>NW_027187380.1:34165766-34279242 GCF_028583685.1 Petaurus breviceps papuanus
AGAGAGAGAGAGAGAGAGAGAGAGAGAGAGAGAGAGAGAGAGAGAGATTATCTGCTAATATTAAGAATAAACACCTGGGCTATAAAACAATTAATGCATTAAGGCCCAAAGCAAATGGTGGCAAATCATTTACTGAGAAGGAATATTTTCAGATGAGAAGAATGGGACTTATCATTAGAGAGGAAAAAGGGACCCCTTACCTCCTTGCTGCCATCTTCTTTAATTCCACTCTCATTAGGTAAGCTCTGCACAAAGCCTGGGTACGGGTAATGAGAATTACTAACTTCTCATCTCTCATCTCTTCCAACAACCCCAGGAGACCAGCTTTGAAAAACACCTGTAAGTTTGAGGGTAAGAAATAAAAGCCATTTTTCATCATGTTGTCTATCACAGGGTTCTATTCTTTCTTTTTCTGTGTGCTGGGAGCTGAGTACTCTCAAGCATGTACTGACTTGATTCCCTTTTCTGCTATCTTTCCCAATTCTTTGGTGCATCTTGATTAAAGAATTCCATTACTTTGCTCACCTACACCATTCTTTTCAACAACCCCCATCTTCTTTTCTTTCCCTCATTCACCCCTCTATTCCTGAGGTAGGAATTCATTCTCATTGGTTTCCTAAGGCCTAGGTCTGGTTCAGGCTGAATTGCTTCCTAGGGAGCTCTTTTGATTCTCCAAGGGGATAGCAGCTCACTGCACTGGTCCCCAGCTTCTTCCAAATTGTCACTACTCACACAACTCACTTCTCTTTTATTTCTTGCTTTTTCTTTTATTACTATTATTATTCTTTTTCTGTCATGTATACCTGAAAATTACTGTGCTTTTACCTGTGCCTTTCCTATATGGTTTAACTATGTCTTTGAATATATTTTCTTCCTTTGCCAATGTCCCTTACACAAGATAATATAGCTGGAAGGGACCTCGCAGGCCCCCTAGTTCAAACTCTTCATTTTAAAAATGAGTAAACTGAAGCCCAGGAAGGTTAAGATTACCCATGGTGACATAGGTAATAAACATTAGAGACAGTGATTGCCTCTAGGTCTTCTGACTAGAGTCAGTATTCTTTTTTTCAGTGCCACATACTATGTGTGGGCTGCAGGCTATAAAGGTAGTTCCCTTTACCTGGGCTGCACAGAAGGGCACAATCTGTCTTTTCCAATGGTGGCCCCCAGGAAGACTCACCAAAGCATATTTGAATCAATAAACATAGTCTTCTGAAGTGCTGTATTATAGCTCTTTTCAATAGTACTTAAGAGGTAGTGGTGATTCTAACCTTGGTGTGACCAAATCTATATTGTTCATGATCCACATCGATGGAAGAAAGAAGCTTTTCAGAGGCATTCTTGCTGTCTATAAATTGCCCTTCAGGGATAGCACTGGCATTGAGGATCCTGTACCTGCAAGGAAAGAAGCCACAGGTCAGTCCTGGAAGGGAGGAGTACAAGGGCATAATCAGATTCCCTGTAACCACAATAGATCTGAGACAGTTCTGCTGGCTCAGTGTTTGTTGAAATGCAACTTTTTGTTCAGGTCTCAGGGTTTCCCACCAGGTTGCTTTTTTTATAAGAAGCCAGAGGAACTTATAAATTTGTGCTCATGGCAGGTAGTTTAAGAGGGTACAAAAAATTGATCTTATTTGGAATTATGCCCAAAGGGCTATAAAAAAGTGCACACCCATTGACCCAGCAATACCACTTCTAGGGCTGTATCCCAAAGAGAACAAAGAAGTGGAAAAAGGACCTGTTTGTACAAAAATATCTATAGCTGCTGCAGTGGCAAAGAATTGGAAATCAAGGGGATGCCCATCAATTGGGGAATGGTTAAACAAGTTGTGGTATATGAATGTAATGGAATGAGGAGCAGATGGACTTCAGAGACCTGGAGAGGGACCTGAAGAGACTTATATAAACTGATACTGAGTGAAGAGAGCAGAACCAGGAGAACTTTGTACACAATTATAGACACATTGTATCTGTGACGACTACCTTTGATAGACTGGGCTCCTCTCAGCAATGCAAGGTTATAAGACAACTCCAAAAGACTCATGATGGAAAGGGATATCCACATCCAGAGAAAGAGCTGCAGAGGCTGAATGCAGATTGAAGCAAACTACTTGCTCTCTCTCTCTTTAGTGTTTTGTTTTGTTTTGTTCCTTCTTTCTCCTTGTTCACTCCATTGGTTATAATTCTTCATAACTTGACTAATGTTTACTGTGAAGGTATTTGTAGAAGCTATATAGGATTGCATGCTGCCATGGCAGGGAGAGGGGAAGAGAAAGAGGGGGAGAAAATGTGGAATTCAAGGGATTGTGTTACTGAATGTTGTAAACTAAAATTAAATAAATAAATTTAAAGAATTGATCTTTGCAAAACATCTATTTGTCTTGATAAATTTGACATTGTCTGGACTGTAGAGCCATCTGTATTATGACGTCTGGTAAGTTTCACAAATTCATAAGGCTTTCATCAAAACCAATTCCACTGGCTACATGGGAAAACTACCATATGAGAAGTGGGGACTCAGTGGCCTCATCCTAGGCAGTGAGAAAATGGGAACTCAAGATACTCAGGTGATAGTCAGTCCTGGCTCTGCTATTAACTAATTTAAGTAGCCTTGAGAAAGTTTCTTAGTTACTCTGGGTCTCATTTTCTTCAACCAAATTGAGATAACAGTGAAAATGCTGTGAAAATGTTAAAAGTTCTATAAAAACACAAGGTTTATTATTATTTCCACCATGGCAATTGTTATTGATAATAATTATTGTTAAACAATAGTATTACTTGGTTAATTATATACTTAGCAGTTTTCTCTAGTTCTTGTCCTATCCTTAGTAGTTTGTGTTCTTGGGCTAATTGAACACCAGGCTTTTGGGTTCTATTGTTGCTGATTCTGACTCATCCAGTCTGTTCCATTGACCTACTTTTCTCTTTTCTAACCCATACAAAAATGATTTTTATGATCACTGCTTTACAATATAGTTTGGGATCTAGAAATATACTTCCCTCCTCATTGTTCTTATTGTTTCATTGAGATTCTAGACTTTTGTTCCTCCCAATGAAGTTTGCTATTATTTTGCTTATTATAAATTAACCTCTTGGTCATTTGATTGGAATGCCACTAAATCTGTAAGTTAATTTGGGTAGTATCATCATTTTTAATATGTTGAAATAGCTTAACCATGAGCAATGAATAATACCTCCCCAAATTATTTAAGCCTTGCTTTATTTCTGTAAAATGTATTACAACTTTATTTATGTAAGTATTGATTATTTTGGTAGTTTGAATTCCAGATATTTTAAAAATATAGTTTTTATTGGATTTTACCTTCATATCATTGCTTCTTGGTTATTATTTGCTATGTAAAAAGGATAGATATTATTTTTATCCCTATATTCCAAGAGCCATTAAGCCTTCAAATTAGTTTATTTGCTGACTTTCTGGAGTTTTCTAAGTAAAACGTCATTCCAATCTTGCAAATAACCTTAATTTTACCTCCTTTTTCTGCCAGTAATAATATATGTAATTCCATTCCCTTTTCTTATTGTTCTAGTTCTAGCACATTTAAAACTATGCCAGATAGTAGGGAGAAGGCAGCTTTGCATTACTGTTCTATTTATAAGAAAACCGTCTACTATTTGTTCATTATGAATAATGCTAGCTTTTGGTTTTTATATATGTATGTACATATATATGCATATATATTTATCATAGAAAGGGTCTTTTATACCTCTGCTATTTAAGTATTTTTTTTCACAAATAAGTATAATATTTTGTTAAAGACTTTTTTCATCTTGATTTAATCATGTTCCTCTTCTTGCTCTTCATATGATTTATAGGGTAACTATCTTTCTAATATTGTATGTTCCGTATACCCATGTCATTAACAACAGCTCATATTTATGTAATTCTTTACAGTTTACAAATTGCTTTCCTCACAAAGATGAAGGTGGTCAGGAAGAGCCACGTACAGGTGAGCATTACTTCAGCTACATAGCTGCTTATATCTCCTGAGATGTGTCTCATGGAACCTGGACAGTGTCAGAATTTAAGGTGCAATGTGTTGGACTGAAAGATATTGGAGATCAGAGCTATGTCAGAATGTTCTGTGCCCTGGGAACTGCTATTTCTGAGAACCTGAATAGCTTGATCCTGAACGATTAGATTCAGGTGGATCAATGTATGCATAACAAAAATCAATTAAAGAAAACAGGAGCAGTTCTTTGAATCTTCATTCGACTTCATGCCTAAGAAGTATTTCTAGAGATTGGAAAAGTGAAAGTGTTTGAATTTAGAAAAGTCATAAGATCAAGGAAAAAGGCTGAATACCGTTGTTTAAAGTCTGCATAGAGGATCCTGCTGGGGAATCCTTTCCTGCAAATCCGGATGCCCTCCAACACCCCGTTACAGCGCAGCTGATGCATGACCAAGTAATGATCCATCTCACCTGAGAAAAAGGAATAATTAAGGGACTTGCTTTGTGAAGTACCTGGGAAAAGGATGTGTCATTAGACAATTCTTTAGGTTGCTCAACATTTATTTGAGGAAGAAGAAAGGGAACAGATGAGCATGGGAATAGGGAAAGTAGGGGCTAGAGATGAAGTCCCAGAGTGAGTGATATTTTCTCTCTTCCATTAAGTAGGTTGGGAAAAGAGTATCTGTCTACCTCCCAGCCTGAGTCATTCAAATTAAGATTGCAACATTCTGCTGATCTACTTCTTTTGACAGATGTCTTAATGCTATCTGAGTAACAAGATTAGAGTTTTCTCATCTTCAACATTATGAAGCTCTGCAAAATTTGAGCAGGGCTGGGAATTGGATCAGATGAATTCTTAAGTATTGTCCACTTAGGCAATAGTTGAAAGTTATCATCATGAATTCAATCTCCAGAAAGAGTTGAATTGGTGGTATAGGGGGAGGGTCTAGGTAGAATCATAAGTTTTCTTAGAGAGAGAAGAAGGAACTTTATCCTCCTCCTCCTCCTCATTATCATTATTATTATAAATTATTCTATTTTTGCAGATGAGAAAAACAAGAGAGGTGAAATGACTATGAAAATTCACATAGAGAGGTTTCCTTACTCTTTCTTCTATATCCATTTATGATAAAATGATAAAATGGTCTCCTATCTAGCTCACTGAATTACCATCAATTAAGCACCAACTACAGGCAAACATGTTGTCCTTGGTTTTTTTTTTTTTAAGCAATCAGGGTTAAGTAACTTGCTCAAGGTTACATGGCCAGTTATTTCTGGGTGTGGTGCTGAGTATCTGAGCCAAGGATTCGATCTCCAGGTCATCCTGACACTGGAGCTGGTGCTCTTACTCGCTGAGCCACCTGGCTGCCCCTAGTTCTGGGAAGATTTTAAAAAATTGGTTCTTGTCCCCCCCCCCCCCATAATTCTTATAGTCTGATAGGGAGTGGGGTGTGTGAGAGAGGAAATCCAATACATACACAAATATGCAATGTAATACAGAACAGAATCAGAAAACCACAATATCACAGAAAGTTAGAGCTGGAAGGGAACATGGAGTTCATCTACTCCAATACTTTTAATTCAGAATGGAATATGATAAGTTCTATGCAGATTTCAAGGAAGAAATGATTATTTCCAGCTGAGGGAATCAAGGAAACCAAGAATAAATCTGGCACATATTAGTTTCTGAATGAATGCTTGGATTTTTCCCCCCATTTTTCAAATGCTTTATTAACTTCTGATTTACATCATTCATTTCCGCCAGATTTTGAGTTACAAATTTTCTCCCCGATTTTCCCCTACCCACAGCCACAAAATATCAGTCCCATAGGATATCCCCTATCTTCTCCCATACCCCCTTCGACTTTTCCAGTAGGGTATGGTGGATCTCTATGCCCCAGTGCCTGAATCTTATTTCCCAATTACATGTAAAATAGTATTTAAAATAGTATATATATGCACACACACACACATATATTAAACATTTGATTTTAAAACTTTGAATTCCAGATTCATTCCCTTCCTCCTTTGTCACCCACTCTTACTGGGAAGATAAGCAGTTAAGTATAGGTTGTACATGTGTAGCTAATGCAAAACATTAACATAGTGGATATATTGTAAAAGACTGGGGTGGCCAGGTAGCACAGCGAGTAAGAGCACTGGCTCCAGTGTCGGGATGACCTGGGGATCAAATCCGGGCTCAGACACTTAGCACCCACCCATAAACACCTGGCCATGTAACCTTGAGCAAGTTACTTAACCCCAATTGCTTAGGGGCAGCCAGGTGGCTCAGCGAGTAAGAGCACTGGCTCCAATGTTGGGATGACCTGGGGATCAAATCTGGGCTCAGATACTTAGCACTACACCCAGAAATAACTGGCCGTGTAACCTTGAGCAAGTTACTTAGCCCCAATTGCTTTAAAAAAAAAGACTGACTATATTTCCCTCCCTCCTATCCCACCTCCCACTTGTTGTATTCTCTACTTTGATCCCGTGCCTTTTCAAAAGTGTGTGCTTCCAACTTCCCTCCCCTCCAGCCCTCCCTTCCATCATCCCCCCCTCCTCATCCCCTTCCTACCTACTCTCCTGTAGGATGAGATACCCTATTTAGTGTGTATTTCATTCCCTCCCCAAGCCAAATTCAATGAGAATAAGGTTGACCCATTCCCTTTTGCCTACCTATTCTTCCCCTCCATTGTAATCATTTTCTCTTGCCTCTTCTATATGAGATAGTTTACCCCATTCTGTCTCTCCCCATCTCCTCTCATTATATTCCTCTCTCACCTCTTAATTTCACCTTTTAAGTATCATCCCTTCTTATTAAATTGGTCCTGTGCCCTCTATGTATACGTGTCAACATATATACACACATTCATATATGTATTCATATAGACCTGTATACCCTTCTATATAGGCACACACACAGACACACAGACACACACACATATTTCTATTCCCTTCAACTATTTTCATACTGAGAAAAGTTTCATCAGTTACAATTATCGTTTTTCCATGTAGGAATGTTAATAGTTCAACTTTGATAAGTTCCTTATGATTTCTTTCCCCTGTTTACCTTCCCATGCTTCTCTTGCTTCTTGTATCTGAATGTCAAATTTTCTATTCAACTCTGTTTTTTTTTCATCAAGAATGCTTGAAAGTCCTCTATTCCACTGAATGACCCTATTTTCCCCTGAAACATTATACTCAGTTTTGCTGGGTGGGTGATTCTTGGTTTTAATCCCAGCTCCTTTGCCCTCTGGAATATCATATTACAAGCCTTTGATACCTCAGTGTAGAAGCGGCCAGATCCTGGGTTATCCTGATTGTGTTTCCACAATATTCAAATTGTTTCTTCCTGGCTGCTTGTAATATTCTCTTCTTGATTGGGGAATTTTGGAACCTGGTTATAATAGTCCTAGGAATTTTCTTTTTGGGATCTTTTTCAGGAGGTGATTGGTGGATTCTTTCAACCTCTATTTTTCCCTCTGGTTCTAAAACATCAGGGCAGTTTTCCTTGAGAATTTCTTGGAGGATGATTTCTAGGTTCTTTCTTTGATCATAGCTTTCAGGTGGTCCAATAATTTTTAAATTATCTCTCCTGGATCTATTTTCCAGGTGAGTGGTTTTTCCAATGAGATATTTCACATTGCCTTCCATTCTTTCATTTGTTTGGATCTGTTTAACAGCATCTTGATTTCTTATAGTCATTAGCTTCCATTTGCTCCAATCTAATTCTGAAGGAATGATTCTCCTCATTGCCTTTTTGAGCCTCTTTTGCCATTTGAGTCCGTCTGTTTTTTAAGGTGTGATTTTCCTCAGTCAGTCTGTTGACTCTCATTTCATAATTTTCTTGCATTTTTATTTTCAATTTTTCTTCCACTTCTCTTATCTGCTTCTTAAGGTCCTCTTTGGCCTGTAACCAGCTTGTATTTTCCTTTGAAGCTTTTGGTGCAGGAGTTCTGACTTCACTGTCTTCCTCCTGTTCCATACTTTGATCCTTTTTGCCCCCAAAATAGGAGCCTAATGTTGTAGTCTTCTGTTTGCTTTGCTTACTTTGCCTGATCATTTTGCCACTCAATTACTTGACTTTTGGCCTTTTTGCCACAGTAGGACTCTGCTACCAGACAGGGGAGCTTCGTTCCAAATACTGGGGTTTTCTCAGCTGTCTGAGGTATTAGTTGGGTGCCCTCTCTGAAGCCTCCACACGCTCTGGCAAGCTGGTCACACACCCCAGGACCTCCACCTTAGACCACAATCCAGATCCAAGCAGGTTAAAGCAAGAGCAATAACCCCTCAGACTGGTCACTTGGTCCCCCTACACTCTGAGCACCAGGAGCTGAAGCTGCCAAGTGGCTGTGGCTGTGCCACAGTCCTCTGAGGCTTCTTGCCCCAGGTACAAGAGCTGATGCACTCCCAACTACTTGGTCCCAAAGTCCACACTGCATTGACCTCTCACTTTGTCTTTAGCCTCTATGTGTTGATAATTCTGGATCGCCACAGGTGCTGGTGATCTGGAGTCCCTCTAACTGGTGGTTGGTCATGCTACCCTGGGGCTAAACCCTCTGGCTTGCACAGGGCTGGGCTTGGCTCCCGGAGCACTGCGCTGGCTGATTCCTGCTGGCCTGCTGGGCTGTCCTCAGCAGGAAGTTAGCTTCTCTGTGTCATTTTGTGGGTTCTGTAGCTCCAAAGTTTGTTCAGTTCCCCCTTTTACATGGATTGGAGATGATGAGAGCTGGAGCCAGGAAGAGGTCCTGTTTCTACTCTGCCATCTTGACTCCACCCCCTGAATGAATACTTGTTGATCAATGGATGAATGGATGGATCATCTTGCCTGAAAAGGTTCTAGAGTGAAACACTTCTCTGTCCTAGGTTCTAAAATTGAATGGTCACTTTCCAGGTCTTTATCATTTCTATAACCAAATTCAGGATACAAATTCTCCTTGTTGGCTACTCTACCTCTTAAAGAATGAATTTGTCATTAAAGCAAGTGAATAAATTGTTAGCTGCTTTACTTTTGGCAGAAAGAAGGAACTCAGATATAGGCATAACTGAAGTCCCTCATCATAATTATACCATGCTTTCTTGCCAGACTTGAGGTCTATTTCTCAAACTCTCAAATTTCCTCTTTCTGTTTGAGTGGTCTGAAGTAAACTCTGATGATCATATTAATTATGTTTTCACCTTCAATAACTTTTGCTAAATTGCTATCCATCACAATTCCCCACCCTGGTCCATGGTTTTCCTTTCTGTGAACCTGTCCAGGGCCTACCAGGTCTCTCAATTAAGGGACTTTTTCTCCATCAGACCAATATAGATCCTTCTCTCTGCCTTTGTGTCAACATATACATTTCCTAATATTTGAATCACTGTTAGTCTCATGCTATTAATTCTAGTTGGTTTTCCCCCCAAGGCTACTAGATAATTCTCTTATCTTTCCATGCACCCTCTCTTCCCAACTTTGTGATCTATTCCACACCCCTACCACTTGTGGTTATTTAAGGTTTCTAATCTTGGTGGGCAGGAAATAATTTAATTCATTTCCTTAGTTATTTAATCAATTAATCAACATGCATTCATTGGACACCTAATATGTATCCAGAACTTTAATAGGTACTGGAGAAATTGTAGATGTAATGGGCATGCCCCAATACATGTAAAGGGGAGAAACAAGTTTCCTTGTTTTGGGTCTTCATTTGTCTATGTAGCTTTTGTCTTTAAAATTGACTCAGATGTAAAGAGAATCTTGCATATCTACTGTGTACTCCACTGTATACTAATGGCTAGTGCCAGCTAAAGATGAGGAAAGAAATGTAGCCCAAGGAAAAGGAAATTGGAGACATGAAGATAGTAAGAGGCAAGGATTTTGAAACTTTGACAAGTAAAGATGGAAGTGTAGATGTTTATGTACATCTTCACTTGGAAAGAGTGATCCTTAGGCCACCCCATTAGCTCTCAAGGAGAATAAGTATCCATATCAGGAATTGTAATATTTACTGAGAAGCAACCTAGAAAGGGGGAATTCATCAGAAGGAAAGGTCATCTGATGCCCTTCAGATAAGGAAGACCAGTTTTCTGGATGAATTCTGCTTTTTCTGTTGGGTTCAATGAAATTTATCTTTTGTTCAATGTCTTATAAGACTTAGTTCTTTGAGGGGATCTGAGCCCTTTTGGGAGGAGAATAAGACAAATCAAATAACATTATTAGAGTAATGGATACTAGAATACCCATTTCCTTAGGTGGAAGCATAGGTTAGAAAGAATTTGTGAGAACTTCTCTTTCTTCCAAGATGTATGCAGATTGGTCATGTTAGGGCCCAGGACTCAGCTCAGATGATGAGAGAGAGAGACAGAAGGAGACAGAGACAGAGAGGCAGAGGGAGACAGATGGAGAGAGAGACACAGAGACATGGAGAGGGACACAGAGAGACAGAGACAGAAAGACATAAAGAGAGACAGATAGAAAGAAACAGACAGACAAAAAGAGAGACAGAGGCAGACAGAGAGACAGACAGACATGAATACAGTCAGAGAAACACAGATGATAGAGAAACGATGAGAGATACATATAGTTAGAGACAAATACATGGAGAAACAAAGAGACATAGGGGGCCAGGGCACATCCATGAAACAACTAGAGAATAAGCACAAAGCCAGATGGAAGCAAATGGAGGTAAAGTGACCCAAAAAAGCCAGGAGGCCTAGGTTCTAGTACTCATTACCCCATATATGACCTTAATCAAGTCGCTTCTCTTCTTGTGTCATGTAGGGGAAAGGGAATGAGAGGATTGGTTATATTGATAATCTTTAAAGACATCCCCAGCTCAAAACATTCTATATTGATTTCTTCTATTCTAATCAGCACAGGTATATGGATCAATTCTGAGGGAACACAGAGCAAGAAATATCTTTTGGCTCTGATAATCTATGCTTCTATGATTGATACAAGTGGGTAGAGAAAGAGAATGGAGGGGAAGAAAATAATAGCTAATAGATTGTATTTGTATAGTGATTAAAAGTTTGAAAACTTCTGTTTGAAAAACTGTTTTACAAATGGTTTTTCATTTTATCCTCAAAACAATCCTGGGAGATTGGTGTTATAATTATTCTTATTTTTACAGATGAGGAAACTGAGGCAAACAAAGTGACTTGCCCAGGGTCACTTAGCTGGTAAGTATTTCAAATAGGATTTGAACTCAGGTCTTCCTGACCTCAGGGTGCGCACTCTACCCTTTGTCAATCTAGCGTTTTAAAGGAGAGATTACTTTCTAATGGAACACTTCATGTCTTTTCTATTTTAGTCATCTTTGGAACATAAGCTACTTGAAAGCAGATTTTTTTAGATCTGACATATTTTTTATGCTGACTACAGGCCTTTGCTTTTGCCAAACACTTAACAATCTTATAAAAGTCAATACCAAATGGCTGTCTGTCTAATAGATGGCCTACTCACCGGGAGTCTTTGTCTCATTGGGAATTATACAGCGCACAAAGTGAGGGTGAGTGCTCCTTAGATTTGTCATCAGCTTGTTTAAATTCTCCTGTAACACAGACCAAATTAAGGAATTTTATCTTTGCAAGATTTTTTTTTCCACTTTGTGTCAATGAGCATCAAAACAAATGACTAAGTGAGCTAGGGGTGGAGAAAGATTTGTGTTGCAGGGAGAGAGAAATCAAAGGGAAAGGGGCAACCACATACCCTGAACACAGCTGATACAGTTTGAAAGGAAGATCCCTTCTTTTTCCCTCCCTTCTTACTGCCACCAGAGTCACCTTAGAAGAAACAAAAGATTGGGTCATAGAATGCTTTAAAAAAAAAAGAATACGACCATGAATTTATATTTAGAAGGGACCTTTGAGGCTATTTAGTTCCTCCCCCCCCCCCCCCCCCAGTCAATTTTACATGAGACATTAAGTGACTTACTTACCCAGGGTCACATAGCTTATAAGTACCTCAAATGGCATTTGAACACAGGGTTACCTATGGACTTTCGATACATAGGCAATCCCTCATTTTTTGAACATATTCCCTCCTTATGCCTACATCTTAGTATACCTAGCTTCCTTATACCTGTAAGTTACAACCTCCCAGCTGAAGGTTTTCTTTTTTGTTTTTTTTTGTTTTTGCTTTTTGGAGGGCAATTGGGGCTAAGTGACTTGCCCAAGGTCACAGGCTAGTTTTTTGTGTTGTGTCTGAGGCCGGATTTGAACTCAGGTCCTCCTGACTCCAGGGCTAGTGTTCTATTCACTGCACCACCTAGCCACCCCTTGAAGCTTTTCTTAAACCCTCCCCACCACTGCTCCCCAATTGCTATTCCTCTCTCCTTCCCCAAATCATCTTGACTTTATTTCTCTATGCTTATACATTTCCCCAGTAGAATATAATCACTTTAATTAATTAATTCCATTAGTTATTTAATCAATCAGTCAACAAAAATTCATTGGACACCTATTGTATATCCAGCACTTTAATAGGTACTGGAGGAGTTGTAGATGTAATGGGCATGCCACAATACATGGAAAGAGGAGAAACAAGTTTCTTTGTTCTGGGTCTTCATTGTCTTGTTGATGTACCTTGTGTCTTTAAAAGGATAAATTGATGCATAGACTTAAAGAGAATCTTGTATATCTATTCAAACATCATTGTATACCATTGGCTAGTGTCAGCTAAAGATGAGGAAAGAGGGAAGCCTAAGTGGCACAGTGCATAGAGCACTGGCCCTGGAGTCAGGAGGACCCGAGTTCAAATACGGCCTCAGACACTTAACACAAAAACTAGCCATGTGACCTTGGGCAAGTCACTTAACCCCAATTGCCCCTCCAAAAAGCAAAAAAAAAAAGATGAGGAAAGAAATGTGATCTGAGGACAACAGGGACTATTTTATTTTTGTCTAAATATTCCTAGTATCTAGCAAAATGTCTTGATTAATTAAAATATTAGAAATTATTATACAGATGGGTACCAATAAGTCAAATAAAAAATGAGAAAAAGATGATTTTCAAAAAGTCCAAATGATAAAATACAGAAAGCCTCAGTGCCATAATTATTCTGCTCTTTATACTTGTAAGAATCCTACCTACTTTATCACAAATTCTGAATTAGAGAATGAATTGAGGTTTCTGATTGCAGCTGCCAATATACTCCGATTCTAATTTATAATCTTTCTCTTAATCATCTTTCTTTGATATCTCTTCCAGATTGTATATCCACCCATTTCATCCCCAGCTGTAGAATCTACTTACTTCTTCAAAATATTACTAGTCTATGTGAGTGTAAAGAATTCAGATTTTCCACACAAAAATACAACTTGCCAAGGCCCTCTTTATTGCTTCTGGAAAACTCCCTTTCCAGAAAGACCTGGATTGAAACACCAAGTCAAAGGGGCCCTTGAGCCTGCTCTACTTTTTCTATAGGGACTCTTTATTTTTTATTTTATTTTATTTTTTTGCTATTTGGAGGGGCAAGTTAAGTGCCCAAGGTCACATGGCTAGTTTTTGTGTTAAGTGTCTGAGACGAGGTTTGAACTCAGGTCCTCCTGACTCCAGGACCGGTGCTGTATTCACTGTGCCACCTAGCTGCCACCTAGCCACCCCATATAGGGGCCCTTTAACCAGACTGTAATGTATTGAAGACTGAAGTTGGCAACAGGAAGACCTGAGTTCAAATACCACTTTGAGGTACTTATAAGCTATGTGACACTGGGCAATCTTACCAAGTTTGATAAATAGCTAGTCGTCTAATTTGGCTTGAAAAAATGTAAGGAAGTATCAAAATCACAGAATTTCTGAGAAATCTTCACTATGGCACATCTAATACGATAACCCTCTACCTTTTTTTTTTCTTTTTGGAGGGGAAACTCAGGGCAATTGGGGTTAAGTGACTTGCCCAAAGTCACACAGCTAGTAAGTGTTAAGTGTCTGAGGCTAGATTTGAACTCAGGTCCTCCTGACTCCAGGGCTGGTGCTCTAGTCACTGCACCACCTAGCAACCCAACCCTCTACCTTTCAAGGCAGCTGTTCCACTTTTGACAACTCTAATCACTCTTGATTCTGCCCTCAGGCCTAATTCCTTTCCTCATAACAACCTTTCAAATGCCTGGAAATAACTATCATGTCCCCCATGAAGAAGTCTTCTCTAAGCTTAATGTTACTAGTTCCTTCTACTGATCCTCACATGACATGGGTTCATCACCCTGGTTACTCTTTTCTGAATAGTTTTTGGCTTATCAATGTCCTTTCTAAATGGTGGTGCCCAGAACCAAAAACTAACAGAGATAAGGCTTAATCAGGGCGATGTACTATCTTTTCCTTATTCCTGAAAGTTATTTCTCATTTAATGTAGCTGAAGATTGCATTAGCCAAAAAAATTGGATGCCATGTCACATGGTTGACTTCAATGAACTCCTTAGTTCTTTTTTTCCAAATGAAACTTTCTCAAACCCTGCTTCCCACATTTTGTAAATATGAAGTTGACTTTTTTGACGTAAGTGTAAAAATGTACATTTATTCTTATTAAAGTTAATAAACATTCAATTGTAGCCAATACTTTTTGGCCTCTCAAGACCTTTTAGCATTATAATGCTATTATCCAGTATTTTAGCTGTCCTTCCTGGCTTTGTATCATCTATAAATTTGATGAGCTTGCCATATGTCATTCATAAAAATGATAAACAGCACAGGGTGAAAAACTGATCCCTGGGGCTGTCCACTGGAGATCCCTTGCCAAACTCACATTAATCTATGAGTGACCTTTATGTTCAAAGAGTTTTATATACTCTGACCTATGCGTTTCTGCTTTTCCACAAGAATTATATAACATACTTTATTAAATTCCTTATAAGATTAATCTGGAAAGGTGAGTAGGAGCCAAATTTTGAAGGGCTTTACATGTCTTAATCCTTACATTGATGCTTCACTTTAGCTTCTTAAAGGCTTTGCCAGCAAAGGACAAGACCTGATAGTTCATATGATGCTGTTTTAGGCCTTCAAATACAAGACCAAAATTAAGCCTTGATTAATTAAGAACAGTTCATCATTAGAAGTTCATCTACCAAGTGAAAAATTATTTTTGGCCACAGAAGACGATTTATTAAGGCATGGAAAGGATGCTATTTATATTAATGGAAGGAGAACTAATAATAATAATCATAGCTCTTTTGACATATATGAAGCATAATAATATAGGTAATCAGTAATAAAACTGCATTCCTTTAAAAGTATTTTACAATAGAAATTTTCACTTTTCAAAGTCATCAAATTTCATTCCCCATCTTTATTTGGATTTTCCTTAGTTTTTGTGATATCCATCCATTTATTCATTCAATAAGCATTGACTGATTGGTTAATTAATTAAGGGTGACTGTACACAAAGTACCACACCAGTCAAAAGCAGAATCCCACAAAAACTCCTGTGTCTTAATAAAGCCTAAACTTTGGCAAACCATCTCTGAAGCCTCTACTGGGTTGCAGTCTGATAAGGAAGAGGAAGAGGCAAAAGAAATAAGTGGACAAATTGAACTCTAATATCTGTATTTGGCCTCTCATTGCTCATCTTTGGACTGTTAGAAATTGCTACATGTAAAGGCAGCTGAGATTTGACAGCAGAGCTTCTCTGAAGGAAAGAGATCATACCTGATTCTGCACCAGAATAGCTGGAGAAAAGGAAGGAAAGCAACTTTAGTGAGGATTTCTGGTATAGCCCAACCACGGTCTCATTCAGGGGGTCTTTGTTCTTGTCTAGCCAGCCTGCAATGTTGTAGTCCACAGTGCCAGCATAATGCACAAGGGAAAAATGGGCCTCAGCCTTCCCTTTGGTGGGCTTGGGTTTCTGGAAGTTGTTGGATTTGCCAAGGTGCTGGTCATACAACTTGTTCTTGAAAGATGTGTCTGTTGCCTTGGGGAACATACATTCCTCTTCCAGGATGGAGAAAATGCCCATTGGCTGAAAGGAAGGCAACAGACACTTGATTTCTCTTTTTCCTCCTTAGAAAAGCATATGCATCAGGCACACCATAGTTGAAAGAAGTGAATAGGTAAGAGCTGCTAAATCCCAAATCCAGCAGGAGTCTAGAATGAAACTGACCAGGGAGGTGTACAGTAGCACCAAGAAACTGAAGACCTGAGTCAAAGAAATGATTTTTATTTCTCAGTTCCATCTTGGTAATAACATTTCATGTTTTCAGAGTTCTTAGCTTACAAAATAATATCCTAGTAACAGCTCTGGGGAGTAAGCAAGTGTTTTTTCCCCCTTCAACAATTTAAAAGATGAGGAAATTATAAGACCATTATCTAAGGTCACACCAGAAATCAGCATCAGAGTTGGAGGTCAAACTCAGCCCTCCTAACTCAGAGTTCAATGCTCTTTTCATGATACCCCAATGGCAGCACTCTGGCTCCTTAGCCATGGACACTTCCTGTTCTCAGAATGGGTCATTTAGGTGGTTTTAGAGTGGAAAGGCAATCCCCATCCAGTCTCCTCTCCCTCGCCTCCACCCCCCCCCCCCATCTCTAATTGTTCCTGCCCACATTGAACCAAGAAGATGAATTACTTTCTAAAGAAATAGTATCTTTGAGCCAAATACCGAAGACTACTTTAGGATTTAGAAAATGTGATTCTAAATATCCCCCTTTCCCAAACTGTAGCCTCAGCCTGATTCTGTTTCCCCCCCTCCCACAGTCATGTCCAGTATGAAAGTTTCCTTCTTTACCTTCATTTTGTGTCATATCATTTCATCATTATAGGGCTACTCTTAAGGATTTTGGACAATCTAGCTGAAAAGGAAATGTGATAGCCTCCCAAGGCAAGCCAGCATTAAGATACTTCCTGTGGGAATGTCTGGGTGTCAGAAATGTACTCTGAGCAACAGTGTTTAATTTTCTTTGAACTCAAAGCCATCAACCTGATGATATCTAATATATTAAGAACATATGGAACATGGAATATAGTTATGGCAACTAAGTGATAGTTTAGCCAAGGAAGACTGGTGTCTATGCAGGAATAATTAACTCATCCTTTCTTCCTTACAGTAAGAGGAGTTTCTCTAACCTTCTCAATGAGCTCGATGCAGGCAGCCAGGTCCATCCCGAAGTCGATGAACTCCCACTCGATGCCTTCCTTCTTGTACTCCTCCTGCTCCAGCACGAACATGTGGTGGTTGAAGAACTGTTGCAGTTTCTCATTGGTGAAGTTGATGCACAGCTGCTCTAGGCTGTTGAACTGAGTGAATCAAACACTTTGAGTGAGACTGGAGAAATATGGAATGTCATGGTAAATTAAGTTAGGCTGTAGACTGATGTATTTAGAATTTGGTTACTCACATCAAAGATCTCGAAGCCTGCAATGTCCAGGACTCCGATGAAGTACTGTCTGGGCTGCTTGGTGTCCAGCTGCTGGTTGATGCGAGTGACCATCCACAGGAACATCTTCTCATAAACAGCTTTAGCCAGGGCACCCACAGAATTAATCACCTTTAGGAAAGATCACCCAGGCTCCAAATGAGCATTTTTATAGCCATAACCAAAATCCTGGGATAGAGCTGATTCAAAGAAATAAAAGTTACCTGCTGGACATTTTGTCCTTTAGTCACAAATTCATTTCCAACCTTCACTCTAGGACAGCACAAACCTTTAAGCATTTCAGCAGAATTCAGACCCATAAGGTATCCAGCTTTATCAGCCACTGTGATGACAAGAGAAATAGAGTTAGTCCCAATGGGTCATCTCTTGCTGTTCAACTAAACCTTAGAATTTTCTCAGACTTTTTGTGTATTATCATATATTATATACACAAAATGATTACACATTACATGATATGTAAGTGTAACTCATCTCTATAGCACCTTAGGGTGTACCAAATGCTTTCTGAATCACACTGTGACATAAGTAGTACAAATACCAGACTTATCTATGATAACAAATCTATGACTTATCTACGACAGCTTATCAGCTATAAGGATTAGAGGCAAGACTCTAAAAATGACTTCTTCTTCAGCAAGAATTTGAAGAGCGGAATGGCAAAAGTGTACTTTTTATCAGTGCTGCCAAAAAAAGGCAAGGACTTCAGAAAGAAAGTCAGATTTGGAAATTGAAGAGCTGGTTGAGATGATAGCTTCTGAGAATGGGATTTACCTTTCTGGACTATGGTCTTATAAAGGGATGGGGAACTTGTAGCCTTGAGCCCACATGTAGCCTTCTAGGTCCTTGATTGTGACCTTTTGACTGAGTTAAAATTTTGCAGAACAAATCCTTTTATTAAGGGGATATGTTCTGTGAAGTCTGGGTTCATTCAAAAGGCTACCCTCAAGGACCTAGAAGGCCATATCATGGCCTTGAGGCCACAGGTTCCCCATCCCTGATCTAACATATGATATTACTAATACTAATAAGTGCCAAGCACTGTGCTAAACACTTTATAAATAATATCTTATTTGATACAGGAATTACATTTCTCAAGCTAAGGTTGGAGTACACTTAACAAAGGTTGCTACGAAGGTATTTGTAAATCTAAAGACTTTGAAAATTAAAAGCAGAAGAGATGGAGAAAATGGTTGATGGATATTTTCTAGTTCAATAAGCATTGCTTTAGCACTTACTACATACTAAATACTGTGCCAAGCATTGGAAAGACAAAGATAAAAATGAAATAGCCCCCAGGCTCAACTAGTTTAGATAAAGATAAATAAAAAATAAGTAGAAAATATTAAATTTAGTTTTATCCTTCTATTTTTATTTATTTGTAGAGGAGGGCTTACAGCATGAAAGAATCAGCTGAGGCTGCTAGTAGGATGTATTGCTAGACTCATTCCTGAAGGGAGTGAGAAATCCCAAGATGGAGGATGAAATGTTACATGTGGTAAACAAAAAACAGGTAGTTTGACTTGAATGTAAAATATGGAGTGGGGTAGGGGGAAAAGAGGAAGGACAGGGAATGTATAATGAGACTGGAAAGAGAGTGGCAGCCAGATCAAGATGGGTTTTAAATCCCAATAGAGAAGTTAGAATTTTATCCTAAAAGTATTTGAGAATAGCTTGTTGAGCAAGGTAGGGACATGGTAAGAACTACTTTAGGAATATCCATTTGTTAGTCACAAGAAGGAGGGATAGTAGAGGGAAGAGTCTGGAGGGAGTGGGACCAGTTAGGAGATTATTGCAATAATCTAGCTAAGGGAGAAGACTTATGGTAGAAATGGAAGCAATAGGAAAGATGAAAGAGATAGTGAAGAAGCAGAATTAACAAGACTTGACAACTGATAAGGTAAGACAGATGAGAGTGAAGAATAGAGTGTATGTTTGTAACTAGAAAAATGGTGGTGTCAATTGAAAAAAATTAATATTTGGAGCAAAATATAATACTAGGAGGAGTTGGACTGATTCTTTTCTCACCTCCAAGCCTCTTTTCCCCCAAAATTGTCTACAGTGGGAAGTAATGGAGGGGTTAACTTCAGCTGCTTCCTAACCTCCAATCCTCTCCTACTGTCTTTGATAATCTTTGATATTCAACTGTTCCCTTCCCCCACAATATGAGCCAGGCTTCCTTCCTTCTTCCTTCAGTAAGGATTTATTAATATTAAAAATTGAAATAGACTTATAATTTATTAGGTATAGGGAACTCACAGGGGAGAAATTCCCTTTATTATTGCATGTCTATAACTCTTTTGCAATTTAGTCTCAGAGAGTTGCCTAGGTCACTAAAAGTTTAAGTGACTTGTCCAGAATTACATTGACAGTGTCTTCAGAGGAGAGATATGAACTCAAGTCTTTCTGATGCTGAGGCCAGCACTCTAGTTACTACACCATATTGTCTCTCATATAAATAATTTATGAATGTATAATAAAATAACATTAACAATTATTTCCTTCCTTCCTTCCTTCCTTCCTTCCTTCCTTCCTTCCTTCCTTCCTTCCTTCCTTCCTTCCTTCCTTCCCTCCTTCCTTCCCTCCTTCCTTCCCTCCTTCCTTCCCTCCTTCCTTCCCTCCTTCCTTCCTTCCCTCCTTCCTTCCCTCCTTCCTTCCATCCTTCCTTCCTTCCCTCCTTCCTTCCCTCCTTCCTTCCCTCCTTCCTTCCTTCCTTCCTTCCTTCCTTCCTTCCTTCCTTCCTTCCTTCCTTCCTTTCTCTCTCCCTCCTTCCTTTGTTCCTTCCCTTCCATGAGAATTAGAATGGAAGTAGAAGTTAAGGAAAGGAGCCAGGTATCTCATTCAATTTAGGACTAAAAGTTAGGATTTAGCTACTGTTAACTAAGGATCTCTTCCCTCCTGCAACTAGGTGATTTAGAAACCACACATTACTGTGTAGTTTTCAAGAATATAGCAGAATCTTAAAGCAAGGCATGCTTCTCCTAGTCTTGTCAATTTATGGACTCATTTCTAGAGGAAGACCATTCAATCTCATGGTCTGGTCCAATGGCTTTACCTTCAGTTCCATCAGGCTCTGCCTGCTCTTCGCGCTGCTTCTGCTTGAACTTCATGTTTCCATAATGCATCACAGCTCCTGTCAACTTGTAGATTCCACTTTTTTCTTCTGAGCTAAAGCCCAGGATGTCTATGGCATTCTGAGGGTAAGAAGGATCATATTTCTAGTGGGTTACAGGGGTTCAAAAGCATCTCTTTTCTAGGCAAAGACCTTGGCTTTGCTTTTGGTTTAGGAGGTATGGAGGTAAACAACTATGTATTAGAGTGGGATTAAGTAGGAACAGGGATATTTGGCATTTAACAATCTGCTCAATGGGAAAAAATGTACATGTGACAGATTTTTAAGCTTAATTTGTGTATGAACATCTTACCCATCACTTTCTTACATCTAGACAACCACCAAAACAGTAAGTCAAGCTCTCATATGCAGTTTGCCTGTTTTCTGAGGAGCAAATACTCATAATGAAAATTTTAAAAGAGATTCTAGAGCTGGTTTCAGCACATCCTGGGTTAAGGATTTAAAAATTTGCTCTTTTGAGATGTCTTGGGAGTATCAGGGGAAGAACTTTTAAATTTCCCCAGTATAAAGCTGTTTGGGATCTTTGCTCTCCAATTGTGCCTGTTCATTATTTATAAATTTGTATTCTGGTTGCTGTGAGGACTAAGAAACATACAGGGGCTCTTATCTCATGGACTGTATAGAGGAATATAATTCAAGAGTGGCTTGGCTTAATTTTAAAGAGGTAGTGATTCTTATGCCTTTTGGAATCTGGTCATCACAGAAGCATAAAATGTTAGAATTGGCAGAGACTTTAAAGGTCATCCCAGGGGTTTTAAGCCTTATTGCATCAGAATCCCCATTAGCAGCTTGGTGAAGTCCATAGAGCCCTTTACAGAATGATTTTTTTAAATGCATAAACCAAAATACATAGAATTACAAAGGAAACCAATTATATTGAAATGCAGTTATCAAAATATTTTTTTAAAAATGAAGTTCATGGACTCCAGGTGAAGAACTCCTGAATTAGAGTCTAATCCTTTCAAATAAAGGATTTTTTTCCCTAGGTATACCCCAATTTGGAAGATACAGCCTAGTTACATGTATCTATAGCTTTCATGGGAGAGAGCAGGCCATTGATAAAAAATTCATATGCTGAAGAAACAGAGGCCTGATTTCTCTGGGATAGGAGACTGTGTACCTAAAAAGGAGGCAGTGAGGAAATCTGGAGATCTGGGGAAATGAGAAAAAAGGTAATGTTAGTAAGGAGGTGAGTGCAGATTGTGAGTAAGGATTAGAGACTTCAGTGTAAGGCATTGAGAGTCAAGAGATCCGAATTCTAATTTCAACACTGTCACTCATCTTGATCTTGTAATCTGAGATGAGTAACTTAAAACTTCTCAGGCCATTGTTTCTTCATCTGTCAAATGAGGTTGAAAGTAATACCTGTTATTTCTACTACTGTCAAGTCTGAAAACAAATGACCATAGATAAATGTGATTGTAATAACTTGTCTGAACTCACTGCTATTTTTCAGAGTTAACTATGATGAGCTCTTTGCTATTTTCAAAGTTAATAGCAGTTGCATAATCTCTGTGACTTTTTGGCCATTTGTTTTCAGATTTAACAGTTTGGTGTCAGAAGGGAGATTTTGCTGCAGCAGAGTTCATCCAGAGGGTGAGCACAAAGGATTGTTGGTATGTCAGTCTCAGAGCACAACTTGCTCCCTAGGCCTTAGCTGTGGAAAATGGGGTACTTCCTAATTGTAAAAAGAGAGGGGATCCTGACACTTCTTAGGGAAGCTGTTACAATCAAATGAGATAATGGCTGTGCAACTAATTTTAAAAATATAAAAAATAAAAAGTTATAAACATAAGCAAAATGGATTTTACTTTTTACTTGAAAGTCACAGAGCAGATGTCCATTTTATAGGGGTTTGCTTTATTTCCTATGTTGGGGTGTTTTCTAAATGGAATCACACTAACCTGGGAGCCCTGAAATCTGATTTCCAGATCTGACTTTTACTTTCTAGTTGTGTGACTACAAGTCAATCTAATCCCTGTAGAGGAAGTGGTCAAGTAACACTGCCCTCACCCAGATTTCAGTTTCTTCATTTATAACAAATTAGGGTTTTTAATTGTGCTCTAAGGCCCCTAGAAGTTCTAAATCTGATATGAATTTTGTACAACTAGAAAATACCTTTTCCTTCTAACTCTGACATTCTATATTTTTTTTACTAAAAAAGAAAATACTTACATCAGTGGCCAACAGCTCTTCACCATCATTGATGCTTGCCACTGTGAGCTCTCCCTGACTCACAAAGGGAAAGTCATAGGGGTTGGTTGAAATGAGAAGCAGGTCTGTGAAGCAAAAATAGTTCCCCTTAGAATCACATATAACAACAATGTGAAAGGAAAGAATTAAAAAAAAAAAGACTGAACACTGTAATCTTCATGACCATGTTTAAGCCTGTAGAAGAAATGGAAAAAATGTATTCCTATCCCTCATTTACAAAAGATATGGAGAATACCGCATTTGCTGTCAGTCTTGGTTGACGTGTTGGCTAGTTCTGTTGAAATGCTTTTTCTTTTCTTTTTTTAAGTTTTTTTTGTTACAATGGATGGCTCACTGGATAGGGAAGGGGGAAGATTCAGAAATGAAGGTGATATAAGGTGATTTGTATCTAGTGGTAGAATTTGCATGATAAATTTGTTGTATATTTGGAGGGAATAGTAAATTGTATATGGCAGATTTGTAGTTTCATGTGCAATCATATTTCAAAATATACATCTTTATTGGGTAGAACAAGTGGCACCTGTAGGTAGTAAGTACTTTGCTATGCTGTGGCAACTTAAGTACTTATGGATATAGTTGATTAATTCTATATTAACTGAAGCATGAGGTTTTTATGGTATTCTTAAATATAATAAAAGCACATATAACCACTATGGTCATGAAAACTTTTTGAAAACATCTCATTAAATGTAAGGGTTTTATCATTGTTTAAAAAGTTTCTAGTGTTTTCAGAGAGGAGCTTGGAGGGCAGAGACTGGAAAGGATTGATACCTCTTTTTTTTTCAGTTCAAGACAAAGTATTGATTACATCAGTATCTGAAAACATGTGCAGTCTTTATGTTGAATGTGAATACAACTTCTCCTAGTTAGTAATTGAGATTTCCAGAGCAGTCATAGAAAACCAGAAGTACCTTCAGACCTTGAAACTTGAATAACAGAGTAGAATGTCTTCCTTTGGAGGAAACAGACTTCAACCATAACTTTCTACCCCCTTTTCTAGCAAAATTAATATTTTTAATATACAGATATTATCATCTCACCCCTACTAAAAATTATTCAACTTGGCCTTTAAAGACACCCAGAATCTCTAAGTAGGTAGCTGATCTACCCTTTTAGTCTTATACTGTTCTCCAGGTACTTATCATTCCATTCATACTACCCAGGTAGTTCCTTCTAGTACATGATATTCTTTTTTTTTTTTTTTATCAAATGCTTTATTAACTTCTAGTTTGCATCATTCATTTCTGCAGATTTTGAGTTACAGATTTTCTCCCCATTTTTACCACTATCCACCATCCCAAAATAGTCATCCTACTGGATATCCCCTCCTCCAATCTACTCTCTCTCATATCTTCTCCCATACCCCATCCGACTTTCCAGCAGAGCACGGTGGATCTCTATGCCCCAGTGCCTGTATATCTTATTTCCCAGTTACATGTAAATATAATTAATAATATTATGTGTGTGTGTATATATATATAGATATATACATATATATCTCTCTCTATATATATATTTAAACATTTGATTTTAAAGCTTTGAATTCCAGATTCATTCCCTTCCTCCCTTGTCACCCACCCTTACTGGGAAGATAAGCAATTCAATATAGGTTGTACAGCAATCATCTTTTTTTTTTTTTTTTTTAAATTGGATTGTGTTAGGGAAATGCTTGCTTTTTTCCCCATGAATTGAAAATAAAATAAAAAAAATTAAGATGATATAAAAACAAAATATATCACTAAAATTGATTTAAAAAAAAGAACCATGTGTAGGTAACTCTAATGGTATCCAACAAGCTTTTGTGGCTTATCCAACAACATTTGTGGACCTAGAAGCAAAGAATGAGCATTCCTAGGTACTTACCGATGAGCTCTGGCTTCTTATTGGACATGATTTGGTAAAAAATGTGATAGCTTCTCTCACTGGACAGCTGAAATGTCACTCTGGATTTTTCCAAGAGATCTGAAAGAGTAAAAGAAAAAGCTGATGATCAGAATCTTGTGAGAATCCAATGCAATGAAAGATGCCCAGGGTGCTCCTAGACTCACAGGTTTCAATGTCAGCAGAGGCCAGTTTTCCTGTGGCTCCAAAGTGAATCCTAATGAATTTTCCCTGTTTAGTCAAAAAGATACTTGATTACTATAATAGATATATCATAGAGATTGCACAAAGGCTAAAGAAGCTGCATCTGAAATCCTAGCTTGGGATATTGGGAATCTTGGATTTATTCATTGAGTTAAAATATTAATTTGAGGGTGTTCCTTCACTAGACCTGAAATCTTTCTTTGATTAGGAACAAGGTTATGAAATGGGCTCAAGGACACATGAGCTGGGAAATCTTGGACTAAGTTATTTTTCTCTTTGGCATCTGCACTGAATAAATATCTCAGTGCCACAGATGGAGCTCCAGGCTAGAATTTAGGTGTTTTGCAAAGCATTTAGGAATCAAGTAGTAATAAGAAAGTTATCTTACAAAACGTGAAGAATTGTCATTTCTCACAGTCTTGGCATTTCCAAAGGCCTCCAGAAGGGGATTTGCCTGGATGATTTGATCTTCTAAGTTTCCCTAACAAGAACAATAGGAAGAGAAAACAACAATATCAACTCTGATTTTATTTCTGATTCAGTAACAAGTCCTTAATAATTTAAGAAGGTGGACAAGTAGACTCGGGGAGAAGGTAAATTTGGGGTCCAATTTAGCGTCTGTTTTAGACAGAAGTCTGAAGTAACCAATTTCACCTGACTTGCTTGTTACTATAATGATCTCTCTGTTTTCTGTCCTTGTGTTGATCAATGCCCATAACCTGGCCTGCTTTAGCTACCTTGCAGGCTCAGAGAAAAATTTGGCCCCTAGATAGAAGAAGCTTAAAGACCCAGGTAGCTAAGTTGTATATTGCATAGAGGGCTTGGAGTTAGGGAGACAAGTTTAGCTCCAACTTCAGACATATACTAGGTGTATGGCCCTGGGCAAATCACTTAACTTCTGTGTGCCTCAATTTCCTCAACCATAAAATGGGGATAATAATAGCACCTATCTCCCAGAGTTGTAGAGAGGATGACAGTGAACAGTGTCTGGCACACGGTAAGTGCCTTTAAAATATTTCCCTTCCTTGGCTAAGTGTTGCTATTGATCCCAATCTGGACATATATCCCACTTTCATAGTTTTTTTTAGAGTTGGAGAAGACCTAGGAACCCTAGTCCAATTTCTTCATGTTATAAATGAAGAGACAAAGATCAAGAGAATTAGAATGACTTAAGGTTAAGGTCCCATAGATACTTAATTATAGAACCAGGATTTGAACTCAGGGTTTCTGACCGCAAATTTAAAACTCTCTTTACTACACTGTGCTTCTCAGTTTTGTAAGTTTTTCTTTTCCTAGCTTCTTTTTTTTTTTACCATCCAGACAACAAAAAACTTTAATTATTTAAGTTAGGACGGATCTTAGATGTCATGCTTTCTGCCTTAATTGTGGTTGCTTTATCACCCATCACCTCCATGATCAGTCTCCTCAGGATCTGTAACCAATCCAGCCCCTGGATAATGGAAATACATTGATCCTTAGGTATATAGTTCAAAACTTCAGCTTTATAGTGCTCTCTAAACTTTGTCCTAATTCTAGACTCTATACTATTGCTCTGTTTCTTGGAATCATCTCCCTACTTTGTAACTTGTTCTAGTAATGAAGTTCTTTCTTATCTTCTATATTGGATTCTAAAGCAATTGGGGTTAAATAACTTGCTCAAGGTTACACAGCCAGTTATTTTGTGTGGTTGTCAAGTATCTGAGGCTGGAACCGATTTTGGCTGACTATAAAACATGTACCTCAATAAATCTCACAGGGATGCTTAAGTTCTATGTGGGAGCTGACTTTCAATTCACCACAAAATTCCCTATTTAGAAAGTATTTATGCTGCTAAATGATGGGGAAAGTGGACAGGAAACCATAATTATCTCTTTTGTCTCCTAAATCTCTTATGAACTTCCAAACTAAGTCAATATAGTGCTTTCCAGCTGTTCAGGTAGTATGAACTAGAATCTTACCAAACCAAAATACTGCCTAGTCTTCAGATTTTGGGAGTTACTAATCTGTCCTAAGGTTGGCTATCACCAGCCAAACTCCATGCAGATAATCACAGATATTTCTTTTTTTGTTTTATAATGCCTCTCCTCTAGAGAGTAGTCTTAATCATATGGTATAGTGGAAAGAATACTAAATTGGGAGTCAGAAGACCAATATGGATCCTAGCTTTTCTAATTACTAACTGCATGATGTTGTAGCTTCACCTTTTTTGGGAAGGAAGGACTCCAAGGCATCAAGATTTAGAGGGACGAAGTAGAAACAACTGACTAGTCAGGCAGTCAGCCTCTCCATGACTGTCTTTTGGCCACTGTCCTTATAACTCAAAGTCTTTTGTTTAAGTATGTTCCCATGCATCTACAGCGTGACCAGCTTTTTTCCTTTACATATTCCTAGGGCCCTATGCCTGAAGGTCATATTGCTGACCCCAGCTCCAAATACCTCCCCAAGGATCAGTGGGTTAGGAATCACTAGCTATGTCAAGGAAGGAGTCATAGGCTAGAAATTCTGGAGGATCTCAGAGACCATCTAGTCCATCCCCCTCCTTCTACAAATGAAGAGATTGATGCTCAAAGAGATAAAGTGAGTGGCTTGATCAAATTTACACAGTAAGTTTCAGAGCTGAGATTAAAATCCAGGGCCTTTGAATCAACACTCTTCCCATCCCTCTCCTTGCAACTATACAGTAGCAGACCTAAGGATCCACACTATTCCTTTCACAAAGAACATTTGGGGTTAGCAGCAATGTTGACCATTCACTTTCTATATCTTGAAACAAGGACAGAGGAGTCTTGCTTGTTCATGATTCAGGGATGCACTCAAAGGACACCTGGGTGTAATTAAAGTGAGGGATGGTCTACTAGCTGAAATGTCATCCTGAGGTCTTCATACCTTGCAGGTGGGCTCCTGTACAACTGAGTACCACTTTGTACTCTCATCTGATGGTGGTTTCTCCAGCAATGTTCTTGCTTTATTCTCAGTCTCTGCCCACTGAACCTTTCCTGGGGCTTCTTTATTCCCTCTATGGACCTGTTGTCTCTGACTTTCTCTCTTCTCTCCCTAAACAACTGAATTAGCCCCCAGAATAAAAAATGCTATTTCTTGGCCTCAATTTCTTCATATAAAAAGAAGAGGGTAGATGAAATTATGATTAATTGTGTTCTTCTAACTCTAAATCTTATGATTTTAAGACCTTGGATGAAGTACTTGGTTTCCTGATCTGTAAAATTATGGGATTGAACTTAGATCAGTGGTTTTAGAATCTGAGGAATCTTGGTGCAACTGAATTGACAGCTGACATCAGAGAAGGTTCCCCAAGCAGGCAGGCCTCTAGGTTCATTACCCAGGCCTTGGGAAGCTTCTGCCTCTCCTTCCTCCTTTTTTTTTTCTTTCCTAAGGATTAGTAGGGGTGGAGGCAGCTTTGTACATCTGCAGATAGAATTGCTATTGGGAAATTCTTTGAGAATGTCTTCTTATTCCATTGTTCTATAGTCCTTTGTTTGATGTGGTCTGGTAACCAATTCTGCAATAACAATATAGATTCACCTGCATCTTTCCAGGCTGCTGCTCCTTCTTCTTCTCCCCAGTCACTGCAATTGTTGCAAAGTACTGGATAACCCTCTTGGTATTCACTGTCTTCCCAGCACCAGATTCTCCACTGTAGACATAAAAATAAATTAGTTAGGAATGGAACCAGAATGGCACCCCTTGTCTCAAAGTAGTCACACAAAAGGAATTACTTACGTGATAAGGATGGACTGGTTGTCCCTATCTGGAAGAAAAGCAGAACAAAAGATTGTGAAGGTAGGGAAATAGAAAAGTGTACCAGAGAGAGTGCTGACATAGAACAGAGACAGCTGAAATTATCATAGGTCTCTTTAAATAATACGACAAACAAAAAATCTTGAACATTGTAATATAAGAAATAATATAAGAAAATTATGTGAAACTTCTGAATAAAGAAGACAAAAACCATAGATTGCTCCAGAAAGCAACAACAACAATAACAACAACCCTATGGTTCAAACTCCAAAAAATGTAGTGGTTAAATTGAATAATTTCAGAAATAACTACTTCTGCCTCAGAGAATTACTGGTTGTGCGACCTTGGTCTTTCTCAGCCTCAGTTTCCTTATCTTTGAAAAGGAGATAATGGTACCACTTACTTCACCATGTTTTTGTGGGGATTAAATAAGACAACATGTAGAGTGTTTTGCAATCATTAAAGTATTAATAAATCATTTTAAAAAGTAGTAGTAACAGTAATAATAATGTTAGTTCCCTTCCATTTCTATCCCTTTACCCAAGCAATTAGAAGAAAGATCTTCAAATATAAAGAAAAGAAATTTGAATAACTCAATACTCTTCTGCTCCCCCTAGAAACTGAAGAAAATAGAATACTATATTCCCTAAAGCAGATACAGGCAAAATGCAGCCCCAAAATGACATACCCCCTTGCATACCTGACCCTAATTATCATGACAAAGATGGACATTACTAAAATGGAGGCATTTTTGACATTATTTCCATACAAAAAATACATGAGAAGAATATTCCTTGCAACAGAAACACACACACACAGACAGACACACAAAGTAGGTATGTAAATAAAAACAACTACCACGGGGAAAATAATGGGATAAAAGACACCATTGGTAGAGATTATTTTTTCAAAAGATGCAATTTATGGGGTTAAAAGTGGGATCAAAATTTTTTTAGGTATAAAAGATTTAAAGAAAAAGGAGAAGGGATGATGACAAAATAAGCTTGAAATACTGAAAGACCAAATCCCATAATAATCCACGTATTATGTGGAACAAACTTGCCAAGTGATAAGGTACATAAATGGGGAGGTACAGAGGGGAAAATATGATGTATCTTAATTAAGTAAATGGGCAGGTAGATGTTGCAGTGGATAATGGGTTGGACTGTGAGTCAGGAAGAAGCAAGGTCAAATATGGGCTCAGATATTGGTTCTGTGACCCTGGGAAAGTCACTTAAGTCAGTTTGCCCCAGTCTCTTCATCTATAAAATGATCTGGGGAAGGAAATGGCAAACCACTCCAGAATCTTTGCCAAGAAATTCCCAAATGGGGCTGTGAAGTCAGACAAATCTGATTGATTAAACAACAACAAAAATCAATTCAGTGGGTAAACAACAAAGGAAACATAACTCCTATCACCTCTCATAAGGAAAAGGGGTTACAGGAGAATGGGAGAGGTGACATGAGGAATGGATTGGAATAGGTGAGATAAAAGGGAAAGAAGGTTCCATTGATGAACATTCTCATGGAATAAGGGGTATATGTCTGTAAAAAGCCATATAGCCTTACAGTGGGTCTAATCTATGTTGAACTGGTATACAGTAAGACTACTTTCTCTAGTGAGGACTAAATGAGGAATAAGCATTTATTAGGCATGTACCTTGTGTTAGGCACCGTGCTAAGTCCTTCAAATATCACTTATTTGATCCTAACAATAATCCTGTCAAGTAGGTGCTATTATTATCTCCATTTTACATTTCAGAAAATTGAGGAAGACAGGTGAATTGACTTACCTTGAGTCACGCAGCTAGTAAGTGTCTGAGCCTGGATTTGAACTCAAATCTTCTTGACTCCAGGCCCAGTGTTCTATCTAACCATTGTACTACCTCTGAGAGTGATGTTCCTCCATGGATAACATCTTGCCTCAGGAAAAGGGAAACTGAGACCCTTGGGGGCAGGCAGCATCCAGAAGGATAGGAGAATATAGACCCAGAGATTACACTGAATGGCCAAAGGGAAGAAGACTAACAATGAGAAGGGCAGAAGGGAAAATTAGACTGTACAGTTTGTGACCTGGGAAAAATTATGTCATGGAGTAATGTTTCTATCCTTATTACTTCTCTAATGGATTATTACTTATAAGAGTGGGGAACAATATAAAAAGGCTGATGGAGCAAGACTTAGAAAGCTAATAACCAAAATTTGTTAGAAGGAGCTTAAACTTGGTACATCAGAGGCTTTAATTCCATGAAGTACATAAAGAGATTAAAGAAGGAATAAATAAGTTTATAGATCATGAATAAAGAATAAAAGCTTCTCATAGACAGAAAAAGGAGAGAATTAATTTAGAGGACAAGATAAAGAAAAATTACAGAAAATAGGAGGAAAAAACAACCAAACAAAGGAAGTTGGAGAGGAATAGTAATTTTCAATTTGCCCTTCAATTTAAAGGGGAAAAATAAGGGGAAAGTGGAGGGGGAGAAAATTAAATAACTAAATAAAGGACATGACTAAACTAATTAAATAAAACCAGGGTAAAGGATTGACAAATTGATAAATTGGAGAGGGGAGTGAGATAGGAGGAGAAGGGCTTTGAAAATATGATTATATCAAAATAGATTAAGCAAGACTAACCAGAGGAACAAAGTACCTAGTTAGAAGGAGAATCCCACCCCATCCCAATTTAAAAATACTAGAGACACATAAACCTAATTCTCATAACTTTAAATGTGTATTAATTAAACAGTCTCACAGAAGATAAGAGAGTACAAATTGGCTAAGAAAACAAAAACTGTACAACTTGTTGATTACAAGAAACACATCTGAAAAGCAAAGTCATACATGGAATAAAAATAAGATGCAATTCTAATATAATATAATGAAATTTATTATGCAACAGGCAAACAAAAAAGTGAATAAGAGTTGTACTCAGGCAACTCCTGTCTCACAGGAGTTTATATTTACAATATAAACAGAGAAAAGCAAGGAAATTGCACTATATTTTAAAGGAACCATAGACAACAACCAATACGATATTAAATTTATATGCTCCAAATGGTACAGTATCTAAATTAATAAAGGAAAAATTAACTGAATTTTTAAAAGTCATAGTAATACAATCATTGAAGAATACTTTAATGTTGTTCTCTCATAGTTGGACAAATCTAATAGATAGACAAAAGAAAATATTTGAACAAATTCTTAAGGAAGTTAGAACTTAAAGACTTATGGCATTTTCTTAATGGGACTATTAAAGAATGTTAATATTTGTTGACACCAAATAGCACTTTTACAAAAAGAGACCATGTAGTAGGGCAAAGAATAATTGCGTATACATTTTAAAAGGCAGGATTACTAAACATGTCCTAAAAAGAATGATAATGCAATAAAAATATTAATCAATTCAGAGAGTATAAAATAAAGACAATAAAATTGAAACTTAATATTCAAGTCCTAAATGAGTGGCTCATAGAGCAAATCATACAAACAACTAATAATTATATGAAAGACATAACTGGTACATGCTTAGTATACCAGAAGCTTTAATTCCCAGAAGTGTATAGAGATTAAAGAAGGAATAAATAAGTTTATAGATCATGAATGAAAGCACACATATGCTACACAGACAGAAAAACAAGATAATTAATTAAAAGGACAAGGTGAACAAAAATCCCAGAAAATGGGGAAAACAGTCAAACAAAGGAAATTGGAGAGGAGGAGAAAAGTAATTTTTTATCTAACCCTTTAACTGAGAAAGGAAAAATAAGGATGAAATAACATTCTAAAATTTCTGGAATTCAACTAAAGAAGTTCTCAGAGGGAAATATATATATCTAAAAAGAGAAATGAACAGAATGGAAAAAGAGGATTAATGAACTAAATATGAATTTTTAAACATTAGAAACCCAATAAATAGATCTAAAATAAACACAAAAACAGAGACACTGGAAATTAGAGAATTAGTTACATTATAAATTTTAAAAAAGATAGAACTAATAGGTAAAATTAAAAGCTGGTTCTTTAAAAAGACTAACAATATTAATAATAACAACCTCATTAAAAAAAGAGGGAAGATAATCTATTCAACAGAATGATAAATGGATAAGTGATATCACAAAAAGCTAAATGAAATAAAAATAATTACCCGAACCTACTATGCATAGTTACACACCACCAAAACTGATAATACAAAAGAAATAGATCTTCAATAGTATAAATTACCCAAACAGAATACTAGATAAATATCTCGAATTATTCAATATAAGAAAAAAATTGAACTAACTGAAAAAATTACCAAAAGGGGGGAGCCAAGATGGTGTAGTAGAAGCAGGACCTCCCCACTGCTCCTGCTTCCACATTCCCCAATCCATGTGAAAAGGGGATTCTAAACAAACTTCGGAGCTACAGAACCCACCAAATGACACAGAGAAGGTAACCTCCTGCTGAGGACAGCCTGGCAGGCTGGCAGAAATTGGCCAGCGCAGTGCTCTGGGAGCCGAGCCCAGCCCCCAGCCAAGGCTTTAGCCCCAGGGCAGGCCTGACCAGCCACTGGCTGGAGGGACTCCAGATCAGCAGCAGTTGTGGCCATTTCCAGATTTATCAACACATAGACACGAAGGACAAAGTGAGAGGTCAGTGTAGTCTGGACTTTGGGATCAGTAAGTGGGAGTGTGTGGCTTTTGCCCCTGGGGCGAGAAGCCACTGAGGCCCTGGCACAGCCAGCCAGTGGCAAGTGGAAGGTTCAGCTCCTGACCTGCAGAGTGTAGGAGGACCAAGCACCAGTCTGAGGGGTAATTGCTCTTGCTTTAACCTGCTTGGATCTAGATTGCAGTCTAGGGTGGAGGTCCTGGGGTGTGTGTCCAGCTTGCCAGAGCATGGGGAGACATCAGAGAGGGTACCCATCTAATACCTCTGGCAACTGAGAAAACCCCAGCGTTTGGGATGGAAGCTCCCCTGTCTGGTGGCAAAGTCCTACTGTGGCAAAAAGCCCAGGGGTCAAGTGACTGAGGGGCGACATGAGCAGGCAAAGGAAACAAAGCAGACAGAAGATTCCAACATTAGACTCCTATTTTGGGGACAAAAAGGAGCAAAGCATGGAACAGGAGGAAGACAGTGAAGTCAGATCTCCTGCACCAAAAGCTTCAAAGGAAAATATGAGCTGGTTACAGGCCATAGAGGACCTTATGAAGCAGATGAGAGAAGTGGAGGAAAAATTGGGAAGAGAAATGAGAATGATGCAAGAAAATTATGAAATGAGAGTCAACAGCCTGACTGAGGAAAATAACACTTTAAAAAACAGACTAACTCAAATGGCAAAAGAGGCTTAAAAAGGCAATGAGGAGAAGAATGCCTTAAAAAGTTGAATTTCTCAGGTGGAAAAAGAATCTCAAAAGCTCAATGAGGAGAATCATGGCTTCAGAATTAGATTGGAGCAAATGGAAGCTAGTGACTTTATGAGAAATCAAGATGCTGTTAAACAGATCCAAACAAATGAAAGAATAGAAGGCAAGGTGAAATATCTCATGGGAAAAACCACTGACCTGGAAAATAGATCCAGGAGAGATAATTTAAAAATTATTGGACTACCTGAAAGCCATGATCAAAGAAAGAACCTAGAAATCATCCTCCAGGAAGTTCTCAAAGAAAACTGCCCTGATGTTTTAGAATCAGAGGGCAAAATAGAGGTTGAAAGAATCCACTGATCTCCTCCTGAAAAAGATCCCAAAAAGAAAACTCCTAGGAATATTATAACCAGGTTCCAGAATTCCCAGATTAAGGAGAGAATATTACAAGTAGCCAGGAAGAAACAATTTGAATATTGTGGAAACACAATCAGGATAACCCAGGATCTGGCAGTGTCCACACTGAGGGATCGAAGGGCTTGGAATGTGATATTCCGGAGGTCAAAGGAGCTGGGATTAAAACCAAGAGTCACCTACCCAACAAAACTGAGTATCATATTTCAGGGGAAAATTTGGTCATTCAATGGAATAGAGGACTTTCAAGCATTCTTGGTGAAAAAAAAAACAAAGTTGAACAGAAAATTTGACATTCAGATACAAGAAGCAAGAGAAGCATGAGAAGGTAAACAGGGAAAAGAAATCATAAGGAACTTATCAAAGTTGAACTATTAACATTCCTACATGGAAAAACAATAATTGTAACTTCTGAAACTTTTCTCAGAAGTTGAAGGGAATATATATATCTATATATATCTATAAATGAGAGTATATGGGCATATGAATACATATGTGAATGTGTATATATATATATATATATATATACATGTTTCCAGGTATACATAGATAGAGGGCACAGGACCAATTTAAGAGGAAGGGATGATACTTAAAAGGTGAAATTAAGAGGTGAGAGAGGAATATAATGAAAGGAGATGGGGAGAGACAGAATGAGGTAAACTGTCTCATACAGAAGAGGCAGGGGGAAATGGTTACAATGGAGGGGAAGAATAGGAAGGCAAAAGGGAATGGGTCAACCTTATTCCCATTGAATTTGGCTTGAGGAGGGAATGAAATACACACTAAATAGGGTATCATCCTACAGGAGAGTAGGTGGGGAAGGGGATGAGAGTGGGGATGATGGAAGTGAGGGCAGGCTGGTGGGGAGGGAAGTTGGAAGCACCCACTTTTGAAAAGGGATGGGATCAAAGTAGAGAATAGAATAAGTGGGAGATGGGATAGGAGGGAGGGATATATAGTCAGTCTTTTACAATATATCTACTATGTTATTGTTTTGCATTAGCCACACATGTACATCCTATAATGAACTGCTTATCTTCCCAGTACATGTGGGTGACAAGGGAGGAAGGGAATGAATCTGGAATTCAAAGTTTTAAAATCAAATATTCAAATGTGTATGTGTATATATATATATATATATATATGTGGGTGTGTATGTATGTATGTGTGTGTGAATATATATATACTATTATCAATACTATTTTGCATGTAATTGGGAAATAAGATATACAGGCACTGGGGCATAGAGATCCACTGGAAAAATTGAAAGTGGTATGGGAGAAAATATGGGAGAGAGCATATTGGAGGAAGGGATATCCTGTGAGACTGCTATTTTGTGGGGGGGGGGGGAAACGGGCAGAAAATTTGTAACTCAAAATCTGGCAGAAATGAATGATGTAAATCAGAAGTTAATAAAGCATTTGAAAAAAAAAAGAATTACCAGAAGTGATAAAAAACCCCAAACAAACAACTCTCCCCCACACCAGGTCCTAATGTATTTAGAGGAGAATTCTATCAAACTTGCAAAGAAAAAAGGAATATAGGGGCAGCCAGGTGGCTCAGCGAGTAAGCGCACCAGCTCCAGTGTTGGGATGACCTGGGGATCAAATCTGGGCTCAGATACTTAGCACCACACCCAGAAATAACTGACTATGTAACCTTGAGCAAGTTACTTAACCCTGATTGCTTAAAAAAAAAAGGAATATCTAACTAAACAAATTGTCCTCAACTCTTGAAAAAGAAAGCTATCAAACAGTGTCTAGGAGAAAAATACAGTCCTAAAACCTTAAGCAGTAAGGATAAAGCAAATACAAATATTTAAGCAATTTATATCCCCCAAATAATTAATTATTACTAGGTTGGATTTATACAAAGGATATAAAGATGGTTGAATATTAGGAAAATAATCAGTAGAATTAGTCACATTAAAAATAGAAACATCAAGAATCACATAATTATTCATCACATGAAGAAAAAGTTGAAGTGCAACACTCATTTGCACTAAATAATTTTGAAAAGCAAGAATGAAAGGAATGAAATGCACTTCTAAATGTTAAACTATATTTTTAAGCAACCACTAGATATCAGGGAAGGCAGTGTAGGGGGAAGTGTGGTACAGAGGAAAGTATATTCTATTTGGAGTCCCATCTTAACTCGGTGTGACTTTGGACAGGTCATTTAACCTTTCTAGGTCTCAGTTCCTAATTTGTAAAATGAGGCTGGAATAGATGGATGGCCTCTAAGGTCCCGTACGCCCCTAAATCTAAGAATTTTTCTATGAATATCTCTTTCTCTCTCTCTCTCTCTCTCTCTCTCTCTCTCTCTCCCTCTCTCCGTCTCTCTGTCTCTCTCTGTGTCTGTCTGTCTCTCCAGTACTCTGAAATATAGAGGTGTTTAATAAGTGGTTGTTGAGTGAATGAATAAATAAACAAGCATTTTTCAGTGTATACTCTCTGCTAGGCACTGGGCTTGATGTTGGGGATACAAAGAAGGAGATTACATTCTGTCAGTGGAGCCAATATGGACACATTAAGAAATATACAAAATACATACAAAGTCAATACAAGTTAATTTGGGGTGTGGTAAAGTCTTAGCAGCTGGAGGGATCAGGAAAGGTCATGTAGGAGGAGGGGGTATATATCCCATGGTTTGGAGCTAGAGTTAGATTTGACACAGCACTACAACATGAAGTTCTAGTGGATCTTTATAGAAAGTGGTAATGTCTCTGACGAGTATATTTATCTTTATAGAATCGTGTTAATCATCGTATCATTCAGATAAGGAAATAATGGATAGATCCAAACTGGAAATTTAACATCCAGTGATAGTGCTGTAGGCACTGGGGGAAATGCAAAAACAATTCAGATCCATTCCTTACTCTCAAGTTTAGTGTAGGAAGTGGAGGTGATATATTTCATAATTAACTATATTATAAGTTAGGACATAAAAATGCCTAAAAGGTGCATATGACATACATTTTTATATGAGCAATATATACATTACAGGGTGGGTCAGGGAGGACTTTATGGAGAAGGTAGCATTTGAGTTGGATGGCTAGGATGATATCTGAAGAACAGGTAGGGTGTCAACTGATGGCGATGAATGGGGAAGCCATTTCCAAGACAGCTGGAATGAATCTCAGAAGCCATCTAGATCAACCATCTCATTTTGCAGAAGCAGAAACAGACCCAGGGAGGTTTTACTATGCCCCAAGTTACACGGGTAGTTTCAGAGTTGAGAATTTAACTCAGCCTCTCTGACTATAGGAGAATTTTAATTTTTATGCCATGGATGCCTCTGGCAGTCTACTGAAGCTTTTGGATTTCTTTTCAGAGCAACATTTTTTTTATAGCAATTGGGGTTAAGTAACTTGCTCAAGGTTACATGGCCAGTTATTTTGTGTGGGTGCCAAGTATCTGAGGCCAGAACTGATCCCGGGTCTCCCAACTCCGGGGCTGGTGCTCTTACTCACTGAACCACCTGGCCACCCCATCAGAGCAACATTTTTAAATTATTGAAGGAAATGAAAATTTTCAATTGGACGTTAGTCACAATAAAAATGAAAATTTTTATACCCAGTTAAGTTCAGGGATTCCCTGAAATCTATATCCCAAGGAGTCCACAAACCCCAGAGACACCCTGGACCACTACTGTGTTGGTATATTACATAAAATTTTGCTCTTGCAATGCCTGTTAGTACTATGGTCAAATTTTATTGATTTGACAAACAAGAAAAAGGGAATTTTTTTTCAGAAACAATTGTTAGAAAAATAGCTTTATGGTTATTGATGGAATGTTCACTTACCAGTTAGCATGAACTGATAGGCATTGTCAGAGATGGAAAAGATGTGGGGAGGAGCCTCTTGACGCTTTTTGCCCCTGTAGGCAGCCACCACTTCAGGGTTATACACAGGCAGCCATTTGTAGGGATTGACAGTGACACAGAAGAGCCCTGAGTAGGTCTGTAGGAAATAACAACCAGCAGGACTTGTCTTTACTCTGTACTACAGGATTAAGGTTTTTGTTCTGGAGGTAGGGGGCATTAAGAGTTTCCTTACATAGATCATCCAGGCTGAATAGCGCTCTTTCAGGTTATACAGGACGGCAGGCTCATGTAGGTGAGTCATCATGGCCATGTCCTCAATCTTGTCAAATTTGGGAGGGTTCATGGGAAAAACTTGATCATTGTTCAGAGTGACAGTCTGAGTGATGAAAAAAGGAGGAAAAGTAGTTGAGGATTGGGAACATTCAAAGGTTGTTCATGAAAGTGATTACTATACCATATAGATACAATCCCATTATAATAGCTGACTTTACAAAAAAAAAAAGGTTGATATAGTTACAAATTCTCCGTAATGAATAATCTTTCTCATTAAGTTCTTTCTTTCTTCCTCCTTCTATTCCACTTCCCCTCTCCTCTTTTCCTTCCTTCTTTTCTTTCTCTCTCTTTTTCTTTCTCTCTCTTTCTCTATCTTTCTTTCTCTCTCTCTTTTTCTCTCTTTCTCTCTCTCTTTCTTTCTTTCTTTCTTTCTTTCTTCACATCCCTTAACAGATAAACAAATAAATCACAAACTTTTGAAGCATCTAACAAAACAACATAACAAAACTCACAAAGATGCAGAAATTTGAAAGAGGAATTGGGTCACAGTGAGATTCTCTACAATACCTCTCATCTGCCAGTTTGCTAAAGAGTAGCTAAACATCAAACTTATTTTTGTCTCTAGCTCTTATGGTCTAATAAGACTTCTCTCTAGGAGAAAAATGTGAATACTCCTTAAAGTTCATTATAGTTATGTTTCAACATAGATATTCATGATCAATACTTACCCTGTCATCTAGGGTCTTGACTATGATGTTACCATTTTCTTTGCTCTCAATCATACCTTTCACATACAATTCTTTGTCATCTACTATAAAGCATGCTTTCTTAGAATCAAAAGGGCGGTTTTGGGCCTCAATTCTTTCCTTCTCTGGTTTTCGGAGATAGGGAGCAGCTTCTCCAAAGATGGCCATTTCCATATCAGAACTCATGGTTGCAGAGAGACTGGGAAATTAAAGGAAATTTTTTGGTGAGTCATTTCTGAGTCAAGAATGTCTATCTTCTTTCATATTCTCTTTGTTTAGATGGATAGGCAAATTAGAAGTATGAATGTGTGAGAAACTTCAGAATTGAAGAAGTGAAGACCTGAGTAGCTCAATATTTTCAACAGAGAAAAGGTTAAAGAATTATTTGAAGTGTAAAAAGAGGGGAGAAATGGGCTAGTTCTTGTGAAAGACCTTACTGTGTGTCCTCAATTCTGAGTAAACAAACCTTTTTTAAGCAATACTCTTACCAATGAATAAATCAATAAGAAAGGATTAAGCACCTATAATGTTCTGGGTGAGAGGCAGTGTGGTATAATAAATAGTGCTGGCCTTAAAGTCAAGAAGACTTGGGTTCAAGCCCCGTTTCTGACATATAGTGGCTTTGTGATCCTGGGCAACGCACAACTCTAAAACTGGTTAAGTTGCAGAAGAGCAGACTGTCTACATTGGTAGTGGGAATGCCCTATTCAAGAGTTTAACACTGAAATCAGGTACAGTGGGGGAAAAAATATCAGGTAACATGCTAGGTGGTAGGGATACAAAGACAAAATGAAACCTTATTGCTTTTCCTTCCGAATATTTTGCTCTTTCTTCCACTTTTCTTCTTTTTTTCTTTCTCTTTTTCTCTCCCTGCTAAGCTTCTTATACCTGTGGAGTTTGAAATGATGAAGAGGTCAGTTAGAAGGATGGGACAAGATCAGAGAAGGAAAGAATGATCAAGTTGGCATTGAGGGAACAACTTGACTTCATTTTTTTGCCTGCTATGTCAGGTAGAAAACTTGGAAATTAAGTATATTTAAGTGGCAAATTCATATAACAAAGAGTCCAGCTTTTCAAGGCAACTGAATGCATTGTAATGGCTATTTAAAATTTTTCTGACAAGTTTATTTTTTTTTAAGTTGTTACTTTAAATGACCAAAGGATATGAACAAGCAGTTTTCAGATGAAATCAATGCTAGCTATAGTCATATGAAAAAAATACTCTAAATCACTATTGATTAGAGAAATACATATTAAAACAACTCTGAGATACCACCTCATACCTATCAGATTGGCTACTATGACAGAAAAGGAAAATGACAAATATTGGAAAAAAGGTGGGAAAATTGGGACCCTAATTCACTTGTGGTGGTGTTGTGAACTGATCCCACCATTCTAGAGAGCAATCTGGAACTTTGCCCCACAGGCTATAAAACTGTGCATACCTTTTGATCCAGCAATAGCACCACTAGATCTATGTCCCAAAGAGATTTAAAAAAAAAAAAAAAGGAAAAGCACGTACTTGTGGAAAAATATTTATAGTAGTTCTTTTTGAAGTGGTAAAGAATTGGAAATTGAGGTGATGCCCATCAATTGAAGAATGACTGAACAAGTTGTTGTAAGTGATTGTGATGTGACATTATTGTGCTATAAGAAGTGATGAGCAGAATGTTTTCAGAAAAGCCTGGAAAGACTTATGTGAACTAATGCAAAATGAAGTGAGAAGAACCAGGAGAACTTTGAACACTATAACAGCAATATTTGTACAATAATCAACTGTGAATGATTTAGCTATTCTAAGCACTACAATGATCTAAGACAATTCTTAAGGGCTTGTCATGAAAAATGCTATCCATCTCCTGAGAAGGAACTGATAGAGTCATTCGAAGCATACGTTTTTAAAAACTTTTTTCTTTTTTTTTTAATTTGTGTTTTCTTTCCCAAAATAATTTTAAAATATTTATTTTTTATTGCTTTTTAAGTTTTGAGCTGACTCCTGACTTCCCTCCCTTCACTGCACTAGAGAAGACCAGTTGACTCAGATTTATTAAATATATCATATATAAAACCATATTATGCATAATTCTATTTATCAGTTCTTTTTTTTGAAAGTAGATAGCTTCTTCCTTCATAGGTTCTTGGTAGTTTATTTAAGTATTTATACTAATTTATACTAAGAATAACTTGGTTGCTCAGTTGTTGTTGTTGTTTTTTTTGCCTTTTTGGAGGGCAATTGGGGTTAAGTAACTTGCTCAAGGTTACACAGCTAGTTTTTTTTGCGTGGGTATTAAGTGTCTGAGGCTGCAACCAAACTCGGGTCCTAGCTGCCCCTCTCAGTTATTCTTAGAACAATATTGCTGTTACTGTATACAACATTTTCTTGGTTTCTGCCCATCTCATTTTTCATTATTTCATGCAAGTCTTTCCACCTTTTCCTAAAATTAAGCAGCTCATCATTTCTTATAGCATAGTAGTATTCTATCACAATTATATACCACAATTTGTTTTACTGTTCTCTAGTTGATGGGCATCCCCTCAATTTCCAGTTGTTTTTTTGTTTTCTGCCACCACAAAGAGAGCTGCTATAAATGGTTTAGAACATACAGGTTCTTTTCCTTTTTCCCTGATCACCTTGGGAAACAGATCTAATAATGGTATTTCTGGGTCAAAAATTATACACAGTTTTATAATTCTTTGGGCATGATTTCAAAGTGTTCTCCAAAATGGTTGGATCAGTTCATAGTTCTACCAATAGTGTATTAATGTTCCAATATTTCCACATCTCCTCCAATATTTGTTGTTTTCCCTTTCTGTCATATTAGCCAATCTAGATAGATATGAGGTGGTACCTCAAAGTTGTTTTAATGTGCATTTATCTAATTGATATTGTTTTAGAGCACTTTTTCATATCGTTACATATAATTTTAAATTCATCAGAAAACTGCCTGTTCATATGCTTTGACCATAATATGGCTAATATGGAACTGTGTTTTGCATGACTGCACATATATAACCTATGTCAAGTTGGTTGCCTTCTCAATGTGGGGGGGGGGAAGGAGGAATAAAGGGAAAGGATTTGAAACTCAAAATTAAAAAAAATGAATACTCAAAATTTTTGCATGTAATTAGAATCAAGTAAAATATTAAAAAAAAAGAAAATAAAAATCACTAGTCTTTGGGAAAAATAATTTTTAGCCCTCATTTTATTTCTATGAGATATGAAACATTATATGAATTGGAAAGTTGCCAGAATGCAGTGTACTCTTCACCACTCCATAGAAACAAGATAACTTTGGGGAAGTATTTGGGCCATGATTAGAACTACTTAAAATGTGACCTGGGTTCAATACCAAGTTCTTTATATTCTGTTCAGATTCAGATATTTTGCTTCAAGAAAAAGCTACTCATGCTTTCTAAAAGTGAAAAGTATGCAGTATTATTTTCCAATTGCAAGTATTGACATTGTGGTTATACTTTCAAGCTTCGTTACTGAAAGTCAATATTGATTAAGAGAAGACAAACTGATTTACTAATTTCTTTCTCTCTCTCTCTCTCTCTCTCTCTCTCTCTCTCTCTCTCTCTCTCTTTCTCTCTCTTTCTCTCTTTCTTTCTTGCCCAAGGTCACACGGCTAGTATTTGTGTTAAGTGTCTCAGGCCGTATTTGAACTCAGGTCTTCCTGACTCCAGGGCCAGTGCTCTATTCACAGTGCCACCTAGCCTCCCTGTCTTTCTTTCTTTTTTGATCTACTAATTTAAAATTTAATTTATGCAAACTCCATGTCATCATAAAACTATCTTTATCCTGGCTAATTTAAAAATGGTGGCATTTGAAAAATATTGTTGGAACTTTAGGAATTCTTCATAGAAAAATACAAGTTTTTGAGTAATATGAAAAATAGAGGGGAAAATAGAGGGGATCCCTTTTCATAGATCTGCTTATGTCATCTGCTTTAAAATGTTTAGCAATTATTCCTGATTAAGTCAAGTTCAAACTCTTTTTCCTAACAATAAAGACCCTTTATACTTGGTGTCATCTTGCTACCTCATATTGCTCTCTGATTCATAATATTTACCTGTCAGATGTAACTGCTGTTTGTTCCTGAGTATGTCCCAGGTTTACGTCCCTCCTACCCAAGTATTAACACTTACCTCAAATACAATTGAAGAATCTTCATAAAGATTTAATTCTTTAATACTTAAATTAATTTGATCTCGTCACTGTGAGTACCCTGCTCAACAGAGGATGTTATCTTTTCCTAGTGATTCTTGTCCATGCTTTCCATAAATCCTTTATAGCAGAACCACAGAACTAACTGGAGACTATTTTCAAGGTGTTTTTAACATCCCGTGTGCCAGTGCAGGACCCAGACTATCTACCAAATGGTGTACATATGTACACCTTTACATACATAAAGCTTTTTTGCAAATCTTATTTTTGTCATCATCATGATTTGTTGTTGTTTTCCCTCACCCTCACTACATGATTAGCCCTTCTTTCCCCCAATCATAGATTTCCTGAATGATCAATTTTATGTTACTTTTTGTGTAAATATCATTCTTGGTAATTTGTTGTATCCTCCTCACACCCACTATGCACCACTCTATTGCCCTTTGAATTTTTCACCAAAATATTTGATTCTTGGACATTTAAAGTGTGCCTTCCTTTTTTTTTTCTTTTTGGAGGACAGTTGCAGTTAAGTGACTTGCCCAAAGTCACATGGCTAGTAAGTATGTCAAGTGTCTGAGGCCAGATTTGAACTCAGGTTCTTCTGACTCCAGGTCTGCTGCTCTATTCACTGTGCCACCTAGCTGCCCCAGGTGTGCCTTCTCTTGTGAGCATATAGCATCACCTAAAAAAATATTATTTTAAAATGATGTGCATGTGTGTGTGTGAGTGTGTGTTTGTGTGTAGTGACTTGGGGTTACTAAAGCACAGTGCAATTCCAAAATACAATCTAGGGTGCTACTTACCAATTTTGAGCCCAGATCAATATTTCCCTGTAGTGCTAATCTAAGATAATATTGCACTGATGAACTAACTTAATGAATCATCTATTAAATTGAATATAATACCTTGACGCTAGATATTCTTCATGTATTTGTTTTTATTATTAGGCCAATTTTCTTTTAATGTTCATAAAGTTCAGGGATGAGACTTGGAGTTTTGCAGCCATCATCACATTATTTATAAAAAGGTATATCTGCAGAACCTCAGGGAATCCTTCTTCAATTTGAATTTTGTGGAAGGCACCAACTGAGAGTGACAGCAACAAAACAGAAACAAAATGTGTTTCCCTATTGTAGGCCTCATTTTATGGTAAAATAAAGTGATCATTGAACATTGTGATCTTTGTGGGGGCAGATGTCAAGCGATCATGTGATATTAGTGTGTGTATGGTAGATAGCCTTTGCGAGTGAAATACTAAAACTTTCATTTAGCTCTACCAATTCCAAAGCTGTATTTTGATCAATAAACTATAAACAATGTGATCTTGTAAACCTCTGAATCTTTCAGTCATTAGCATGACTGAAGAAGCAGTCTTATGTACAAAATGATTTTCAAAAGGCTGACTGTTCCCTTCTAATGTTTTTTATCAACTCTACTCTTGATATGTAGACACGTTTCATAAAGATTTCATGGAGGTTAGAAATTAGGCATGTAGTTAAATTATCTTCTTGGTTATCTATTTTTAAAAATATCATCTGTAATTCCCTGCCCACCCAAACTTTTGGGATCTCCCCTGCCTTTAGGTATCTTAAGAATTAATATTCCAATTAAATTTAAATTAAACATTCCAATTAAAATTCCAATTCCAATATTCCAAATTTTAGTGCCTTCAGTACATATTCCTTCTGTATGTACTTAGTCTGGACACCTAGTTCTTTTAGAATTTATTTCTTTTGCCACATAATGTATTAGAGTCAAAGTGTGGTGGTTCTATTCATCACTGATAAAAAGATCATAGAAATGTCAGCACATTTGTTAGATTTCTATTTGTTGTCATCTTCATTTTATCTATACATGTTTTTAGAATAATATTCTTAGGCAATTGATGGCTCAGTGGATAGAATACCAGGCCTGGAGTCAGGAAGACTTATCGTCTTGAGTTCAAATTGGGCCTCAGACACTTCTTAGCTGTGTGACCCTGGGCAAGTCACTTAACCTTGTTTGTCTCAGTTTCTTCATCTGTAAAATGAATTGAAAAAGGAAATGCAAACCACTACAGTATCTCTGCCAAGAAAATGCTAAATGGGGTCATGAAGAATTGTATACAACTGAAAACGATTGAACAACAACAAATTGCTTACTTGGGTATACCAAGCTTTTGAAAATAGTTTCTTCTCTGTTCTTCATCATTTTTTGATATGACACTTCATAACACTTCTTCCCTAATATTTTTCCTTCTTCCTTTTTTTTTGTCTTTTTGGAGGGGGTAAGGCAGAGCAATTGGGGTTAAGTGACTTGCCCAAGGTCACACAGCTAGTAAGTGTTAAGTGTCTGAGGTTGGATTTGAACTCAGGTCCTCTTGACTCCAGGACTGGTGCTCTATTTACTATGCCACCTAGCTGCTCCCTTAACATTTTTCAAATAAATTTATATTCTATTTATATTCTATGCTGATAATGCCTTTGGTTATCATGCCTCTGCTTAGTTAGGAGATCAAGTATTTATTAAAATGGTTTCTGGACTCTCTTGGCCCCTTCACTTGTGTCTCATCAGTTTCACTTTTGTAAGAAATGGTAATAATCAACAAATGATTTTTTCCTTATCCATTTTAAGTGTTAATAGTTTGCTTGAATGGGTCAGTTTCAAGCTAATGTAATTGCATATAGTGCCTTCTTTTCATCTTTAAATTTATAATTTGATGTTGATTCTTACTGTTCTAACTAGTTGGTAGTCTGACTGTACATAGACAAATGAATAAAAAACAACTGTCATATTGAAAGCCACTTATTTGCTGTCTATTAGGATATAATATTAATTGTCACTCATTATTTTGAAATTACAAAGACTAAATTTAGCCTTAAAGATTTAAGAAAACTGTACTCCTCTCTAAACCTTTCCCCCCATTTGCAGAGGTGTCCACTAAATGTAACCTTTGATATAAAATGAATATCTAAATTTACTATCTTTCCAATTAGATGAAAGTCTGCTTATATGCAGTCAAGTGTTTAAAAATGACTTAATTGGTAACCAATTTTTATTGTATCTATCAAGATATAATATTCACAATTGCAGAATTATAATGAATAAATAACCTCACAAAAGACATGAGAAGACAATTCTTCCTTATTCTTTTGAAAAAGTTGGGGTACATGCAATGCCAGATATTTTCAATTTGTTAATTAGTTTTGTTGATTTTTTTCTCTTTTAAAAATTCTTTGTTATAGGGATGGCTCTCTGGGAGGGGGGAAGGGGAAAGAACATGTGGTTCATGTAAAATAAATGAAATCAATAAAATTTATTTGAAAATATGTAATTTTTATGTCTTATGATGTTGTTTGGTTCTACCATGTTTAGTACCTTTTGACTATTCCTGAAGAAAGTATTTATTATGATTTTAAGATGGATTAGAGTTGTCTGTATATGGAGACAGAAACTGTTTCTTATCTAAACTTTGTATATCTACCCTGAATGTAGTCCAATAGACATTTAAATGTTTTTGAACTAAAATAATCTGCCATCCCTCTTCTGTCTAAACCTTTCTAATGATGGTCAAGCTGACCTTCAATAGCACAGTAGCAAGATCAAAAGAGGCAATGGACTTTTTAGTGCTATTCATCAGTTAGGAAGGCGAATAGCTTTGATCTCATGGTGGACTGCCTAGTTACTAATATCCTAGCTTGTTTTTGCCTTAGGGAGGTAGGCATGTCTGAACTGTAACTCCTAAATCCTAACCCCAGCTCTGTGTCCTCAAGAAACCATGTAGAGAAAACCACAAATAATGGACATCACAGTGGACTGTACTGATCCACTTGGAGCTACCTAGTTACTTCAGTGCTGATTGGATACTTTAGGAACAATGTCTCATATTAAATACATTCGATTCTAAAAATCCAGAGAAAAACTATAATCATATTGTTTCTGAGACATTTAAAAGGAAAACACCACTTTGACATATATGTTAAAATACTAGAGTTACTATATTTTTCTACCTCCACATTTTTTTCTCTCTAACACAGCATCAACAAGCCATTTTATATGCACCATTTTATGCTTCAGTAACAGAGTAAAATTTTGTACTCTGCCTCTTCTCTCTCCTTCCTCCCTTCTCCCAGTCTCTTCCTCCTCTTCTATTAGTTTTATATTAGGTCCCCAGAGCAGCTTTCTATCTGCAAGCTCTGATTTCTGGACTGTGTGTAAATCTGCTAGCAAAGTTTGACACCATAGCCACCTAAATGAATATGAAATTGACTTTACTGGTTTCCATTTTTTCTGATCACCAGCATAGACCCAGCCTCAAGCACACTATTTTTTTTTCTTCATTTTACCAAACATTACTCTGCCAATTAATGATGCTGATTTGATAAATCTTTGTCTAATATGGTGGGGGCTCTCTAGAAGCCAACATTGCTCTAAAAAGGGTCTTTTTCTTAACCTGTCAGATTTATTGCTCTCAGTCTTTTTAGAAGACAAGAATAAAATAGATTTCCCCCCTCTTTCTTGTCTTACAATCAAGGCTTGAAGTGAGAATTAAAAAAAAAATCAGTCAATCACTAAGTACCTACTGTGTATGAAGAGCTGGAAATACAAAAAGAAGAAAAGACAATCCTTAACCCCAAGGAGCTTACATCCCAGTGGGTGAGACAACAAGCACATAAATATGTACAAACAAACTATATGTGGGATAAGTAGAAAATAATTAACAGAAGGAAGGCATTAGAATTGGGGCACAGGGAAAAGTTTCCTGTAGAAGGAGGGATTTTAGTTAGGACTCGAAGGAACCCAATACTCTTTCCACAAGGTAAAGATGGCTTTATGTGATGGTCTGCTTTTCAGGGAAGTGAATTTCCCATTCTTGGAGATGTCTATGTCAAAGGTGAATGACTGTCAGGAATACTTGAGAAAAGATCCTTGCTCCAGGTAGAGGACAGTCTTCAACGTGACTAAGACAACTTGGGATTTATGATTTCTCTCTTTCTCATTTCTCCTGAACTTTGTCCTACAATTTACTGAAATTGTCATTCAGAAGTGCATAAAGATTTCCTATTTCACTGAAAAGGCTGAAGCTATTTGTCTCAAGCCCTTTCTCCTTACCAAGTCCATCCTTCAGATCAGATCAGCATCCTATTCTTTGTTCCAGTCCCATAGGAAGAGGCATTTTTAGATACCAATGCCAACCTCTTTTTTCCCTTTATGCTCATTCCACCTCATTTTCTCAGTCAGCTCACCCTTTGATCATTACCTTTCTCTCCCTAATTTTCAGCCTTTCAGTACCATCTGGTTCCTTCCCTGTTACCTTCATGTATGCAGGTTAGTACTTTCTCTGCAACTTAAAATCTTAAGAGCACCAACAGGTTCAATGACTTGAGTAACCCATATGTGTCAGAGGCAGAACTTTAACCCCAATCTTCCTGGCACCAAGGCCAGCTCTCTATTGGCTATTTCATATAATTAGTACTTTTAGTGAATGCTTTTTCATTAATTGACTGTCAACCTTCAGCAACCCTATGACTTTAAGTTAAAGATGGCTTGTGACCTGTGTGGGCAGGAGGAGTTATCACATCACAGATATCATAGACCTCTGGAACCTCTTGAATGTCAATGTCAAGCAAAGGCCATATATACAGAATAACAAAGGACCTCGGATAAGATAAAAAGATTAAATATAACTGTCTCCGTGTTCAGGGCATTCATGGTCTAGTTGGAGATGTTACATATGTAATAACATATAGGACAAAATGGCACACGATAAGTTCATAAAGGGCATATATTTCATGCTGTTGTGTGAAGAAATCTCAGAGTACAGATGATATATAGAATAAGTAAATTATACAGGTTCATGTTGTTCAATTGGCTTAAAATATTATTTATTCTCACAGTTTTTACTCCTATTCATTCACACAGTTCCTTCACCCTCATTTTCTAAATTACTAGTTCAAAGTTGAACTATTATTCCAATCTCTTTGGTTACTGAAGAAGCAAACTGTGTTAAAAAAAAAATCTGGTCTTGATTTCATGGTGAACTGAATCTTCTCACAACTATCCAAACACCAGATGAGTGTTATTTTCAGGATCCTGTTTAAAGAAGTTCCTTGAATGAATCTTATCTATTTGAACTTCAAATCTTTAAAGCAGGGATACATTACATAAGGGTAACTTTCAACAGGCATTATATTTGGGAATGGCATTCCAGCTATAGGGAAAGTTGAAAATAAAGGAATAAGTTTTACATGTTGGTAGTCCATTGTAATTGTAGCACAAGAGTAGGTGGAAGTGAGTAGAATACGACATAGCTTATGTATGTGTGTGTGTGTGTGTATGTGTATATGATATAGAGGATTTTGTCAGATTTTGAAGGTCCTTGAATTTTTTTTTTTGGTTGGACATAGGGAACCATGGAAGGGGTTTTGAGCAACAGAATGCATAATGAGGAAGATTACTTTGTCCTTTATCCCTTCATAAAAGTATAGAATAAAACATATCTACAAATCAATTATACTTCAGTTCCTCTGGTCCTATTACTTCTGAAGATCATCAGAGTAATAAAAAGATACTCAAATATTTACATATTTTAGCTGCTGATTTGTAGATAAGCATAGCAGAGTTGGGTTTTAGCTAACTTTTTTTTTTTAAAGCAATCAAGGTTAAGTTAACCTTGAGGTTACACGGCCAGTTATTTTTGTGTGGGTGCCGAGTATCTGAGGCCGGAACTGATCCCAGGTCTCCCGATGCTGTGGCTGGCACTCTTACTTACTGTGCCACCTGGCTGTCCCTAAGCAATTGGGGTTAAGTAACTTGCTCAAGGTTACATGGACAGTTATTTTGTGTGGGTGTTAAGTATCTGAGCCCAGAACTGATCCCAGGTCTCCCAACTCTGGGGCCGGTGCTCTTACTCACTGCGCCACCTGGCCACCCCTTTAGCTAATTCTATTAGTTTCTCATTGCTATACTTTCTCTGTCAGTTGCCCCTGTGACTAACTCAAACTTTTGTTGAGCCAGTTATTTGGAGTTATCACTTCAGTCTGTGGCAATGGAATGACAAAGTTATTTAATAATAAAGATGATTGAGTCTACAACCGTGGCCTCTTTAATACCACATTCTAGTCAATTTATGTGAAACATAAGATATCTGAATAAAATAGAAATATCTATTCTTTATTTCATACATATCCACGTAAAGCATTTTAAAACAAATATAAACCATTTTCTTCCTTTGTAAGTCCTTGGAAACTTACAGAATATACCTATAATTGGCAGAATAATATCATTTGTCAATAATTTGTTATAATAAGAAATTAAAGTTAAATGGAACCTTAAAATTCACATTGGATAAATGAACCTCATTTCTTGTATGAATGCTATCTTTTAAAAAATTATCAATAACAAATGTTGCTAAATGAAAATGTTCCAACTTGAGGCAGGAGGTATGATAAGTTTTACTAGGGGAAATGGTAAATAACTATATTATCTTAATGAAATTAATTAATATGTTTTATTTCTTACGTGCATATGCATGGTAAGCTCTAGGGTTTGTTTCCTTTTTTTCCTAAATGAGGATATAAGAAGTTTTGCTCAAAGTTAAGGAACATGTGGACTGAAACAGGTTGGGAAATTCTGTCTTATATTATGGCACAGTGGATAAGACAATGGATTTCGATTTAGAAAGCCTGGACTCAAGCTCCAGCTCTCTCACTAAGTCATGATATCATTTTGAGCCAGTCATTCCCTTTCACTAGGTTTCGAATTTGTTTTTTTAATCTCTTAAATAATTTGGTCAGACTTCTAGGGGTCCCTTAAGTTCTACATTTCTTTGGCCACATGGTTTCCAAAGCAAAGCTCAACATGCCTTCTATCTTCCTCAGTTCCCAAAGGGGTTATATTACAATACATCTTTTGAACAACTTCCTTGTGATGCATTTCAGGGAAGTAAAGGCAAACAAGTCAGAAAGGGTCTAGTAAGGTACCTTTGAGATTCTAAGTCTAACTATATGTAAATGGATATGAATAGAAGGGCACAGAGTTTTCTACTGCTAGTATTATTATTTTTCTGGAATAACCACTTCATCAAGTAGCTGGCAAAAAAGCCGGTGTAGAATGATTAAAACAAACAAACAAACAAAATCCCCCCAAATACTGGCTCTGGAGTCAGAAGTCTTGAGATTGAGCTGAGGCTTGGCTCTTTATTACTTACATAGACTCTGACAGATTGCTTGATAAGTCTCGGTTTCCTTGCCTGATGAATTAGGGGATTGGGATAGATGACTTTTAAAGTCCCTTTTAGCTCTGAATCTGAATTTCTAGAGAAGACTGTCCTGATAAAATCTGGAAACTTACAATCATTCTTATTCCTTTTTTTTTCCAGGTGTATCTCAGGAATAAACATAATTAACATTTATCCAGAACTTTAAGGTTTGAAAAGTGTCTTGCATACATTATTTCATTTGAATCTCATAACAATTCATGATATGGATATTGAGAACACTAATTATCATCCCCATTTTACAGATGAGGAAAGAAATGAGATTCAAGGAAGATCAAGTCACTTGCCCAAGTAACACTTGTTGGGGTGGATTCAAGCACTGTTCTTTCCTGCCTCCAGGCCTGGAAGTCTTTCCACTATGTCATACTGCCTTTCTAAGAGGTAACAAGGGATATCAGGATGTTCCCAGGGTTTCTTTGTTTTCTTTTTGAGGGAATTAGTGGAAACTCAGAAATACATCCTTGTCCCCCTCATTTCCTCTCATTCATCCCTCCCCCATTTCACCTATTGGTTCTACTTAGGCAATAAGATTAATGTGGTGTCTGTTGAATTAATGTAATTTAACAGACATCAGTTAAATGAGTGATTTCTGGTTCTAGTCATTTATGTATCTCTGTAAGTATCTCCTGTGAGTTCAAGGGATATCATGAGATTCTTACAAAAGTAATTTCAATTACATTTAACTTAATATAACCTGAGTCCCAAAGTCAAGGTCTGGGGTACAGTTGGTTAGAAGAGAGTCCCATATCAATGAGCTTTAGGAATTGGGCTACATTAATATGCTATATTATGCATAGATCATACAGCACTTGGAAAGGGATGGGAAATGGGAACTAAGGGAACAACATTATGAAATTCTATTTAGACACAAAGACAAATATGGAGTACACACAATCAGTCTATTGTATTAGTTATTTGTAACTCTGATATTATGACCCAGTTGGGTACCTGTGATTATCTCAAGAAACATCTCAAATCCTTATAGAGTCAAAACACTTTCCAAACACAAAATCATTGAATGCAAGGGCTGAAAGTCCAAATTTCTTATTTTAAAGATGAAGAAACAGCCCTAGGAAGCTTAAAATTATTCTTTCCTGAAGTATTGTAACTAGTTATTGGCAGACAGATCTAAAGCCAGAGTTTACCATGTAGCAGGCCCTTAATAAATGTTCCTTGATTGATGAAAACCCCAGATTCCTGAATCACTATTTCCACTATATTTTGTATGAAGGTTAAACTTCATAAGTTATTAATACGTAATAATAAATACACTAATATTCTATGCCTGAAAATGTCCAATATCCTATTCCTATAATTCTGGCAGTAAATTGAGAGTTTAGTGGTGTAGTATCAGGGAACCCCTAAGATATGTTTTGAAATTCCTGGAAGAATGGGACTTACATAGATGCTAGCAGAAGTGCATCCAGCCTGATTGAGCTGCGTATCCAACCCATCCTGTCCAACAGCACAAAAAGCAAACCCTTCTTTTTATCCAAGTCAATAGACATTTTTAAGAAGCGCCTGCCGTGTGCAGGGAGATAAAGTAAGGAGACCAAGGAATTTCAGATTTAGGTGTAAATCTGTTATTTTTATGCGCGTGATATGAAAGAGTACATGACTCTCAAGAGAGCCTTCCCCAGTAGAAGTTCCCCAATAAGCCCCAGATTCTCTCCCAACTCTGCTGCACATGTGACCATCGACAAATCATTCTACCTTTTTGACCTGTAGACTCCTCATCTGTAAAATGGGGATAAAGGTACTGTCCCACAGGATTGTAAATCATAAAGCACCATGTAAATATGAGTGACAGCAGAAAGGAAATGCAAATAATATTTCAACACAACAAAATGTAAAGTGACACAAGGCACACAACACAAATAAATGAATGATGTAGATAGTACATACTTTGGAAAGGGGGGAAGGAAACAAGCATTTTTAAAGTGTCTACTGCGTTCCAGGCATGTGATAAATGATTGATAAATACAATCTCATCTTGATTCTCACAGTAACTGCTGGAGGTAGGTGCTATTATTGTCCCTATTTTACAGTTGAGGTAACTGAGGCAGACAAGCTAAGTGACTTGCCCAGAATAACACAACTGTAGGAGATTAGAGGTACAAGAAAGAACTTTCCCTCATTAACTAAAGGAGTTGGACTGAATACTTTTTAAGTTTTGTTCCTGGTATGACATTTGAAACACCTGGTACCCGGTGCTGATACCTCTTAGAGTAAAGAGCAAGCCGCGCTAGCACTTACCTTGAAATGCTGAGAAGGAGGCAGTGAGGGGGCCTCTGGCCTGAGCTTCTTTATACACCCAGATTTGCCAGCACAGCAATTCAGCTTTGCTATATTTGGTGAATAACTGTTCACTCTTTAGATGTAAATGTGTTGTAGCTCTGATCTCTGACTCTTGTTAAATTACTTGGATAAATGACGGGTGGATACTGCGTGATGCCAAGTCAGCTGCATAGGGATTTTGACATTGGGCACAGATCTGAGAGACTTAGAGAGTCCTTGGGGATGATGAAAACTGGAACAGAGAGGTCTGGAGAAGGACAAAGAAGGGCAGAAGTCAATAACGATACATCAAGCTATTAGCACCACCAATATGCTCTACAACGATGCCTCATTTATTCAATACAAATAAAAACCCACATTTAAAAGCATCAACAACATGCCAATCATTGGGTTTGGTGCTGGGATAGAGACTTGATTTAGATAAGATCATAGGAATGTCCAGGGAATTGGCCTACTATGCTGGCAGATCTCAGGGAGCATCCCCACTGGTTTGCCCTGAGGAGAAGGAGAAGGGCCAATGGGAATTTGGGGGTAGGGGAGAGATGAGGAGCAGCAGGTAAAAAGCTATAGATGTGATCCTTTTAATCATATAGCTGGATGATTTAATAGTCCTTCACACAGATCAGAGTGGAAACTCCTATTGAATAAATGGAAAATATGTAGGAGAAGTTATATAAACTAGAAGAATACTGGGGGACAGGAGAAAAGAGTAAAGGACTGTAATATTCCAGGGAAGAATCAGAGAAGGTTAAGAGATGCAATACATAGATACTGTACTATACTAGATTTATATTCTCATGGATGTTGATATTCTATTCATTGCTATAGCTTGAAACCCATGTATGTCTTTTCATCTTGTGTCCATGTTTTTCCATAGATGTTAAACATCTGTTGGGTGGATTTCTTTGGAAAAACCATGGATCTCATTGAAGAGGTTTGATTCAATCAGCACAATATCATCCACAAGTAGGAGCATCTGGAAGATCTTACCATCTATAGGGAATTCTTTTCCCATTTGTACCTCATATATCTTTCATGACAATGCAAAGCACCTTTGGTGGGCACACATCTTCCTGTCTTAAGGCTCACTTGACATTAATAATTGGCTTAATGACTTAATAATAATAAATAACTGACTTAAATGAGCTCTATGACTGCATTTGTCAAGGAATTTTGTATGTAACATGATATACTCCCTGTTGGAGGATAGTCCTTAAATTGCTTCTATTGTGTCAGTTGCCCCTTTTTTGGGGGGTAATTAATAAATAACAAAAATATCAGGATTTACTTCGTCTTTTAGTCACTGTGATTGTATTGTATGCCATAAGGTATTGTCTACAAAAGAGCTTTAATCTATTTCTTCCTGCAGTTCTCATTAAGGATACTGTCATAGGCCAGGCCTGATTCAGTCTTGTCCAGTGTTTCAGGTTTAAATTGGAATGAAATAAGACATTTGTAGATTAATGGATTTAGAGCTAGATGGAAATTTAGGGAACATCTAGTCCTGCTGCTTGCTTTACAGATGATAAAACTAAGGTCCAGAAAGGTTAATCAGCTTGTCTAAGGACACACAGATTAATAAGGACAGAAGCAGGATTTAAACACAGGTATTGTGACTTTTTAATTATCAAATTCAAAACACTGAATATCTTGGAGAAAGGTTAAAATAGAAACATATCATGATCATCTCTAGGAATCTAAGGAGCCGTACTTTAGGCACATACAAGTGGAAGTTCACACACAAGGCACATACAAGCTATACCAATTAATAGAAGATCAACATTTTTTTTTTGCCTTGGAAAAAATGCTATATTTCCTTAGAACAAGAATAAATGGAGAGAATGGATGAAGATGACTTTGAGGTGTAGAATAAGGCAAAAGGATGAGCTCATGACAGATGGCCTAGATTTGCTCAACAAAGTGAGAGGCAAAAGGATAGCTGCTGAGAGAAAAGGGGTTGTGGAAAGTGTTGATGACTTGAGAAGAAAAGATTTAGAACAAATGTTGATGGGAAAGGGAAGCTCTTAAGTAAGAATAAAATTTGCTGTGCAGCAGCGAGGACCCAAATAAAATTAAATAGAATGATTTTGTCAGTATGGTGGTGTGTAGGTATGTTAAGCAGCTTCAAGGTTTAAGTTTTAGAGTATCTCCATCTGTCTGTCTGTATCAGTCTGTCTCAAATGGTTTGCTCCAGGATCAAGACCTGGGAAGTGGAACAAGAGCAGGGGAGATTGATGAGGAGTTTGGCTTTAGACATGCTGAGTTTCAGATAAAGGTAATACAATGTAATATGGTCAAAGGCAAGGGCAGAAGGGAGCCAAGGTCCAATAGCACAATAAGGGAAAGAAGGATGAGGAGTGATCAGTTGTTACTGCATTTAATGTTTAAAGGGTGTTGATGACTTTTGAGAGGGAGCAGTTTAAGTAAAATGGTGGGGATAGAAGCCAGACTATGAGGGGTTAAAAAAGGAATAAATGAAGAAGATAAGATTTTATTTTCATAGCAATGATTCTTTTAGTTAAATAGAGTGGCATATAAGATGAGTTTAGAAGAAGAACAATCAGGAAATGAGAGAAAAGACAGGGAAAAGGTCTCTTAAGGTCAACGCTAAAAAATGAAGAGGTTTGAAATTTAGACTGAGAGATGGCAGGGCTTCTAGAGAACCTCTAGTCTACTCCACCCTCACAAGGAAATTAAGTCGAAAATAAGTAACGTAACTTGTCCAAGGTTAACCAGAAAGTTAGTGGCCAAGCCAAGGATTAGAACCTGGGTCTCCTGACTTATTCAAGAGCTCTTTCCACCACATCAAAAAGACACATGAGAAGACACTGTAGCTAATTGTGTTAGTACGGTCTGCTCATATCTTACACTTCACATCCAAGGGTTTCTAAGAGCTTTATGTAAGAGACGACTTTTAAAAGTAGCACAAAAATCTGTGAGCCAGGAATAAGAATTTAAGTGTGAAAGTTCTAAGACAGGGATATTAGTAATATTAAAGATTAAAATTATAACTGTTTTGCTAAAGTATATAAAATAGTAGGAAAGGGAGTTGAGAAATCATGTGGTTTGATCTCCTTATTTTATAGAGATGAAACAGGTCCAGAGAGCGGAGGGGACTTTCCCAAGGTTACACAACAAGCAAGTCTTTTTCTTTTCAATATATCTTTAAAAGTTTTTTATTTATTTTATTTTTAATTTATGGAATAAAACAAGCATTTCCATTACATAGTAGAATTTAAAAAAAAGATGATTGTACATGAAACTACAAATCTATTATGTGCAACTTGCTATGTCTTTTAAATATATAGTAAAGTTATCATGTAAATTTCCTTTTCTCCCTTCCCCTCACCCTAGAGATGGCTATATTAGACACAGATATGTGGATATATATATATATATATATATATATATATATATATATATATATCAGTTTTTTCTCTGAATGCAGATACAGTCTTCCTTCATGTGTCATTTGTTGTTAATTTGAGTATTTCTAATGTTCAAAATGACATTCATTCAAAGTTGTTCTTAAAATAATGTTACTGTTATATATATATATTATTTGTAATTTTGGTTAATATCTTTTGTTTTTATATCACTTTAATTTCCTAATGTGATCTTTTCCCTCCTCTACCCAGTGTGCCATCCCTTGTAACATAGAATAAAAAAAGGTGGGGGCTTGGGGGATACAGTTCATTAAAACTAAGTAGTGCATCAGTTTAGCCTAACTTTCTATTCAAGGTTCCACATCTATAGTCCTCCAACTCTGCAAAGAGCAGAAGAAAGGTACATTTTCTTATCTCTTCTTTGGACCCCAGATTGGTCATTATAATTACCTAGCATTCAGGTTTTGTTGTTATTGTTCTTTCCATTTAGACTATATATATTGTTTTACTGGTTCTGATTAATCCAGTCCATCTTCCTTCTTCATTTCAGTCACATGCATTTATTAAGCACTTACTCTGTTCCAGGCATTGTGCTAAGTGCTATATAGAGAATTGCCTTAAGGAAAAACAAAGAGGACTTTGGGATTTGAAGGAAACCAGGGAAGCCAGCAGATGGAAATAAGGAAGCAGAGCATTTCAGGCATGGAAGAAAGACAGAGAAAATGCCCTAAGTCAGGAGATGGAGTTTTTTCATAGACTGGTTTTTAAATACAATTTGCAACCTTAGATTGTCCTCAACTCTTCCTGCTTCTTCACTTCACATATTCAATCAGTTGTCTATTCTTAGTGATTCTTTATCCATGATATATGACGCTTTCATTCCTTTTTTTTTTTTTTCTTTTTTTGCCACTCACAGTCATTCCCCTAGTTGGGGCTCTCATCACCTCTTGACTTACATCACAGCAATAGCCTCCTAGTTGATCTCTGTTCTCTTCCTGATCCAATCTAATACATTCAGAGGATATAAGCTTGGCCACAGTAATTCCCTGCTCAAGACCCTTCTATGACTTCTTATTACCCCTAAAACACAGTACAACGTCTTCCTGGCATTTCAGTTCCTTTGTAGTCTGGGACCAATCTATCCTTATATGCTAATTTTATATCTTCTTTTAATGGACTCAGTAATCCAGACAAACTGAATTACTTGCTTATCCTCCAATTAGGAATTCTATTTCCTCCTCCTTTTCCTTTGCACAAATGTCTGTTCTATATGCTTAGAATGCCTTGTGTCCTCACCTCTATATTTTGGATTCCTTAGTCTCCCTTAAATCCAGATTCTGGTCATCCCTGTAATTATTATTTCTTTCTCCCTGATCAAGTTATTTTGTGCTTACTGTTTATTAGCACCTGAGAAGGACTTATTGGGGTGGGGAAGAAGAAGAGCAACTTAGTTTCCCTCTCATCACTACCCCCTCTGCTGACCAAAGGAAGATCTTGTGAACTTCTTAGGGCCAGGAAGTTTGGATGTTTTCATCAGTGGCCTAGACGTATCTCCGTAAGAGCAATCATTGGCAGCATGGTCTGCATTGGGAACTGAGGACAAACTAAACATTTTACATAAAGGCAGCCTCAAGACTCCAAAAAGAGTCCAGCAAAAAAGTTACACAATGCTTAAGGGGAACTTCATGAGGAAGTTTCCTTCACAAAAAAGAAGAAAAAGACTTCTAGCAACCAAAAGCCAAGTTTCCATTTGCCGTATGTGTTATCTAAATTTGAACCCACTTTTCCCTGGACTATGACTTTTGAGACTGTATCACAGACTTTTGGATGGTTATTTTGTATTAATTGCTATTAATGATAATAACTAATATTTATGTAGATTTACTATGTGTTAGGCACTGGCACAGTGCTTTAACATTATTATCTCATTTGATCCTCACAAGAGCCCTGTGAGGTAGGTATTATTATAATTCTTATTATAAAGATGAGGAAACTGCAGTAAACAAAGGTTAAGTGATTTGCTCAGAGCCACATAGCTAGTGAGTGTCTGAGAGCAGATTTGAATTCAGGTCTTCCTGACTCCAGACCCAGCTACTCGCTCCATTCTGCTACCATCAATCATTTACTTCCTTAATAAATACCCCTTTCTAAAAGCTAATCATTCTGATGACTAATTGATGTCATCTAATAGTCATGAGTGAGAGGAAATACAATGGAAAGGTCTCATAAACTGTATCACATTAGAAAGACATCTGGTTTCCTCCTTCCTGCCATCCCTTTAATGTTAACCTGAGGGCCCTGAGAGGAGTAATAGCTGCTCTGGGGAGCCAACCTGAAAATGGAAGTGAGGGATTAGGAAAGTAGCTTAAGATCAAGTGCTCAAAATTACTAATAATTTGAGAAAAACAAATTAAACAACTCTAAGGTATCACCTTATACCTATCAGATTGGTTAAGTTGAGAAAGGGAAAATAACAAATGCTGGAGGGGCTATGGGAAAACAGTTTTTTTTTAATATACAGTTTGTGGAGCTGTGAACTGGTCCAACCATTCTGGAAAGCAATTTGGAACCATACCCCAAAAGTTATATAAACTATGCATACTCTTTGACCAAGTGATACCATTACTAGATCTATACCCCAAAGAGGACAAAGTAAGAGAAAAAGGACTCATATGTACCAAAAAATTTATAATAGCTCTTTTTTTTGTGGTAGCAAAGAATTGGAAACTGAGAGAATGCCCATTAATTGGGGGATGACTGAACGAGTTATGATACATCAATGTGACAGAATACTACACAGATATAAGACACGATGAAGATGGTTTCAGAAGATTTGTATGAATTGTAGTAGATTGAAGTAAGCAGAACCAGTAGAACAATTTATACAATTGTTACAATATTGTACAGACAATCAATGTTGAAAGACAGATACTTTGATCAATACGATCACTAACCACAAGTTCAAAGGATTCATGAAATGTGAAACATGAAACTATCTTTAGATAAAGAAGTGATGGAATCAGTGCAGTTTGAAGCATTTTTTTCTTTTCTTTTATCTATAGCTCTCATTTCTCTTCATTTTTTCTAGCACTTCAATTTCCTTACAAAAATATTTTAAACTCACAAAAAAATCTCTTGCATCATCTTTTCTGAGAATTCTAGTTAAGTTCACAACCAAATTGTGATTTTCTTTGAGATTTTACTTGTAGATGTTTTGGGGGTCAGTCTCTTTCTCTGGGTTTGTGTCTTAAAAATTCATTTCATCACAATACCTTTTAATGAGAAAGAAGGGAGGGAGAGAAGGAAGGAAATAAGTATTTATATAGCACCTAGTACATGTCAAACACTATACTGAGGCCAGATTTGAACTCAGGTCTTCCTGAATCCAGGTCCAGTGCTCTATCCACTGCATCACCTAGTTTCCTTAGATGGGAAGTGGGATTCTTGTTTTGTTTGCTTGTTTGTCTAGTCTACTTCTTGACCTTAGACTTTATTTTAGGGCCAGATTCTGCATACTCTGGAGGGAATGTTGGGTTGGTTCTGTTGTGGCTTTCTTGGGGCTATTGAGCAATATACTATTCCAGTGACAGCTCCAAAAGGTGACTTGCAAGCTTTTCAGGCCTCCCATGGTCTTCTTCTCCAGGACAAAGTCTAGTCACTCCCACTCCAACCCACCCCCATGTGTCAGGTCTAAGCTCTTCAAGCTCCTGTCCTGAGTTTGGATCTGAACAACAGGCATATGGACTGGCCTCATTTGGAATTTTAGTAAACCATTTCTAGACTTAGTCACAACCAATCAGGTGGAAAGCTCTGCTGGTACAGAATGACAGAACTTCAGGTTTCCTTTTGGTCTGAGATTCCTATCTTGTTTATTGAACTGAAGGTTTCAGCCTAAGCTAGAATCTGGAACTGAGATCCCTACTCCACTCCTGGCATCCATGTCACACAGTTTCTTCCTTCTGAACTTGCTCCATGGTAGGTAAATGGCTTAAAGCTTGTAACCAATCTTCACTTTGGAATGCCACCCCTAGGTACAGATCATTTCTTCAATCTGCCTTGGATCTGTGACTTCGGGTAGTAAATTACAGAGCTGCCAATTGGCACCTATTCCATCACCCTCCACAAGTTTAGGCCATTTTGTGCCATGTCTAGGACTTCTTATGCCCTGATGTCCATCCTCTATCTGCCTTGAAATGCTTTTCTTGGCTACTTTTGATCTAACCCAGTGTCTTATAGACTGGGGATAAATGGGAGACCGTCTCCTATTGACTTCCTGGGCTCAAAAAATGACTCTGATTTTTTTCTTGGAATTCCCAATCAGGATTATGTTGGGAACATTTTGTAGATCTGTTTGTAGGAGGTGTGTGTGTGTGTGTGTGTGTGTGTGTGTGTGTGTGTGCATGTTATCCCTAGCATCAGTAGCAAGAACTTCTTTCACTAATACCCAGCTAGATGGTTGTGTAATAATGTTTTATGTGTCTGGAATTATTTACTCCTTAGAATATGTTCGTAATGAGTAGGAGAATATTTAAGCAGAAAATTTTACCAGTAATAGATGAGTTTCGGCTTTGCTACACAAACTTGATGCCTGTCCCAATCAATGTTCTAACCTTATCTGCCTTTGATTTTTAATAGCCATTTACCTGGAATTTTGGTTTCCCTATTATCCTAACTGTTTAGTATAGCACTGATTTAAAATTGAGATCATGGGGGGAAAAAATCTCACCACAGGTGAATGTGGATACATTTTTACTTTGAAATTGCTAAACTCAGCTGACCTATAGAAACGACATCCCTAAGCCTCTGCTCTAAATCAGTTACTTCTCCTGCTCTGAGTTATTTTATTCTTCTAGTCAGCCATGTAATAGTTATTAACGAGTATAAAATAATTACTGACATTTTTATAGAACTTTACCAACTGTTGAAACATAAACTGCTTTATCTGATTTTCATGATAATCTATGAGGATTTCAGAGTGGTTATTTATTGCCCCTATTTACAGAAGAGGAAACAAGACACCTAGAAAGGAAAAGTGACTTGTCAAAGTATACACATCTCATTAGAGATAAAGCTGGGACTAGACAGAGGCTCTTCTGACTTGCATCATCACAATGAGAGGCCATCTAAGAGAACATGTATCTAAATAGAAGTATTAGACCAAGTTATGGGAGTAGATTATTATAAAGCTATCCCTCCTACATCACGAGGGTTAGGGGCGCAGTGCCTTTGTGATCTGGAAAATCCATGTAAAACTTTTTGACCTTCCCTTTGTACCAGAGAAGAAGTCTGAATTATGATGGTATTAAAAGATAAAATATCTCACTATTACACAGAACTATACATATATTTTATACATTTCTGAGTTTCTAAATTTTTTTTGTGTAATTTACTGGCCTTTGTGTGTTGCCTGTGGCCTGCAAAACTCCCCACCCCTCAATTTCCATTTTTTTTCTTATGCTGACCTGCGATATATTAAAACCATGATGGGGAAAGAAGAAGGTCAAGGATAGCACCTTTGTAGACCCTACCTCCATCCTTCCTACTTAAGCTATGTAAAGAGGAGGATAATCTGGTGATGGAGTCAAAGGAGGAGTAATCAAAGATTTATGCAAGTGAGGTGTTATGGAAGCCAAGGGAGATGAAAGTCTTCAGGAGGAATTCATCCATGTCAAATACTTCTGAAAAAGTACAACAAAAACGAGGCCTCTGAATTAAGCAATAAAGAGGTCCTTATTCACCTTAGAGAGAACTATTTGCCAAGAAGTATGAACCGTGGTTCCAACCTTCAAGAAATTTATTGCTTAATATAAGATGTGAAAGGATAAGAAGTACAAGAAAGGAAATCATGTGTTGTGATTGAATATTCTGGAAAGTCACCTCTCTCCGGGATGGCCAAATCCTGTATTCCTGACTCCTTGAGGAGTCATATTGCTAAAATGCTTTTCATTCCATACATCACTTACCTCCCTTACCAATGCTCTGTATAGAAAAGGAGAGGACATGTCTATGACAAGGCTATGCTCCTATACAGGTTTTGGGAACCTGAAAGATTTAGCATAAGCACATGTGTGTTTATGTACTTATTAGATCAAATTTCATGTATGTCTGTGTAGTTCTATGAGTGTTGAGAGTAAATTTGTGAATCTGTTTAGTGACTGAGACATGGTGAGAGGATGTATTAGATCATGTAGGAATGGGCCAGTGGTGTGGATGAGCAATATGAAGATTTTGCAAGAAAACTCTGTTGCCAAATCACATTTAGTGGATAAGAAAGTCACATGGGATTGTTAAAATGAGTTATGGAAATGTTCATTATATAAAGATCCAGGCAATAAATTCTTCCAAGAATTCAGTGCCAGGAAAATGTTTATCTCTCCAGAAGAGCTTATTTTAAATTTTGTGTGCTACTACACTAAACTTGAGCTGAAATTCTACTCCCATGCCTCATAGAGGTGACCCTGGGTTTTTAAAGGCTATTTCAGTGGACCATAAGCTCCGCCAACTCTTACCAAGGTGGAAAGGCTTTAATTACAAACCCTGAGGTCAGAGAGGCTCACCACTAATTCAAGATACACTTTCAATGTTTCTGTATTTCTCCATTTATTCTTAGTTGTTCATATCCTATCACATCAATTTTTGTGAACATGTACAGTGCTAAAGACAGATTCCAGTTTTAATGTTCCTATTTAATAGTCACTAAAGGTTTTTTAATATTGATGCTTGCCAAGATCATGTTCTTTTCTGTTAGTCAACAAACTTTTATTAAGTACCTACTATGTGCCAGGCACTATGCCAAGTGCTGAAGATACAAAGAAAGGCAAATGATTGTTCCTTCTCTTAAGGAATTCATAGTCTAACGGGGGAGACAATGAACAAGCAACATTACATATGCATATGTGATAAATTGGAAATAATCATCATTAGAGATGACGAGGACTGAGAAAGGCTTCTTGTAGAAGGGACTTGCAGGGAGTGAAGGGAAGCCAGTAGTGGAAAATGAGAAAGAAGAAAATTCCTTTTTGTTAAGTTTGTCTAAGTCTGAAAAAGACATGGTGGAATTATTCATGATTTTTACCTCATCATATGGATCTTTTTTCTTTAAGCAACTAAATGCTATGACAATTGGCACATATATATTTAATATTGATACAGCTTTATTCTTCATAATACCTTTAAGCGCAATGAAGTTTCCTTGATTGTTTTTTTGATAGCATCTTTATAATTTTTCCTCCTCCTGCTCCTCCTTCTCTGTCCCAAATCATGATAGCCACTCATTTTTTTTGGCTTTAGCTAAAATAGAACAAATTCTATAGTAACTTCTCTTTTTAATCTACAGGAATATTTAAGTTTTAAGTATATTTCTGTATACAGAAAATTGTTAGGACTTGTTTTGTATTATATTTTGTAATCCTCATTTGTTTAATGGTTGGGTTCAAGATATTAAAATTCAGAGTTGTAACTGCTAAAGTTGCTTTTCCTTTATCAAATTTTATTATTTTATCTTTTATGTTAAAATAAATCAACATTAGGCATCACAACTTGTTTTGCTCGAAATAGTCCCTCTCCAACAGACACAATTTTTCCTCCTTTCTCAACCCAAACCCAAATCATTGGAGGTTACCCCTTACCCTTTTGGGGGGATAGGAAGTATGAATTGGGAATTAGCTTTAGGTAGCTATAGCTTATTTTATTTAAGGCATTTCACCTTCCAATTCCAATTTGGGCCCAGAAAAATTTCTTTTCTTCCCAGTCCAGGCCCTACTATTCGACTTTTTTGCAATAATCTTGTTTACTCTTCTCTTGCCCAGGCCAAATAAGAAAGTGTGATTTCTGACCTCTTTCATCTTATTCATCAATATGTTCTAAAAAGACGCACCCAATATTTAGGAACACTAAATGTCTTCTTTTTTCTTCACTTTATGGTACTGTTTTCTAATCACTATTTATTGCTTATAGTTAATCTCTCTTTGTTCTTCAGTGATGCATAGAGAAGTTAGGAAACATAAGGAACTTATCTTCCCAGATGCAACATTGAAATCCCAGGTCATCATATGGCCCTGTCTGGTTGTGCTATAGAAGTACACCACTTGTAGGTGACAGAAAGATCAAGGGTGAGGGGTTGGCTTTAAGAATTGAGGAGACTGAAGAACTGGAAGGTTAAAGTATTTGAGGGAGCATATACATAGATGTTACCTAGTATGATGTCAGGATTTTGTGGTGGAGACTGAGAGCCAGGCACTGAGCTCACTGAGGGAAGATGGAAGGAGAATGTCTTGGGGTCAATAGATAATAACAGCCACCAAGAACCATATTTTGACAAATCTGAATAGCATGAAACTCAGAAAAGTAGAGGTTTTGAATGATATTAGTAAAGGGACAGTCCAAAAATGGCAATGTAGAGCAAGGAATATCTAAATTCCCCCATACTTATGACATAATGGCAGATATGAGTAAAAGTGCAACCAGCATTTGGAAAAGGGTAGCCAAGGATATAGAGTTATCAGTTGGTTAATCATGGAATAGGCATTCTAGAGAACATCCATTTAGTAAGCATTTATTAAGAGTTTATTATGTACCAGGTACCATATTAGGTGGTTGGAAATATAAAGATAAAACCCAAAGTATTTTTTTTTTTTTAAAGCAATTGGGGTTAAGTAGCTTGCTCAAGGTTGCACGGCCAGTTATTTCTGGGTGTGGTGCTAAGTGTCTGAGCCTGGATTCGATCTCCCAGGTCATCCCAACACTGGGGCTGGTGCTCTTACTCGCTGTGCTACCTGGCAGCCCCTAACCCAAAGTATTCTAGCTCTGAAGAGTTTTGCATTTCTGTTGTAGGCATGATCTCCAAGTCATTCTTTCACCCCTATGTGACTGCTCCAAAGTGTCTATTCCCTCCATTCTCCTGTCTCAGTCACTCTTATAATTTGTGTTGAGAGTTCCTAGTAACTCAATTTTCCTTCAAAAGCACCTTACCGGATTGCTATGAAGAGTGGGTAACCAGAGGCTCAGAACATGACCTGGTAAATGGGAGGGAATAGATGATCTCATCAGGTTGGGAAGGCAGCGTGATGTAGTAAGGAGTATGGATATATTCCATGTATAGTATATATGAGACATATGGAATAATATCAGATGTAGTTTGATACCAGACTCTCCTACTGTCTATTTGTGGCAAATAATTTATTTTCTCTGGGCCTTGTTTTCCTCATCTGTCCAATGCTTTGCACAGTGCCTAACACATAACATAGTAGGCGTTTAATCAGTTTTTATTGATTGATCGTTGATTACCTGGTGACCTATGAAGTGACTCCTCAAAGGCAGGGAGAGGGAGGGGTTAGACCCCACAGGACAAAGAAGAGCAGGGTAGAATTAATTGGGAAGTGGAACTGGCAGGGAGGTCACATGGAGGGGAGGGGATGAGTGGGCTGGGTGGTAGGAGCAGCAGCAACGGCCTCACTAGCAGTAGCTTTAGCCACTGAAAGATATGAGGTTTGTTTGTCCTTCACTGTGGATTGGTATCAGGATCTGAGAACATGGAGAACTGATGGAAAATAGTGTGGTATCAGGTGGAAGTCACTTGCAAGGAAAGGATACTGTTAGCTTGGGCTGAGAATAATCCTAATTATGATAATTAGCAACTGGATCCAGCTTAGATTTGATTGGTCCCTTTAGAGGGGATGATCTCCCTGAGCAGAATTTACTTGGAGAATGATCTCCCTGAGCAGAATTTATGGTTTCCCCAACTGTGCCTGCCTCATACACTGCTGTAACTTGGTGAATTTATGAACTTTCTATTCTTTCTCTTCCCTGACAAGCACACCTTTTCTCTGTCTTGTGAGCTAACATTACCTTCTGGAGTTTTCTGCAATTTTTAGTCTTTTTTGCTTATTATTTGTATTTTTATGAAGGCCTTTGTCTCCATATAAAGATAAACTAATGTTTCTTGTGTTCTCAGGTTTTGTTTTTTTTGCCATAAAGGAAAGTCACAAAAGGGGGAAATGCAGTGACTGGAAGGAATTGCTTAGATTCTAAGTGGGGTCCTTCAATGCATCCAAACTTCACAGAACAAATCCCCTTAATAAAAGGATGTGTTCTATAAAACTTGGATTCAGTCAAAAGGCCGAACCCAAGGAACTAGAAGACCACATATGACGTCAAGGCTGCAGGTTCCCCATCACTGGGAATAACTGGGATTTCCTTTGTTTGTTCGGGGTTTTTTGTTGGTCATGGGATCCTTTGGCCACCTGGTGAAACCTACGGACCACTTCTCAATACAGTGTTTTTACAATGTGTAAAGTAAGTACAAATGTATAAAATGTAAACAATAAATGTAACTGTATACAACAAAATACCTAGGATTATAAAGGAAACCAATTCTATTCAAACATAGCTATCAATTTTTTTTAAAGTTCAGACTCCAGCTTAAGAACTCCTGTTTTATAGCATACTACAGAAAAGAAGGATGAGTTTCTACTCACTGATTAGAGAGATAAAAGATTTCTTTTGTACCTGCTCTTGGGACTCTGACCTTATTGATTTATATTATTAATATTTCTATTAATAACAGAAATATTATTTTGAGTGATAATACTTTCCATGAATAATGATGTTAATAATGGAAAGTTCTTAGAAATATCAAGGGAAAAGGACAGCATGAACTTGTAGGAACAATTATCCTGGACTTAAAAGAAAAAAAAATTCAAGGCTATATGAAACTCTTTGTGGGGCTTCATTTATAAAATGAAGAGTCTAGGCTGCAGCCTATCTAAGCTCCCATTTAACTATAAGAATTTTCTCTCTTGAAGATAGTGGAGTAGAAACACGACCTCCGAGTGGCTCCAGCTTCCACCTTCCCCAATCAATGTAAAAAGGAGACTCTGAACAAACTTTGGAGCTGCAGAACTCACAAAATGACACAGAGAAACTAACCTCCCGCTGAGGACAGCCCAGCAGGCTGGCAGGAATCAGCCAGTGCAGCGCTCTGGGAGTGGAGCCCAGGCCTGGGTGAGCCAGAGGTTTTAGCCCGAGGGCGGGTCTGAACAGCTGCCGGCTGAAGGGACTCCAGATCAACAGCAGCTGTGGCTGTTTCCAGAATTATCAGCACATAGATGCAAAGGACAAAGTGAGAGGTCAGCGCAGTCTGGACTTTGGGACCCAGTAAGTGGGAGTGCTTGTCTTTTTGCCCCCAGGGCGAGAAGCTGCTGAGACGCTGGCACAGCCAGCCAGCCCCACGTGGCAGCTTCAGCTCCTGGTCTGCAGAGTGTAGGGGGACCAAGCACCAGTCTGAGGGGCAATCGCTCTTGCTTTAACCTGCTTGGATCTGGATTGCAGTCTAGGGTGGAGGTCCTGGGGTGTGTGTCCAGCTTGCCAGAGCATGTGGAGACTTCAGAGAAGGCACCCATCTAATATCTCCAGCAGCTGAGAAAACCCCAGCATTTGGGATGAAAGCTCCCCTGTCTGGTGGCAGAGTCCTACTGTGGCAAAAAGCCCAGGGGTCAAGTGACTGAGGGATGACATGACCAGGCAAAGGAAACAAAGCAGACAGAAGATTCCAACATTAGACTCCTATTTTGGGGACAAAAAGGAGCAAAGCATGGGAAGAGGAGGAAGACAGTGAAGTCAGAACTCCTGCACCAAAAGCTTCAAAGGAAAATACGATATGGTCTGGTTACAGACCATAGAGGACCTTAAGAAGCAGATAAGAGAAGTGGAGGAAAAATTGGGAAGAGAAATGAGGACAATGCAAGAAATTACAAAATGAGAGTCAACAGCCTGACTGAGGAAAATCATACCTTAAAAAAAAGACTAACTCAAATGGCAAAGGAGACTCAAAAAGGCAATGAGGAGAAGAATGCCTTAAAAAGTTGAATTTGCCAGATGGAAAAAGAATCTCAAAAACTCCCTGAGGAGAATCATTGCTTCAGAATTAGATTGGAGCAAATGGAAGCTAGTGACTTTATGAGAAATTAAGATGCTGTTAAACAGATCCAAACAAATGAAAGAATGGAAGGCAATGTGAAATATCTCATGGGAAAAACCACTGACCTGGAAAATAGATCTAGGAGAGATAATTTAAAAATTATTGGACTACCTGAAAGCCATGATCAAAGTAACAACCTAGAAATAATCCTCCAAGAAATTCTCAAGGATAACTGCCCTGATGTTTTAGAACCAGAGGGCAAAATAGAGGTTGAAAGAATCCACAGATCACTGTAGTGGCAAGCACCCCAAGCGTCCTCAGGGTTTGCAGCTACCACAGGTTCTTGGATCTGCTTTGTTAAAGGAAAGCAACTCAAAATAGGTTAACAAGCTTACTTTAATCAGTCAGACATATATTGTTTACCTTGTTCAGGAGAAAAGGTCAGCACCCTGAACCTCAAAGTATACAGGCATAATTATCAAGACAGAAACATCAAGTAGACAGATTTCCAAACTGTCCAACCATTACATCCATACCCAGTCAACATCTGGGTTTCCACATTCTGGGTTTTTCAAAGCCGGGGGACTCTCAACAACGGCTTCCCAGAATTCAGATCAAATCACAGAACACTTCTCAAAGTGAGTCCCAAAACAAAGGTACACATCAGGGCTTATATAGCCTTCTCCTGGCTCAGAGAATGTAACAACCTTATTGACTCACTGGCCAATCAAGAAGTATCTACTGAAAAACAAGCCTCCCCCACCCAAGGCTTCAGGTGCACATTAGCCTAGAGGCAGGGAAGATCTTTAAAATTTACATTCTTATTACAATCACCTCCTGAAAAAGGTCCCCCCCAAAAAAACTCCTAGGAATATTATAGCCAGGTTCTGGAATTCCCAGATTAAGGAGAGAATATTACAAGCAGCCAGGAAGAAACAATTTGAATATTGTGGAAACACAATCAGGATAACCCAGGATCTGGCAGCTTCTACACTGAGGGATCAGAGGGCTTAGAATATGATATTCTGGAGGTTAAAGGAGCTGGGATTAAAACCAAGAATCACCTACCCAGCAAAACCGAGTATCATGTTTCAGGGGAAAATATGGTCATTTAGTGGAATAGAGGACTCTCAAGAATTCTTGATTTTTTTTTTTGCCTTTTTGTAGGGCAATTGGAGTTAAGTAACTTGCCCAACATTACATGGCTAGTTTTTTTGTGTTAAATGTCTGAGTCTGGAACCGAACTCAGGTCCTCCCGACTCTGGGGCCGGCGCTTTAATTATTGCGCCACTTAGCCTCCCCTAGACTTTCAAACATTCTTGATGAAAAAAACAGAGTTGAATAGAAAGTTTGACATTCAGATACAAGAAGCAAGAGAAGAAGCATGAGAAGCTAATCTCAACTATCACCTCCTCTCAGACCCTGGTGGAGACACCCTGAAAGACTGAGCCTAAGAGCCCTGGTTAGAAGAGTAGCCCCCAAACCATCAGTCCTACTTCCAACCTATCTGCCACAACCTATCATGTTTCAGGGGAAAATATGGTCATTCAGTGGAATAGAGGACTTTCAAGCATTCTTAATGAAAAAATCAGAGTTGAATAGAAAATTTGACATTCAGATACAAGAAGCAAGAGAAGCATGAGAAGGTAAACAGGGAAAAGAAATCATAAGGAACCTATCAAAGTTGAACTATTAACATTCCTACATGGAAAAACAATAATTGTAACTTATGAAACTTTTCTCAGTAGTTGAGGGGAATAGAAATATACATATATATGAGGGTATATGGGCATATAAATACATATGTGAATGTGTGTATATATGTTTCCAGGTATACATAGATAGAGGGCACAGGACCAATTTAACAGGAAGGGATGATACTTAAAAGGTGAAATTAAGAGGTGAGAGAGGAATATAATGTGAGGAGATGGAGAGAGACAGAATGGGGCAAACTATCTCATATAGAAGAGGCAAGGGAAAATGGTTACAATGGAGGGGAAGAATAGGAAGGCAAAAGGGAATGGGTCAACCTTATTCCCATTGAATTTGGCTTGAGGAGGGAATGAAATACACACTAAATCGGGTATCTCACCCTCTAGGAGAGTAGGGGGAGTAAGGGGATGAGAGGGGGGATGATGGAAGGGAGGGCAGGCTGGGGGGAGGGAAGTTGGAAGCACACACTTTTGAAAAGGGACGGGATCAAAGTAGAGAATAGAACAAATGGGAGGTGGGATCGGAGGAAGGGAAATATAGTCAGTCTTTTACAATATATCTACTATGTTAATGTTTTGCATTAGCCACACATGTACAACCTATACTAAACTGCTTATCTTCCCAGTAAGGATGGGTGACAAGGGAGGAAGAGAATGAATCTGGAATTCAATATTTTAAAATGAAATATTCAAATATATATACTATTATTAATACTATTTTTACATGTAATTGGGAAATAAGATATACAGACACTGGGGCATAGAGATCCACTGGAAAAGTCCAAAGGGTTATGGGAGAAAATATGGGAGAGAGCAGATTGGAGGAGGGGATATCCTGGGGGACTGCTATTTTGGGGCAGTGGGTAGGGAAAAAACGGGGAGAAAATTTGTAACTCAAAATCTGGCTGAAATGAATGATGTAAATAAGAAGTTAATAAAGCATTTGGAAAAGAAAAAGAAAAAAAATGATGATAGAAGAAACACTGTTCTAGAACTTTAGGACTTTTTTTTAAAGCTTTCAAAAGTCCACTCATAAAAGTCATAGCATTACTTTAAAAATGAAACATTTACTTAATACTCTGAAGCTCTTCAAATGCATTTATTAAACTTCTGAAACTAGATGTCCCATTTTCAACTCAGAGTGTCCAAAACTGAACTCATTGTCTTTTCCCCCAAATCCTCCTCTCCTCCCAACTTTCCCAACTTCCTAGTCACCCAAGCTCCCAAGGTGTCATCCACCAGACTACACCCCATATTAAATCAGTTTTCAAGTCCTGTCAATTTTGCCTTTGCACCAAGTCTTTCTTTGTATACCCAATGCTTACACAGTGCCTAGCATACAATAGGTTCTTAATAAATGAAAGCTAACTGCATGAAATTACTTAATTCCTCTCCCTCACATTTGGCTATTTTGACTTTATTCTTTCAATTGATCCATAGTCCTGTTAGTCACTTAAGAGTTGTTAATAATTCAGATTTGTGTCATACTCTAAGTTTTATAAAGCATTTTACTTACAACAACCTTATGAAGTAGGATGCCATATGCAATACTCTATTTTACAAACAAAGAAATGGAAGTTAGAATGTAAACAATATTGTGGATAGAAGGCTGAACTTGGAGTCAAGAAGACTTGTATGTGAATTCTACTTCAGATAGTTATTAGCTATATGGTCTTAGGGAAGTTATTTAACTTCTCTAGACCTCAATTTTCTCATCTACAAAATCTATAAAATGGGAATAATAATTATCCTACATTCTGTAAGGATTGAATCAGATAGTGGATGGAAAGTGCTTTGTAAAACTTAATGTTTTAAAGGGCGGCCAGGTGGCGCAGCGAGTAAGAGCACCGGCCCCAGTATTGGGATGACCTGGGGATCAAATCCAGGCTCAGATACTTAGCACCACACCCAGAAATAACTGGCTGTGTAACCTTGAGCAGGTTACTTAACCCTGATTGCTTTAAAAAAAAAACCTTAATGCTTTAGAATTGTGAGTTCTTCTTAAGTGACTTCCCCAAGGTTACATGGGTGAGGACCAAGAGATGCAGACTCAGGTCTTTTGATTCCAAGAGCAGTATGCTATCCTATGTTCTCTCTCAGATGAATACAGTCAGTTTGGAATACTAAATTTTTTTACCTAATGATGAACTAATTTTCCAAACTTCACGTCCCTGGATTTAGGTACAATGTTTCATTTTTCCCAGTATGTGGCTACTGAGAGAGAAGGTGAGGTATTAAAGCACTTGAAGTAAGTTCAACTTTTAAATGCTCTTCCTTTTGCTTGTGGATAGGAGCATATCAGTCAGTCAATCAATCAATAAATATTAATTAAAGGCCTACTATGTTCCAGTAACTGTGCCAAGCACTGGGGATGCAAAGAAAGGCAAAGGACACTCCCTATTCTCAGGGAGCTCACAATTCAGTCTAAAGGAGATGATACATAAATGACTATCTACAAAGATGAGAGGTAGAGGCTGAACTGGAGATAATCACTAGGGGGAAGACACTATCATTAAGAAGGATCAAGAAAGGCTTCCTATAGAAAGGAAGCTGTTGGGGCGGCTAGGTGGCACAGTGAATAGAGTACCAGCGCTGGAGTCAGGAGTACCTGAGTTCAAATCCAGCCTCAGACACTTCACACACACACACACACACACACACACACACACACACACACACACACAAACTAGCCATGTGACCTAGGGCAAGTCACTTAGCCCCAAGTACTCTCCAAGAAAAAAAAAGAAGGTAGGCTTTTGACTGGGACTTAAAGGAAGCCAGGAGGTGGGAATGAGGTGGAGAGCATTCCAGGCATGGGAGAAAGCTATTATTTGCCCAGAGTAAGGATATGGACTGCCTTGTTCAAAGAACAGGAAAGAGACCAGTGTCACTGAATTTCAGAGTACATGGAGTGTGTATATGGGGTGTTTAAGATGTAAGAAGACTAAGAAAGTGTAGTGGAGGGCAGAATATGAAGGGCTTTGAATGCCAGACAGATTTTTATACTTGAAGCTGAAGGTGATAGGGAGCCACAGGAGTTTGTTGAGTAGAGGGATGACATGGTTAGACCTGTATTTTAAGATTCTTTTCCTAAACTTGAGCAAAGGCGTTTTCAAAAACCCAGATTAAAAATAGGCCTCAGACCTCAGACACTTCAGCTTAAATGTACAGAAAGAACAGAAAAAACAGCAACAATAAAAAGAGGTTATTGATACTATGGACAATTAAAACAGCTGCGAGATGCTGCTGAATCTCACGTCACTCTTCTGTGGGGATTAAATTGCTGGAGTAAACACATAGCAGCTGCCAGCCAACCGGCTGTAAACTGTGCTGCCTGGCATTAAAATAGATTTGGTTACGTACTATATGTACACGGTGGTTTCCCTGGAAAGCCCTCACTGCCTGCTCCAGTCAGATTTTCCTAAGTAAGAAAAAGAGTCTCAGCAGTGGGCAGATGGGGAGAACAGTACTTACAACAGAATTTAGCAACCCTAACTCTGTTTCTGCCCTCGTGAAATCCAGCATTGTTGCCTCTTGAGCTACAGAAAGAAGAAAATTCTCCCTTGTGTTAAAAGAGAGAGAAAAAATATATATATATGTATGTATGTATTTTTTGAACAAATGAAAAAACATTTACTAAATGCCATATACAGAGCCTTGTGCTAAGCAGATACATAAAAGTATAATATTCCATGCTTTCAAAGAACTCACATTCTAATATGGGATGACTACATAAATAGGAAGTTTTAGCTAAAAATCAGATAGAAAGGTTATATGGTCCTTTGGGTATAGAAGTAAAGCAGATGTCAATGTATTAATGTCATTTCCATTAATAAAACCATATTTGCTTTGGATGTTGACAGAATTGAAGTCTTTGGGTGGTGAGAATTTTTTTTATTTGTCTTCAGTAGTTGTGGCTGTTTAGAAGGTAGGGTTGCCTACACCTGTTGAGTTAGTTGATAGAATGTATCTTCAAATATGTTGCTCCTTGGGATGAAGTTGTGGCAGATAGGTTGGAAGTAGGACTGATGGTTTGGGGGCTACTCTTCTAACCAGGGCTCTTAGGCTCAGTCTTTCAGGGTGTCTCCACCAGGGTCTGAGAGGAGGTGATAGTTGAGATTAGCTTCTCATGCTTCTCTTGCTTCTTGTATCTGAATGTCAAACTTTCTATTGAACTCTGTTTTTTTCATCAAGAATGTTTGAAAGTCTAGGGGTGGCTAAGTGGCGCAATAATTAAAGCGCCGGCCCCAGAGTCGGGAGGACCTGAGTTCGGTTCCAGACTCAGACATTTAACACAAAAAAACTAGCCATGTAATGTTGGGCAAGTTACTTAACTCCAATTGCCCTACAAAAAGGCAAAAAAAAAAATCAAGAATTCTTGAGAGTCCTCTATTCCACTAAATGACCATATTTTCCCCTGAAACATGATACTCGGTTTTGCTGGGTAGGTGATTCTTGGTTTTAATCCCAGCTCCTTTAACCTCCAGAATATCATATTCTAAGCCCTCTGATCCCTCAGTGTAGAAGCTGCCAGATCCTGGGTTATCCTGATTGTGTTTCCACAATATTCAAATTGTTTCTTCCTGGCTGCTTGTAATATTCTCTCCTTAATCTGGGAATTCCAGAACCTGGCTATAATATTCCTAGGAGTTTTTTTGGGGGGACCTTTTTCAGGAGGTGATCTGTGGATTCTTTCAACCTCTATTTTGCCCTCTGGTTCTAAAACATCAGGGCAGTTTTCCTTGAGAATTTCTTGGAGGATTATTTCTAGGTTGTTACTTTGATCATGGCTTTCAGGTAGTCCAATAATTTTTAAATTATCTCTCCTAGATCTATTTTCCAGGTCAGTGGTTTTTCCCATGAGATATTTCACATTGCCTTCCATTCTTTCATTTGTTTGGATCTGTTTAACAGCATCTTAATTTCTCATAAAGTCACTAGCTTCCATTTGCTCCAATCTAATTCTGAAGCAATGATTCTCCTCAGGGAGCTTTTGAGATTCTTTTTTCATCTGACAAATTCGACTTTTTAAGGCATTCTTCTTCTCATTGCATTTTTGAGTCTCCTTTGCCATTTGAGTTAGTCTTTTTTTTAAGGTATGATTTTCCTCAGTCAGGCTGTTGACTCTCATTTTGTAATTTCTTGCATTGTCCTCATTTCTCTTCCCAATTTTTCCTCCATTTCTCTTATCTGCTTCTTAAGGTCCTCTATGGTCTGTAACCAGACCATATCGTATTTTCCTTTGAAGCTTTTGGTGCAGGAGTTCTGACTTCACTGTCTTCCTCCTGCTCCATGCTTTGCTCCTTTTTGTCCCCAAAATAGGAGTCTAATGTTGGAATCTTCTGTCTGCTTTGTTTCCTTTGCCTGGTCATGTCATCCCTCAGTCACTTGACTCCTGGGCTTTTTGCTACAGTAGGACTCTGCCACCAGACAGGGGAGCTTTCATCCCAAATGCTGGGGTTTTCTCAGCTGCTGAAGATATTAGATGGGTGCCTTCTCTGAAGTCTCCACATGCTCTGGCAAGCTGGACACGCACCCCAGGACCTCCATCCTAGACTGCAATCCAGATCCAAGCAGGTTAAAGCAAGAGCGATTGCCCCTCAGACTGGTGCTTGGTCCCCCTACACTCTGCAGACCAGGAGCTGAAGCTGCCACATGAGGCTGGCTGGCTGTGCCAGCGTCTCAGCAGCTTCTCGCCCTGGGGGCAAAAAGACAAGCACTCCCACTTACTGGGTCCCAAAGTCCAGACTGCGCTGACCTCTCACTTTGTCCTTTGCATCTATGTGCTGATAATTCTGGAAACAGCCACAGCTGCTGTTGATCTGGCATCCCTCTGGCTGTCGGCTGGTCAGGCCCTCCTTGGGGCTAAAGCCTTGGTGTGGAGTTGGACTCAGCTCCCAGAGCACTGTGCTGGCCGATTTCTGCCAGCTTGCTGGGCTGTCCTCAGTGGGAGGTTAGCTTCTCTGTGTCATTTTGTGGTTCTCCAGCTCCAAAGTTTGTTCAGAGTCCCCTTTTTACATGGATTGGGGAAGGTGGAAGCCGGAGCAGCGGGGAGGTCCTGTTTCTACTCCATCATCTTTTCTGTCATTATTTTAGGAAGGGAATGCTGACACCCTCTCACCCTCTGCTAAGACAGTTTGGCTTGGGGGTTTTCATTTAGGAATACAGCATGATGTAATAGAAAGAGATGTCAAAGATCAGTTTTCTAATTATGCTTCTGATGTAATTTGTGGTGCCTTTTCCTTTCTATCAAATGAAGGGGCTGTACTCTGTTGTGGTATCAAGGGGAGTGTTCTTGCCTCTGAAATTTTAATCAATTCTTTAACCCATTAAATGAATAAATTTATACCATAAACCATTAGAATCTAACATTTCAGAAAGACAGAAGTGAAATGTGGAGGGAATGGGAGATGAAAAGAGAGAGAAAAAAACACACTTAAGCGTACAGTTTGTACTCACTCCCAGTGTAAGCCAGAGGGAAAAAAGAAATAGAGAGATACACAGAGGATACACACACACAGAGGAACACAGATACACATCTACCCCCAACTAATGAGAGAAAAGTCATGCATAATCAAAAAAGGTACAGAGAATGGCAAGGGATGAATGATATGCAGAGACAGAAGAAGTTTTCCATAATGTTACATTTCCCAAATTATAATATAGTAGGACCACTAAAATCTTTAAAGATAATATTATGGTTCTATAATAATAGACATAAACAGGCATATCATCTCATATTATTGAGGATTTTTTAAATAAGGAAACAAATTTTGTCACTCATTTGCCTTCAAAAATTGTTTTAAACATTAGCTAACACAAGATAAACATAAAGTATTAAAACATTTATAATGAAAAATTGACAGTAGCAATGTTTTCTTTATTCCTCCTAATGTTCCCTTATATTTATTTATTTCCTTTTGAAATGAAGAACCAGAAATTATTTCCATCCATCACAACATAGGGAAACAATTGATGAAAATTTCTATTCTGTATCTGATTCTTAATTATTGTGGACTGACAGAGAACCTGGTTATAGCATCAGAAGTATTCAGAATCTTGGAAGGAAGTTAGAATTTGTGATGGAAGAGAGGAGAGCCTGTTTGACGTGCACCTAAAATTTTGATACAATGGATTTCCAAGGTTATAGAGAAAGGCAAGTCAGGACCCCTAGATTAAAACTTTGCAGGGGAAGTCAGCCCAGGAGGGATGAAGATATTTTCAAGAATGAAGTCCTGAAGACACAAAGACAATTCAGTCGAATAGGGAGAGGAAGAGTTATCAAAGAAGACTGATTTGGATGCACAGGCAACTTGCTGACCAACTTATATTTTGAAAAGGCATGTTCAGAAGGAGAAGAGTAGATAATAGAAGATAAATACAAAGCACAGATGAACTAAAACTGACTAAGGACCACATAAATGTTTTTGGTTTGTTTTTTTTTTAATATGGCTACATTAGGGAAAAGATCAAAGAAGCAATCATTAGAGGTATATAAGACACTAACAACAGATGACAAAAAGAAGGCAGAACTTCTTAGTTTCATATTTGCTTCTGCTTTTTTTCAGCCAAGGAGAGTGATCGTCAGACTGGAAAGGTCAGAAGAAAAATAGCTAGTAGGGAGTTAGTCTAAGTCAGCTGTTTCACAAAGTTCTATTTCAATTCCTCCTTGAGGGGTAGATATAACCTTGGGTTCTCAAAAGCCATGACAGTAGAGTACAAGCTCTGCTAGGACCTGTCAGACTAACAAGGCTTCCAGAATGATCCTGGCAACATATTGAGACAGCTCTTTGAGGATCACTCAAGCTAAGTACAGAGAGGCCACTTGCTAATTAATTCATGGCAAGCCATAAAACAGAGTAAAACATAAAATGATCCTTCATCATATGCAGTGGTCTCCTTCAGCTCAGCAGTGATGGTGGCAGAAATAAGGGGACAGAGGTTGCTAAGAATCACACAGCCTCTAAATTGTTTGTAAACTTTATTGGAAATCTAAATGAGATATCTTTGTCCATAGACTGATGAAGGGACATTCTTTTTGTTTTTTTGGAGGGGCAATTGGGATTAGGTGACTTGCCCAAGGTCACATGGCTAGTAAGTGTTAAGTGTCTGAGGCAGAATTTGAACTCAGGTCCTCCTGACTCCAGGGCTGGTGCTCTATTCACTGTGCCACCTAGCCTCCCCTGATGAAGGTACATTCTTACAGAGGAACTAAATCATATTAACCTTGACTAACTATAAATGAAACCAGAGCATCATATACCTAGATCTTGAAGATACCTTAGAAATCTTCTGGAGTGATATTACAGATGAATAAATGGGCATCCAGGGAAATTAGATGACTTGCCCATGATCATATTAGAGAAGAGATTTGAACACTGGTCCTCTGCAGAGCCAGTGCTCCACTGTATCATTAATCTTGTCATGTAGTTAAATGGAAGGATGGCTCACAACTTCCCTTTGGAGAGGCAAATAAAAGAGGTGGATGAGTTGGTTCTATCATGTTAATCTAAAGTAAATAAGGAGCATCATTTAATTTAATGATCTATAGATCATTAGTTATTTCCCATTGCAGTACCCATGACAAATACTTACAAAAAGACCACCATGAAAATAATTGCAACTTATTCACCAATATCAATGCAGAAGATAAAGAGGTAGAGAAATTCTAGGAACAATTTTACAAGGTCCTCCAAATTAAATCTATCTGCCCTTTGTTACTTCATTGTGGTAGGAAGGACACCTGTCTTCCATAGGCTGGGGTTGATTCTCTTTAAGGGGAAGGCAACCATTCTTCAGATCATTATTAATTTAGCTTCCTTTGAAACTTTGGTTTCACAGCAGTATGTTTTCTAATGCTTCCTTAAATGACAGTTGAGTTCCTTTTGTTGACTTGTTGAATGCTTAGTTACTTATAATTACAGTATTACAAAATCCTGGGCAAGTAACGACATTGAAACTAATATGAGAATTACAGATTTTGCAAACTAAAATGCTGGTGCCTAGCTAACAAATGTTTATAATTTTCTTGTATTTAAATAGACTTACACTGCTTGCCTTATTATGAGATACTTATGAACTATAAATCCATAGAATTAGGCTTATCTGTTGGCTTAGAAACCCCAAGTAATCAACCTGAAGTGCTCAGTCTCTTCTTTTGGGAACCTTTCATTTGTATAGGACTTATTTGGTCTTGTTTTCTTTAGTCTTTAACTGTGTCTCCTTGTACTATTATCGGGTAGCTTTGGAATTCTAGCAGATGTGTCATCTAATAGATATGACAGAAATCCATTGGGGGAAACTTTAGGTAACGTTTTGTATAGGAAACCAAAGGAAATTTGCCCAGTTCAAAAAGGGCTGTTACCTATACTACAGTGACCCCTGGAGAAATTTTTGGTGTGGCCTGTATAGAAAGGGACACTTGGAAACTTTTGTCCAAACTAGATGGCCTTGTGTGTTGAAGCACTCATGGAAGAGATCTCACTCAGGACAGTTTGACTTTTCAACTAGAAGGTGAGGAGGAGATTTTTGATAAGCCTCAGGTTTCTACTAATCCCTTTGAGAAGAGTCCCATATTATCTAGCAAACTCGGTATGGATTAAGTTTTCCTTTCTAGGTAGAAAGCTTGAATTTCTTTTCCTTCTTAAGTTAGTCAGATTTGAATCTGACCTGTATATGTGAGTCCAGAGTATGGGGAACCTTTCTAAGAAAAATGGAGGGCAAAACACCAGTCCATTCTGGACCCAGTACTGATTTTGTTGTAGCACTTGGCACCCAACTAAGGGAGAAATGGAAGGGGGAAATTGGCTCAACAGTATCTCAGAGCAGGAACCTTGGGGTGATTCCACTAGTGTATCTACTCTCCAACTCAAGGACTGAGGGAAGTCCCAAGAAAAGTCTACTTTTGTCACAACACAATTTTACTTTCTCTCTTTTTTTTTTTGCTGGTTGATGCTGGGATGCTATTGCTTTCCAGCTCAACTCTGTCAGAAAGACTTCTTTTTCTTTGCTTCCAGAACCTCAAAATCCCTATCTGGATCTGAGACAGCTCTTCCATTTTATATAGGTTCTGAGGGCAAGACCAAGTGTCTCAGCAGTGCCTTTGGTTAATTGAACAAGGTGAACATGTCCCATTCACACTTGGTCCTGATTCATTCAAACAAGAATTGTTACTTTACAAAGGTAAAGGAAAGACTTCCTAACAATCTGAGAAATAGGCTATCTCAGGATGTTGGGGGTGCTCCCTTATCGGCATCTTCAAGCAGAAGATGGAGGACTATGGGGGGGGATTTCTTTTGAGTATGGATTGGACTAGAATATGTCTGTGGTTCTCAACCTTTTTTTGTGCTATGGGCCCTTTTATATTAAGATGAAGTTATCAAAATCCTAACAACAAGTTCATAGATTTCAGCTTAATAACCCTGGACTTTAACATTCTGTGATTATGCCACTTATTGCTAAGTAGTGACTATTTTAGAGTAACTAACTTTAAAAATGAAGGAGAAGCTTTATTTGTTAGCAAAATTTGCTTTATTTCCCAGATAGCAAAGTTAGAATAAACAATATTTATAGGACTAAGTGACCAAAAATATCACATTTTGTGAATTTCTTTGGTCACTTAGAGGCTTCAGTTAATGCTGACTACTCAGCACTCACAACTTTTGCGTGAACTTCCCGGCTCTTCACCCGAAGTTTGTTGACCTGGGACTCAGCAATGTCAGCACGTTCCTCGGCCTCCTCCAGCTCATGTTGGAGTTTTCGGAATTTAGAGAGATTAACATTGGATTGTTCCTCCTTAAAACAGAAATAAACTTGTTAGAAGAAAAGAAGTATGCCTGTCTTGGTCTTAGTCCCTTTGTTGCTTATTTTCTGAAGGAAAACAAAAACCTTGTCCTTCCTGTGTCATTAGCTGTTCTTGTAATTTTAATTATATTTTATTCCAGGAAATTCATGAAGCAGCTTAGCCTGGGAAGAGTAGAGAACTACCCCCATAATATTAAATTCACAGATCAGGAAAATCTTAGATATACAGTGAATAGACTCAAGGTCCACTTGAAAAGGGGAGAGGAAATGGGTTATACACCTTTATTTAGCTTATTAAACACTTGTCTTAGGAAACTCTGGCTGTATGTAAGCACTGCTCTCCTCTGGCCACAAATTATGATAGCAGAAAAGGGAAAAGGAAGGAAGACTACCATGGTTTGTTCCATCATTACTTGTATTGGCACTTACTATATTGGGTAGTAGGTGGCCACCAGAAAAAGATTCATTAAGGGTTTCCTACAAATCAATTTCTTCCATTTTCTTGGTCTGTGGTTTCATCAATGAAGGGGCCTTCCTGGTGAGCAAATGCCTCCAACCAACAAAAGCTGGTAAATGTTCTGCAACTTACAACCTTATGGGGCCGGTTAGGGCAACGAGATGTATATCAAGAATTGCCCAGCGTCACACAACCAGTATGTGTGAGAAGGGGAGCCTGATTTCATGTTGACTTTATATACGCTACACCACTCGTGCCACAAATAAAAAAGACTATTGACCATGCCAGTGCAAATGCTGTAGTTTTCCAGAGAAAGGAACTACAGAAGATGTAGGTGTCCATAGTTGATCCAAAGGAATAAAAATATCCACATATGAATTTTAAAAATTGATTGTTTTTGCCTCTTTCTGAAGAGTGGTGGTGATGGAGAATCTTAGGATATCTTATTGATGTATGATATATAGAATCAGTAAAGTGAGTTATTTAAAACTCAATACCATCCTAAATAAATTAAGATTCAGAACCTCTAGTGTGAGGACTCATTCTGAAATGGAGAATTTTTTTCCACTTGGGGTGAGTAAGGCTGCCTTTTCTTTTCTTCAGGGCCTAACACATAGTAGTAGATGTTTAGTAAATATTTATTGAATTAATCAAAATGACTAAAACTCTTGTACTATAATTGTCATGTTCAAATAAAGTCTCTTCTGTCCAAGCTTTGAAAATACTCACGGCTTCCTCAGCTTGTCTCTTATAGGATTTCACTTTTGCCTGCAATTTATCTACTAGGTCCTGGAGTCTAAGGACATTCTTTCGATCTTCTTCAGTCTGGAAGAATTTTGGGGAAAAAAGAATATACTCATTCAAAAGACAAATGCACAATACCAAGGCTTTGACAAATTGTCTTTGTATACTTCAAGGCAAAAGCCACAAAGAGTTGCATGAATTTTAATGGAGGCATCTGGGTAGGCCTAGGGATATCCCCAGAGATATAGCTAGTCTTTATGGCCCTGTATTAGACATCAAGGCTGATAACTTGTATTCACCAAATTAATTCATGTCTAGGTATGTAAAACAATAACTTGAAGGGTAGACAATAACAATTTTAAAGGTTGCAAATCACTTTCCTCATGGCCTATTTTATGGACTAGGAAACTGAGGCTAAGAAACTTGTTCACGGCCACATACCTTCTAAGGGTCGGAACCAAGACTAGAATTTAGGTGTAAAGATTCCAAATAGAGAAAAATGATTATTAAATAGCCAATTACTGGGGAGATCCAGGATTTTTCCTTTCCTAGGTTCTCATTAGGTACCAGGCCAAACCAGCATCTAAAGGATATTGCAGACAATGAGACTGGATGAACTTTCTCTTCAATCTTGTTCAGACTCCACTCAGGGAAAGCCCCCTGTATTCTACTCAGGTTTGGGTGGGGATAGATACTTTGTCTAAGTGGTGCCCAGGCTGGGGGTGATTTGGAAGTAAATGACTTAATCAAAGTCACATCTCCCAGCTCAGGTGGACATATTCGAGTAAGCCTACCTCTCATTCAATTCTTCTCATTACTTGTTAACCAAACAGAATTGATTGCCATCCTCAGGAACACCCATTCTTCCAATGGTATATAAACCTTGAGTGAATTCCATAAGAGGTCTTTGGCATTCCAGAGTTCCACTGACCCCTTATATTAATGATTGATAGCATGAGTAATAAAATGACTAATGGCCCAGAAACTACATCTTTCAAAGTTTTTTTTATGTCACAAAATCCAGTGCGCTCTTTACAACACTATATTATATTGGCTTTTCACCAAGAGGAGGCCCAGATGGTATGGCAGGGTGGTTCTACTTACCTGGTAAGTGAGTTCCTTTACCCTTCTCTCATGTTTTCGTAGACCTTTAATAGCTTCAGCATTGCGTTTTTGCTCACTTTCAACCTCTCCTTCAAGCTCTCGAACCTATAATCAAATATGATGACTTAAAACATGGTCATTTAGGTTTGGGGTTAAGAATGAAGGATAGGACCTTCAAGAAACCCTGGCTGGGGGCCGGGGGGGGGGGAGAAGGAAAAGGAAGCATTCAGATTCCTGAATTGGGCTATGGGAAGGCAGCCTGGGGAGTGTCTTCCTTTGCTATACTTCACAAATGACTCCCTGGGGATCTCTAGTTCTCTGACCCCTGGGCAATAGAAAGCTAAAAAACCTATAAGATAAACAATGCTAAGCTCAAAGGCTAGGGATTAGCTTTGTAAGGGCAAGAAAATATAGCTAGATTTGGAGTTATTGAAGCTGGATTGGAGACTTGGTGTTTAAACCTGCCCTTGTTAGACATGATGACCTGGAGGGGAGAAGTAATTTGCCCATGATCACCAAGCTAACAAGACACTAAGGAAAGATTGGAACCAGGTCTCCTGATTCTAAACTCAGAACTTTTTTTCCCCAAGTCAGTAAATTATGGCAAAACATTTTGAAGATTTTTGCCACAGCCCCAATTGGAGATAAGGGACCAGACTGGATGACCTCTGGAAAGGTATCATTAACTCTGTGATCAAAACCTTTCCCAGTCCTCCTTAACCTTAGCACCTTCCCTCTGAAACTGCCCCCAATTTACCCTTTCTCTACAGCTTGTTAATATGTCGTTGTTTTGCATATCTCCCTTGTTAGACTTTGAGCTCTTGGAGAAGATGAGCTAATTTTTGTCTTTCTTTGTAGGGCCTGGCACATTGTAAGTGCTTGATAAAAGCTGGTTGACGTTTTTCTTGTCCTTTATGATTGTAAGGTTTTGCTAATATCTGAACCAAAACAGTGGCTGCTGTATGGACTGACAATGTGTCAGTATTTGGGATAGTTACTCTGGCCTCCAGTTTCTGGATCTGCTTCTTTCCTCCTTTCAGGGCCAGCTGCTCGGCCTCATCCAGGCGATGCTGCAAGTCCTTCACTGTCTGTTCCATGTTCTTCTTCATCCTCTCCAGGTGGGCACTGGTATCTTGTTCCTTCTTCAGCTCCTCAGCCATCGTGGCTGCCTGGTTAGCAAGAAGAACAAGAAAAGCATGAAACCTGGAAATGACAGGTGGCCAAACCCATGCAGGCAAAAGCCTGGCTCTTTCTCTTACGTCAGTGATTGCCTTCTTTGCCTTCTCCTCTGCATTCCGAGATTCTTGAATTACTTCCTCCATTTCACTCTGGAGCTGAGAAATATCCATCTCCAGCTTCTTCTTGGTGTTGATCAGGCTGGTATTCTGATTCAAATAAATGAAATATGATTAATGGGTCATTTTAAGATACTATTTTGTTTAATGCATCTGAGAAGAAGCCTCAATTGTCTTTCAGTTTGGAGCTAGCAAGTGCTCTGTTTGCTCTTGGGGAGGCTATGGGGTGATGGTGCCAGGCCTGGAGTCAGGAGACCCGAGTTTAAATACAGCTTTAGATACTTACTAGCTGTGTGATCCTGGGCAGGTCATTTAACCCTGTTTTCCTCAGTTTCCTCATCTATAAAATTACCTGGAGAAGGAAAAGGCTAACCACTCCAGTATCTTTCTCAAGAAATACAACTGGAAATGACTGAGCAACTATTTGCTATTCTTCACTAAAGCCTCCTCTTTTTCATCTTATTAACTCTCATTTTTAGCTATTTCTTCACTAACGAAGATTACTAAAAAGTAGCCACACACAACTTTGCATTGTTAGGGAAGAATTCATTTCTCCTGTTTGTATTGTTGGCATTCTATTACATAATATATATATATTACATATGTGTATGCACACATACATAGAATATATATGTATATGTGCATATACACACATGTATATGTTTATATATCTATGTGTATGTACATATACAGTTATCTCTTCTACATTGTGACTTTCCCTATCAGGATTTCCATATATTATGGGTTGGCATAAGAAATTAAATGAGAATTTTGGGGGAGCTTTGTAGAAGCTACAGATGCCTCACAAAGGCCAACAGATGACACAGAAAAAGTTTAGAAACTCAGAAATACATATATATATATATGTGTATATATATATATATATATAGTGTTGTACAATATCAGCATATTTTATCTTTTAATACCATAACAATTCAGACTTCTCTGGTGTGAAGGGAGGGTCAAAACATTTTTCATGGATTTTTCATGGAAATACCAAGTCCTTAACCCCTACAATGTGGTAGGGATAGCCACGCTAGGTTGATATTTTGGTTAGTTTTACGGAATCGCTTTTTTGTTGTTGTTACAAGGGATTAATTGTAAACTAGAGGGCTGAAGAAGGATATATTTAGAAATGAAAGCATCAAAAGATTTCAGGTAAAAGTTGCATGTGTCTATATATACATATATCTGTCTATATATACATGTGCTTATAATATACATATCCACATATCCAGAGAAGAAGAGCTAATTTCATTCTGTGTGCAGATTAAAAAAAATCAAACTGGCATGAAAGCATACTAGAGATGAATTTTCTTTCATGTCAGTGTGGGTGACTGGACCCTTATACAGGGTACCTCCCGATTTTTTTAAGGGCTTAATATTAATTCAAACATGAATCATTACAAAATCATCTCTCAGGGCTGGGAGAATAAGTGTCAATAGTGATAAGAGGATGACTCAGGCTGACATCTGACAGCAAGATGGCCATGCCCTGACCCAAACACCAGCCTCTGTGCTGTGGATCATAGCCTTGCTTTCTCTTTATGTCACCACCACATAACCCAAAACAACCACATCCAGGACTGCTTTTTCCCATCCTCCAAGTCCTTCATCTTGATGTGTAGGAATAAGACAGCATAACAAGCACCTAAGGACACCTAACCCATGCTCAACAACTCCTTTTAGGCTGCCTTCCTCCGGAAATTAAAATAGTCAGCAATTAAGTGAGAAGTCAAAGGGGAGATCAAAGTGCTCTCACTTCTCATTTCCTCCTCTGCCACTTGAGAAGCTTTACCCAAAAGTTTTTGTGTAGTTTTAAGCTATTAAAAAAGCAAAATATTATTAACCAATAAAACTTAAAACTGCTCTAAGAGTTTTGGGACACCCTCTATCCCATGGCCAGTCACTGCTTCTATAAAAATCCCCTCTAAAGACTCCAAAAGAGACTATTCATTAACAAGAGAATGTTTGCATGCCATGGAAGCAGATTGTCTGATTATCTTTTAATTATTTCCAGGTTTTACCTTTAAAGGCTTAGAGACATTGAGAAAAAGTAGCTGCTATTTGTTACTTCCATGTGAATATTTGTCATTTGCACTGTAAATTCAGTTCACACTATTGATTTCTATATTGAAATATAGAAGTTTACACTTTTGATTTCTATATTGAAATATAGAAATTTACCTTGTGAAAATATTTTCTTGGAAACTAGAAGGACATTTAAAAATCCTGAAGGTGGTTTCTTTCAAAGTCCAGTTCCAATGCCACTTCCATCTTGACACCTTCTTTGATCTTTTCCCTTACAATCTCCACACCCCATTTCATAAGCAAGAAAAGATCTCTTCTTTGAAGCTTTCATTAAGGTACTTTATATTTCTCTTGTAGGCTTCCCACACTTTATTTTGTATTATAATTATTTACATTCTTGTTTCATTTTTCCTTCTCAACTCAAAGCTCATTAAGGGTAGGGTCTGTGTCTCTATATCTGTATTCTCAGCATGGTGACTTACAGTTGGTACCTACCAAACATTGTTTAATTCATTTTATTGGTAACTTCAGTCTGACTTCTTCCTCATCACTATTTTTGGAGGGAATTAAAGACCAAATGCCCCCTCACCTGGGTGTGTAGGAGTTGCACACGCTCACTGGCATCCAGAAGCTCTTGCTCTGCTATCTTCCTGCTCCTCTCAGTCTGTTCCAGAGTTGCCCGCAGCTCCTCAATCTCAGCCTGCAAGAGGTTGGCTCTGCGCTCCACCATTGCCAGCTGCTCTTTCAGGTCCTCCTGGCCTCGGAGAGCGTCATCCAGGTGGATCTGGGTATCCTGGGTAAGGACAATTGCTTTACTTGTGTGAAGTATGTATATTTATACCATGACCTGAACAGGGAGATTATGATGACTTGGTGATGTAGATAGAGACTTTCTTTCCCTACCTCCTCCTCCATACTATTGGAGTAACAATGTCAGTTGACAATTATAAGATGTTTTACCCACATCATCTTGTTTGAACATCACAACACTACAGGCACTACAGGGATTATTGTGTCCATTTTACTTTTTGGAAGGGAGAAGGTAGGGCAATTGGGGTTAAGTGACTTGCCCAAGGTCACAAGGCTAGTTTTGTGTTAAGTGTCTGAGGTCGAATTTGAATTCAGGTCTTCCCTACTCCAGGGCTGGCGCTCTATTCACCGCACCACCTACCCGCCCAATTGTGTCCATTTTAAAGATGAATAATGGGGCTGAGAGAGATCAAATGACTTGCACATGGCTCATGTCAGAGGCAAGATTGGAGTTTAGGCCTTTCCAACTCGATGTCTAACACACTACCCTCCCCCTCTATGAGAGAAAAGTCTAATGAAACAAACTGGAGAGCAATAGCTGTTAAGCTATGTGACAGAATCAGCATCCAAAAATACATTGATTGTGGGCTACAAACTGCATAGAATCGAATGAAAGAAAAATCTAATAAGGAGGAATAGGTTCTGAACCTTATACATAGGCTCCAATAGAGGCTGCAGGGAGACCTGATTTTTAGTGAATTGTAATCTCAGCATGAATCAACTGTGCCAACATGGCAGATGAAAGTGCTCATGTAATCTTGGTCTGCAATTTTGAGGGGTAGGTTCTAGAATGAAGGAGCAGATTCCTGCTCTGGTCACCTCTGAAGTATCATGTTCAGTTCTGTGTGCAAATTTTAGGGAGAACATTAACAATCTGGATAGCATAAAGAAGACTATAAACAGAATGGAGAGTGAATTTGAAACCATACCATTCCAGGACGGGTTGAAACAAATGGGGATTTTTACTCAAGGAAGAGAACACTTCAGAAGGCACAATAACCCTCTCCAAGTGTTAAATGGGTGGCCACATTAAACAAACATGGATGGCGAGAGGCCTTGAGATCCTCCCAGATGAAGATCAGTGGAAGGAACTAGGAATTTTTAACCTGCAGAAGAGAAAACTGAAGAGGGGACATGGGACCTTTCTTAAAGAATTTAAAAGCTGATAAAGCTTAGCTTTAGAATAGACTCAGAAGCAAAGAAGAAAATTTAAGTTTGATATAAGTGAAAACTTCCTAAAGATCAGAGCTATTCAAAAATGAAAGTCTCTAAGCTGAGCCTAGATGAGCCCTTGACACATATGTTGTCTCTGTATGTTTGGGATCTTTGTTTAGGTATAGGATGACCTAGAAAGCTTGTCAAATTCCTTCCAGTTCTGAAATTCTGTGATACTTAGTACTTGTGTGACCTGGAATGATTCACAATCACTTTCATTCCTGTGCTTACCTAATTCTAAATTTAAAAGGAGTTAGACTAAATGATCTCTAATATTTCTACTATGTTAAATTTCTATGATTTAATTAACTACATGGTACCAACTTCATAGCTTTGTGGAAAGGAAGGGTGATAAAAATCAATTTTAGTCCTGACAACGTTTTTGGGCGAGGAAGTCATTTGAAATGGTAGTAAAATCCATTTACCTTTAATAATACTTGGGTGTTTCTGTAGTTCCTTATGGCCTCTGCAGCTTGGCGGTTGGCATGATTCAGTTGAATCTCCATTTCATTCAGATCTCCCTCCATCTTCTTCTTTATCCTTAGAGCATCATTTCTGCTTCTAATCTCAGCATCCAGTGTGCTCTGCATAGACTCTACAATTCTAATGTGATTTCTTTTAAGCTGTTCAAGTTCCTCATCTTTTTCAGCCAATTTCCTGTCAATGTCAGACTTGACTTGGTTCAACTCAAGTTGGATTCGCAGGATTTTTCCCTCTTCATGTTCAAGAGATGCCTAAATGAAGATAAATTATTAATTAGTAAAAGAAAGTAATTACTGCTTGAATTTTTGAAATCCAAGGACTAAGAATCAACTCCCTCAATTCCAACTCTATGTTAAAACCAGCATGTCTCATTTTATGCAATATATGCATATCTCTCTCTATATACATATAAAAACACATACACATACATACATACACATTTGAAATATTCTGAATAAAGCAAATTTTTAGAAATTAAATTTTAAACAAAGTGAGGCAGCTTGTTATTTGAAAGAAACTTGTATGAAACTTTTTGTAAGTTTATATATGTTGATTTATTTTAAAAGTTTATATTTACATATAAGTTGGATTTATAAAATCAACCTTTAAAGGATTTGTTTTGAAAGTGGAAAGACAACAATGTGGAATAGAATGAACACTAAATCAGGAGACCCGTGATTGAATGCTGGTTCTAACATGTTAAACGTATAGACAAATCCTCTAATTTACATGTGCCTCAAATTCTTCATATGTAAAATGGATATTATAATACTTACCCTACCTATCTCACAAGGTTGTTGTGAGGAAAATGCTGTCAACTCTATAGTTTTAGGCAAATGTGAACTAGTATTAAATATATATTTCACTAGATCTGTTTTAGTTAAAGCACAAGAAACCTAGAAGGTTTTTTCTTCATATCTGAAATAATTGAGTTCAATAACTTTTAAAATTTACATATTAGTGGATTATTGAAATGAGACAGAAGTGGTATGTGCCAAGCCAGATGAACCACCACCACTACCACCTCCCCCTTAAACCATGATACAAAAACCCAGAACCCTAAAGCCCAAGAGCCCAAGAGCTCTTGGATAATAGTAGTATCCTTTCAGCAACTACTTCCACCATGAGCACCACCATCACTCCTACTCCCACCTTCCATCAGAATTTCCCTGCAACCATCATCCAGAGATGTCAGATGGCACTGAAACCTGGTACCTACTTCTGAAGTTTTTCAGACCTTGCTTTCTCAACAGCCACAAGAGAAAGTTCTTGGAAATTGTCTTAAGCACTGTTAAATGCTCCAACATCAGAAATGAATATGGCTTTATCAGTGGAAATAACATTAAAGAAGATAAATTGCCATCCATTTTTCTGCTTCACTCTAAAACCCACGGGACATTTCCATCCTAACTTGCAGGTAGAACATGTTATATGTGTTCCTTCCCACATTGGAATGTGAGCTTCTTTAGAGCTGGGACTGTTTTGCCTTTCTACTTGTATCCCAAACTTTGTTCATAGTAAATACTTCATAAATTTTTTTTATTCATTCATGCATTCATTCATTGATTCATGATGCCTTAGAACTAGATGAAATCTAAGGTCAGGGCCAGCTAGAAAAATCTTATAACCCTACCTCAGCTTCCTCGAGGGAAGCCTGCAGTTCACACTTTTCTTGTTCCACTTGTTTCTTTATTTTCTCCAACTCATGAAGTTGTTTCCCTCTCTCTGCAACCTGTTCAGTGAGGTCAGATATCTCCTCTGTTGGTTAATTGACAGATAGAAGGTTGGTCAGAAAATGGCCAATAATTTGTCATGGCATTTAGATGGCAGAACGTTTTAAAAAAAATACTCACGCTGCAAGTTCTTATTCTCTCGCTTCAGGGTTTCCAGGTGGTCCAAGGATTCCTCATAGGCATTCTTCATCTTGAACAGCTCTGTGCTGAGAGCCCGGGATTCCTTCTGAGAAGCTTCCAGCTCAGCCTGAGTTTCCTCATATTTCTGCTTCCATTCCGACAACACCTAGACACCAGGAATGGTCAGGCTAGGCAGTAGATAAAATTAGAAAGGGTAAAATAAGCAAGAAGCAAAAGCTATGGCTTGGGGATACCTTGTCAAAATTCCTTTGCTTTTTATCGAGAGCAGCACATGCAGCATTGGACCTCTCTACATCCAGCATGAGGTCCTCCACTTCATTCTGCAGCCTCTGCTTGGTCTTTTCAAGGGAAGCACATTTGGCATTCACAGCTTCCACATGTTCCTCAGCATCCTGTAGGCGCTGGGCCAGCTTCTTCCTGGAAAGATTCAAAAGTGTGAATAAGCAAGAGCAGAATCAAAATGTCCAATGGCAATTAGATTCAATTGTTTTAGAAGACCCAGGAGCTTACACTGATGGTCAGAATGCCTAGCTGAAGAAGCATGTAACTAAAATATTTCAGTATGTTTAATGAACTACACTATTCCAAATCATGGCAGCTAAGATAGCTTTCTATATTGCTGAACTGGACCAAGAGCCCTGAAGTGGCAAGTACAAGGTACTTGCTGTGGTTTTATTGCATTCAAGCAATTTTTTTGATGGTGCCTATCCAGTAAAACTCACATTTCTATAGAACTTTATGTTAGGAAAGTGATTTCCTCAAACAATAGCCCTGAAGTGAATAGTGTATATCATTATCCTCATTTTTTTTTTGGAGGGTGCAATGCAAAGCCATTGGGGTTAAGTGACTTGCCCAAAGTCACACAGCTAGTAAGTGTCTCAAGTGTCTGAGCTTGGATTTGAACTCAGGTCCTCCTGACTCCTGGCTGGGTGCTCTATTCATTGTGACACCTAGCTGCCCCCATTATCCTCATTTTATAGATAAAGAAACTGTGGCTCTGAGAATTGAGGTGAATTAATTGCTTATGGTCACCCATCTAGTACTGGTAGCAAGTTCTGAACTCAGGTCCCCTGACTCCAAGTCAAATATTTCCAACCTGCTCTCCTGCTTAGCTACTCCCTCACTGTTTCATGCAGGACTTAGTTTTGCATGCATCACTTCATTCCCTACTCTCTTTCTCTTTTTTTTTTTTTTTGGAGGGAGGAAGATAGGGCAATTGGGGTTAAGTGACTTGCCCAAGGTCACATAGCTAGTAAGTGTTAAGTGACTGAGGCTGGATTTGAACTCAGGTCCTCCTGACTCCAAGGCCGGTTCTCTATTCACTACCCACCCCACATTACCTGCTCTTTTGATAAGCTTTCCAGGCAGCTTGCCATTGCTCTCATACTATTCTTTGTCTCTTTTATTCCTAGTTCTGGAATCAAGACCAAGTCAATCGTCCTTGTTCTTGGAAGGAATGTGTCAATCTACTCCCACCATAGCCCTATTCACCATCCCAGTAACTTTCTGAAATGTCCCTTTCTTTGTGTGTTGTCTCTTCCTATTAAAATATAAGCTTCTGATAGCAAGGATTGCCTTTGCCTTTCAATCAATCAATAAACATTTATTAAGCACCTACTTTGTGCCAGGTACTGTGTTAAGTGCTGGAGATGCAAAAAACAATCATTCAAGGAGCTTACATTTTTAATGAGGGAGACAACATAAAAATAAATACGTACGAAGCAAGGTGTGTGTATTACATATAAGGAAATATTTAAAATAAATAAAAAATAATAAAAGGAAATAATTAAAAAAGGGAAGTCATTGTGATTAATAGGGTTTAGGGAAAACTTCCTATAGAAAGTAGTTTTTAGTTGGGACTTAAAGAAAGCCAGAGAAGTCAGTAGTCAGAGTGTATGACAGAGCATTCCAGGCATGGAGGAAGAGCCCGAGAGAATGCTTAGAGAATACCTGGACACGAGCTTTTGTATGTCTATCCTCAGGGCTTAGTGTGTGTTTGGCACATATTAAACACTTAATTGGTTTTTCTTTCATTCATTCAATGATATTTTTACAACCTAATATTATTTTCTCTATGTTGAAATGGCTACAATTTAATCCATTTCCTCTTATTTTAAAACAAATAAAATAGAACTCCACAAAGAAATGCATAGTGTTGAATCTGCTGCCTTGTTAAGTCAATGCAAAAAGAAAATCCTTATATGACTTAAGCAGAATTAATTATTTGACCTGGATTGGTCATATGACTCACTTTGACTTTATTCCCATTTAAAAGCTCTGCCTTCTGGAAATTTATATTTTCCTTCCAGACTCAACTTAAGTTCTACCTTCTGCCTGAGGCAGAAGTCTCTCCTCCTCCTCCAAGGTTACTTTTGTAGCTGCTTTATATCTATATTTGTTGCATATATATATATGTGTGTGTGTGTGTGTGTGTGTATGTATATATTAGAATATAAGCTCCTTAAGGGCAAATACTCTTCACTTTTGTTTTTGTAGCCAGTTCTGTGCCTGACCCATAGTTTGTGCTTAGTAGTTAAACACATAGTGCAGTTCCTGTCAAGAGTTTGTACTTAATAAATACTTGGCTGCTTAATTGATTGAAGTGATTTTTTTTAATATTCAGAAAATTGTTCTGCATATACTAGGTCTGTGTGTGTGTGGTGTGTATGTGCATGTGCACATGTGTGCACATGTGTATACAAGGACCTCTGAAGGCTTTGGTTTAGTCTGCTTTAAGGATGAGTATTACACAGTTTAGACTAATTCCATGCCCTTTAACACTAGATTTAAGGCTAGCGACTTCTAGGCACACTTCTATGCAACTGATGATTAGACATAGCCCAAGCCATCCTTTTCCTTTGTCCTTGGGTTCATCTACATACTTGGCCTCCTCCAGTTCCTCTGTGCGTTGAATGGCATCTGTCTCATACTTGGTCCTCCACTGGGCGACCTCACTGTTGGCCTTGGATAATGCCCTTTGCAGCTCAGCCTTGGCTTCCTGCTCTTCTTCGTATTGTTCCCGTAACAAATCACAGTCATGGCGGGACGACTGCAGGGCATGGGCCAGAGCATTCTTGGCCTACAAAAATGGTAATAGTAATGTGTTACTTTCATTTGCTTATAGGGAATCTTCATTTTTATCGGTATAGAAGAATGAACTACTGGAAAGAATCTTTTTTTTTTTAATATATGGATTAATTTCTTTTTCTTTTTAGTTTACATCATTCGTGTCCACAAGATTTTGAGTTACAAATTTTCTCCACATTTTTCCCCTACCCACCACCCCAAAACAGTGATCCCACTGAATATTCCCTACCCCAATCTGCTCTCTCCCATATCTTCCCCCATCCCCTCCCCCACTTTTACTGGAATCTTGAGAGGCAAAAATACACAAAAACCGAAAAAGAAACAGACAAAGAAAAGTTACCACCAGTTACTCACTTTAGACTCTTCTTCTAGCTGCCGCTTCAGTTCTTCAGTTTGTTGGGTAAATGCTTGTTTACCCCTTAAAAGCTGAGAGACTAAAATTCCTTTCTCATCTAATTGATGGGAATATTCACCTAAAATAACAAAGTAGAACATTTTATTAGGATCACGGACAAAGAAAAGAAACTCAAGGCTCACAAATCCCTGTATTCAGAACCTACTTCAGTTGTTGCTCTTGTGAAACCTAATGTATCCCCCCCCATTTCTATAGAATTTGTAATCTTTTCTGACTTGCTTGATGAACGATAATAGTTTGCCTTTTGAGGCACATTTCTCCCTTCCAAAATAGAAATCCTACTTCAAACCCAGACTTTCTTTTCATTTCTGTGTGATTCACCTTTTATAAGATGATAGATTTAGAACTGGAATGGACTTTGGAGGTCATCTCATCTAATTCCAATATTTTCCATTTTACAGATAGAAAACTGAGAGAGATGAGGTGCCTTGCCCAAAGTTGGAAGATTCCAAGTTGAACTCTTGAGGATGCTCACTATAGTGCCCTGCCTCCTGTACGTTCACAGACCCAACAAAGAAACTTGCCTGCTTCTGTCTGCAGTCGTGCTTTCTGGGCTGTCAGCTCGTTGACCAGATGCTGTTGTTCTTCTTCCCTGTTCTTAAGTTCACTGACTTGATCTTCCAGACTTCTGGAGAGCTTTTCAAGATTTACCTAGGAGAAAATGATGAGGCTCTGAGCACAGTGAGAAGAGTGAAAATTTTACCTTAAGTCACTTTTAAATACAACAAATTTACTAGAAGTGGTTATAAAATAATGAAAATAAACATGCCAGAATTGACATATCTAAATGAATATTATCCCCTTAAAATAGTGACTCTCAGAGTCCTTGGAGGTCTAGGGAAATTAGCATTACTTTCTTTAACACTTATTCTTGGAGAATGACAGACACTCTGAGAGATTTGGGAAAAGGTTGTTATTGTTTGCTTCTTAAAGAGGACCAAAGATATCAGTTGGGTAATATCTTGACTTCCAAGTGAATCGGATTTAAGTGAGGCAGAGCTGTGCAAAGTCATTAGCTTCATTTTCTCCTCCAGAGTCATTGGAGTCTAGTGGCAAGACATAGGTCAAGATGACTGGCAATGACCCTGATGTGGGAGTAGACCTTGGTCTTTTTAAGGTGACTTTTCCAAATCTCTGTTTGTCTGAGGCAATGGAAAAAGCATGCAATGAATCAGCCTTCCAGATGATTCAAAAGTATTTGACAATAGAGATCTATTTTATTCCTAAGACATATATCTAGGCAACAGAACCTCATAAGACTTGTTTGACTTGGTCATTGCTACTAATATTTGGTGATTCATACAGGAGAAAGTGATATTGCCAGAGGGAAATGAAAGACTGTCATGTACAAGGAAAATTACATGTGGTCTGCTTCATCTCAATAGGAACAATGGGAGGAAATTACAAAGAGGCAGAATTAGGCTTTATGTAATAATGAAAACTTCATAGCAATTAGAGTTATTGGAAAGTGGAATGCTGCCTCACGGGAGCAGTGTATTGCTGCTTCTCACTAAAGGTCTTCAGACAAAGGCACAACAACCATTTGTCAGTTTTATTGGAGAATGGATTCTTGTTCAAGTGTGGGTGGGCTTGCATGACCCCTGATTTTGCCTTTCAGTTCTGAGACCTTGTGATTCCCTGGGTTAGTAGTGTTATAACTCCACATTTTTCTAAATGTTCTCAAGACACTAATTCTCTTTTAAGTTTTTCCTACCCTTTAGATCCCTGACTATCTTTGGAGCATCTACATTCAGGTTAGGACCATGCAGCATGATACAGTAGATTAGGGTATTGGACTTGTCCTCAAAGAGATCTGGATCCTTTCCCAGCCTTTGACACTTATTAGATGTGTGACCTTGGGCAAGTCACTTAAAATCTTTGTGCCTCAATTTCCTCAGATGTAAATGAAAGGGGTTGGATTAGATGATCTCTAAGGTTCCTTCCATTTCTAAATTCATAACTGTATTTCAGGAGATTTACTCCTACTCCCAGTCAATCTTCTTCAGACCCAAATCAACTTCCAGCATATCCAGTGAAAAAACTGAATTATAAATATTAAGCTGAAAGAGATTTTAGACATCACTTAATCTAACTTACTCAATTTTCCAACAAGAAAAGTGACTCCAAAGTGGTTTGGCCTAGTGCATACAGTGAGAAGATGGTAGTCAGAACCAGAACTTGGATCTTCTAAAGCCTACATCACAGTTGTCTTCTAAGGACAGAAATCAAGAGTAGGCAGGTCAATTTCTCCTTGGAGTGACAGGTTCCAATCATAGGAATTCTGCATGTCTGGATATATTATAAAGCTTCTTGGGTCCTACCACATTGTCCTAAAAATTAAGTTCCATTGTTCCAAATTTTTGGTAGATTTGTAAATCTGATCCAGATCTAACCAAGATTACCTTAAGAACCCTAGAAGTTTTGACAGGTTTAGGGGTCTGTCTCTATTATATGGTAGTTTACAACTGGACAGTTGCTGGCCTATTTGTGGGTTGGTCAATAGCTTCCAATAATCCAGAACTAGTCTATATTAAGAATATACCTAAATATAAGAAAATTTGCACCAAAATTTTTATCATTTTGAAAGAAGAGAGTGCTTTTGCCCTTAGTTATGGCCAACATTTGTAACAGAAAGCATACTTGGACAAGTAGAAGAGGTATGACAGGTAGAAAATAAGAATTAAAATAGTCATAACTGAGAAAGATGGATGAGAAACTATAAAAATTAATTACCAAGGGGGTAATTATTGTATTTTTGATTGCTTTTGTTTTATTTTCTTGAATTAGATATCTTTAGCCTGTCTTACTATTGGTTTTAAGAGTGTTAAATTTTTATTGTTATCATTTTTAAAAATTTCATCTTCATTTCCCAATATATCTTCTCTACACAGCAAACTACCAAGTTTAAAAAAGAAAGAAAACAAGCAGCTTGGCAAAACCCACATCAATCAAATATGACAGTCTATACAGTTTTTCATGCCCATTTTTCCTTCACCTCTACAAAGAAGGGAGGATTATTTTTATTTGTAACAAAGTTACATATAAGTAATACACATTACCTTAGCTTTGGAGATCATTTCCATGTTACTCGAAAGGTCATCGATCTCCAACTTCATTTCACTCTTCTCTTTCTCCAGTTTCTGCTTGACCCTCTGCAGGTTGTCGATTTGTTCCCCAAGCTCAGCCACACTGTCCGCATGCTTCTTCCGCAGAGTGGCCGCTGTGGCTTCATGCTGTAGGGTGGCCTCTTCAAGGTCCCTGCGCATCTTCTGGAATTCAGCCTCTCGCTTCTTGTTCATCTCAATCTGAGCTGAAGTTGCCCCTCCAGCTTCTTCCAGGCGCTCGCTGATCTCCTCAAGTTCCCTGGAGAGATCAGATCTCTGCTTCTCAGATTTAGCCCGAGAGGCACGTTCTGCCTCAATTTCCTCCTCCAGTTCTTCAATACGGGCCTGGCAATAGGGGGAAAACAGACCCATCAGTCCCTTCCTGTCAATGGCTGATTCTCTGAGGGCTAGAATGCAGGGAAGTGATGACTTTACCTGCAACTCTTTAATCTTCTTCTGTAGTTGAATTTCCATTGCCTGTTCATCTTCAATCTTGCTTTGTAGGTTTCTGATTTCAAACTCTTTCCTTTTAGAACAGCAAACTGTTAGCCTTTAATTTTATTTTATCAAAGTCTCCTTATCTCACCCAAGCTGGAAATTCAGAGCCTACTCATGGGCCCAATCCTATTGCAAATCTGGACAGAATATTTGACCTGTTTCTTTCTTTCTTTTCTTTCTTCCTTCCTTCCTTCCTTCCTTCCTTTCTTTCTTTCTTTCTTTCTTTCTTTCTTTCTTTCTTTCTTTCTTTCTTTCTTTCTTTCTTTCTTTCTTTCTTTCTTTCTTGGAGGGGGTAAGGCAGGGCAATTGGAGTTAAATGACTTGCCCAAGGTCACATGGTAGTAAGTGTTAAGTGTCTTAGGTTAGATTTGAACTCAGGTCCTCCTCATTCCAGGGCTGGTGCTCTATTCATTGTGCCACCTAGCTGCCCTGAACTGTTCCTTTTTCAAGCTGGGCTACTTCACCCTTCCTTAGGCAACCTGGTTGGCCCTCTTGCTCATGGAACAAGATTGGTGACGGATTTACTGCATTCACCCAGTTGGCTAAGCAGTTTAGAATTCCTGAGCTCAACTGATACAGTAGGCTCAGCTTCCATACTAGAAGGGCTTCCAAGATTACTGGTTGACTGGTTGACTCATTTGAATTAAAAAGACTAACTCATAACATTGTTTTCCTCACTACATACTTAACAAAACTAGTTAAAAATATTTCTATCTTTTGACTTTATATCACCTTCATTTCCAAAGATTTCATTTTCTTCCTCCTTTTTTTTTTTTAAAGCAATTGGGGTTAAGTAACTTGCTCAAGGTTACACAGCCAGGTGTTTCTGGGTGGGTGCTAAGTGTCTGAGCCCGGGATTCGATCTCCAGGTCTTCTCAACACTGGAGCTCTTACTCGCTGTGCTACCTGGCCGCCCCTCTTCCTCCTTTTCTACCCTGCAAACCATCCTTTACAAACAAAAATAAACAGAAAAAAGAAAAATGATTGAGCAAAACTAACCATCACTTAAAATTAATTTGACTGTATTTGCAATATTCCATACTCACAATTCCCATCTATATTCTACTCCCCTCACCTCCAACTTTGTAAAGAAAGGAGGAAGGCTTATTTTCTTATCGTTTTCCTGTGTCAGGCTTGGTCATTATGATTATACAGTGTTCAGTTTGTGTGGTTGCTGTTCTTTCCATTTCTAGGGTTGCATTCAAAGCTGCTTACTTTTTAAGTTTTTCATCAAGCTGTGCTTTGTCATTTTCCATATCCATTGTGGATTCTTGGGCTAACTTTAGGTCACCCTCAAGTTTTCGCTTTGCTCTCTCCAGGTCCATGCAAAGCTTCTTTTCTTGTTCTAATGACCCTTCAAGCTAAATCAGAAAGATGTAAGCAGTTTTTCGATATTAAACTTTTTTGTTGTTTTCTCTTTCAGAAAGAAAGAAGTTTATTTTTTGTAAAGACTTACATCATCCACTTGCTGTTCCAATTTGGTTTTGGCTTTGGTCAGTGTATTCACTTTGTCCTCTTCTGCCTGCAGGTCATCCAGGGTCTGCTGATGGGCCTCTTGGAGGGCTTTCTTCTCTTTGGTGAGCTTAGCAATGGTTTCATCCAGCCCTGCCATCTCCTCTGTGAGATTTTTCACCTTAATAAGTGGAGAGTGAGATTGTTCTAACATAAAATATATTAACTATATATCTATATCAGTAGTGCTGAATACTTATGATGTAAATATAAAGAACATAACTCAGACCTTGTTTTCTGTAGCATGTTTTTCCTTTTCAACCTTGGCTAGTGTCAGTTCAAGGTCATCAATGTCTTTCTTAAGCTCTGAGCATTCATCCTCCAGTTTCCTCTTCTTGCCTGTCAGTTCAGCATTTATTTCTTCTTCATCTTCAGCTCTTTCAGTCAATTCTTTGATTTTTGCCTCAAGCTGAATTTTGTTCTTGATAAGTTGTTCACATCGTTCCTCTGCATCAGCCAAGCTATCAGCTTCCTGCGGAGAAAATGCATTTGGTTATTGCATCAGGGATTTAAACTTTAAGCATGTTCTTTGAAGAGAAAAAGCCATACTTACTGAATTATGATGAATGTTTTTTTATTTTAAAGAAGCATAGCTAATTTTATTATGTTGGCTTCAAAAATTCCCAAAAGACAAATAGGAATATAGCATTGCCTACACATAGAAACTTAACTAATGCCTCCTAGGAAACAGGACTTAGACAGATAATGAGATGATTGTCTTTAAGGGTGAAAAGAAGTAACAAAATCTATTAGAAGAAATGCTTTACTGGGGGAAGAGAACTGGGTTTTTTTTGTTTTGGTTCTTTCATTTTTTAATTTTTTTTAACTGGGTTTTCTTGAAATTTCTTGACCTCACCATCTCCGCTTTCTTGTTGTTGGAATAACAACTGCTACTCTTAGTCCCTACTATGTGCCAGATCTAGTACTGAGCAAGGAAGACACGATGAAAAGCAAAACTCGTCATTGTCCTCAGGGGTTTCACAGGGTTCGACATGCAAACGACTGTGTACATGCAAGAGATATACAGGGTAAATGGAGGTAATAGCAAAGGTAAGAGGTTAGCATTGAAGGGGATCAGGAAAGGCCTTCTATGAGGAAGCCAGGAGGCAGAGATGAAAAGGGACAATATTCTAGACATGAGGGACAGACAGTGAAAGGCATGGAATGTCTTATTTGAGAAATAGCAAAGAAATCATTGTCATTAAAACATCAAAAACAAATGCAGAAAAACATTTTTTTTCACCAATCACCACTACTACCTATCCCCTATGCATGTCCCCAAACAATAAAGAACTTCTAAAGAAAGGATTCAGCAAACCATTTGCCCCAGTGATACCACTACCAGGCCCATATTCCAGCGATCAAGAAAGAAGCAAAGGACACATACATATATGATTAGAAGTCTATCCTTTTTTTTTTTTTTAACTATAAGTCCACTACACTGTCTAACTGCCTCTTTGGGAAGAAGTCAAAGAGTTCCCATGGTAGGCAGTGGAATTTCTATCTCTAAAAGCTTTCATCAACAAAAGTAAAACAAAAATAAATGAATTGGACCTGTATTTTAAAACAAAAAAACAAAAAAGCAAATAAAATCCCTCTAAATTATATGAAAATATAAATTCAAGAAATAAAAAAAGATTTACAAAATGGACAATAAACCTATTGAATTAATGAATAAAACTTGGAGCCAGATTTTTGAAAAAAAAATTATCAACTAATCTTATTAGAAAAAGAAGGAATCTTATCAGAAAAGAGAGGAAAATCAAATTGCCCATTCATAAGAATTCACAAGAAAGGAAGAATAAAGGAAATTATTTCAAACCATTTCGTTCAATTAAATGCTAATAAAACTGATAACTGAAATGAAATGGCTCAATATTTACAAAAACAAAAAATACCCAGATTAACAGAATGAGAGGTAATTTAAATAACTCAATTAAAAAAAGCCATAATTGAACTCTCGGAGGAAAAAACCCCAAGACTAAATGGATTTATAAATGAATTCTGTCAAAGAACAATTAATCCATTATTACTTGAGCTGTTAGAAAAATGGGAAAAGACTTCCTATTAAATTCTTTTTATGAGACAAATATTGTCTATATAACTAAACCATGAAGATACAAAGCAGAAAAAAAAACTATATCAGGAATTCTTAATCTGGAATCCATAAAATTATTTTAAAACAGGTTACTGTTTCTGGTGCATACCACACAAAAAAGAGTAAGGATTCCTGTTATAGACCAATATCCCCGATAAAAACAAAAATAAATAATCTTTAATAAAAGTATCAGCAAAAGTCTAAACATATGAAAAAGATTACATCCTATAAGTGGGTAGAATTTATACGAGGAATGAAAAATTATGAAAAACAAGATTTATCTGAGTATCTTGTAGAAAGAAGTAACTTTCTGTCAATCCAAGGCATTACTTAGAATTGTAGGATAATAGAAATGTTCCTTTTAGATTGCATTCAATAATAGTAGCCTCTTATTTGAATGCTGAATACTCACTGATTGAACTTGGAGCTGCAGGTCATTTTTCTCTTTCAAGAGAGATACCATTTTTTCTTCTAACTCTTTTCTCTTTGCTTCTGATTTTGCAAGACTTTCTTTTGTTTTCTCAAATTCCTCTTTCATGGTGGCCATCTCCTTCTCAGTTTCAGCACTCTTGAGCAGAGGTTTGATTTTAAAGAATAATTTCATCCAAGGCCAATGCTTGACATTCATGAAAGCACGGACATTGTACTGGATACAGAAGAGGGCTTCTCTGAAATGTTAACAAAAAACCAAATTGAGCTTCTGTACTAATAGTACCAGGGCTGGCACAGTTTTCTTGTCCATGGTAGGTGTTGAATGTTTTTTATTTTTTTTTTTGCTTTTTTTGGAGGGCAATTGGGGTAAGTGACTTGCCTAAGGTAACATGGCTAGTTTTTGTTTTTGTTAAGTGTCTGAGGCCAGATTTGAACTCAGATCCTCCTGACTCCAGGGCCTCTATTCACTGTGCCACCTAGCCTCCCCTGGCTAAATGTTTTTTTTTTAAACTAAATTATTGTAAATATCATCCTATTTTAATTAATGTCCCTTCTATTTCTATAGACAAGATAAAGTTTGTAAAAATGCTGCTTTACTAATGAATTCCAATAAATAAAAAATCTACATATGGATGAGTTCGTGAATCTATGCATTAATGACTCAGTTTTGTCCTTTTGGTAAAATAGAATGCATACCCATATTTGAATATATATACAGTGTTAATTACTCTTAATATAGGACCTGTTTTTAAAAACAATATGTTTGTGATTTGAGAGTGGAAGGTAGGGTGAGGAAGCAGAGTACTTCTTGGCCCTTGCTATGCAGATCAAAATCATGAAATGTTTGCAAATTGCCATTCCTAAACTAAGCTGGTAGATAGTTATTTCATTTATTCCTCATTATTCTGAAACTCCACCAACTTCTCAGTTTTTTTTTTAAATTCTGGAATGCAATATACTAATTAGTATTTGACTATATATTGTTTTATAGTGTTCTCTACTTGTTTCATGTTATTCTTATCTACAACTAGATTGAGAACTCCTTGAGGACAGGAGTCACATCTTATATTTTCTCCTGAACTGAATAATAATTTCCTTGAGGTCATAATTCATTGAATGGTTCTTTCTCTCCAAAGAATATGCTTAAATTTAAATCCTTAACTTAATATCTAAATATAGTTTCTCCAGAAGAACCTAATAACTTGGCTGATGCAGAGGAAAGATAGGATCAATTTATCAAGACCAAATTTCACCTTGAGGCAAAATTAAACAATTAACTAATAGAACTGAGGAAAAATAAATAAAGAGGTAGGTATCTAGCTCAATGCTGTGTTAAGTATTTACTGATTGGTATGTTAATTCACAATGTAACTCACATCAGGTAAAGAATTTTCTGCCCTGTACATGATCTGAGATTCTCCTCCTTATACTTTATAACTCCCACTATCCAAAATTTTGGTGGTCAAGAACACCACAATAAAACAAACAAATGAAAAAAACCTAAAAATTTCTAAAGTCAACATTTTGAGTGATACATCTTTTTTTGGAAAGCTAAGAATCATCTATTGCCTAAATATTAAGTTACAAAAGAAGGGATAAATATGGAAAAAAATTTTCCCCTCAGTTGTAACTGCTTTGGAAATAGCTAAGTACCCGTCTTTCATTCACTCTCACTTTTTAATAAATATATTAATTTTGTTAAAAATCAGAAATGAATAAAAGGATGGCTTATATCAGAGACAAACAACATTCCTTGAGGAAGTTTAATGTATATTAATTGTCACAATGAGGAAACCAAAAGATTCCTAAACTTCGTTCATCAGAAAATATTTAATCGTCTCGCCAAGTGGAAAGATATTGCAGTGAAGGGTCACATCAGCTTAATTAGCAACTCATTTGTAAAATCTTATAGAGGTTAGTAGAAGATAACAAATCGTAATGTCTCATAAAACAACAAGATGCAGTGAGAAGAAATAAACAGAGGGACAGAGGAGACAGAGATAGAGAAAGATACACAGAGGGAGATAGAGACAGAGACAGAGAGAGATCATACCAAGGACATTGAATGGTGAAACAGGAAGGAGAAGAAATCAATAAAAAATGGAAAAGATATGTCAAGATCATAAAGTATTTTCTTGATCAATGACAATGAAGCTTTAACACTTGGACTTTTACATCAGTCATAGATATACTCTATAATGGCTGGGTGCAATGAACTCATAGATGCATTAAAACATGTAAATGCACTTTGCTGATATGTTTCAATTCCTATACTTATCATTGGGAATTAAAATGCAATTTATATAACCTAAAAAAAAATAAAAATAAGTGTGTGGCATTAGCTCATTGGGTACACATAACCTGTATCCAATCCCTCTTCTGGACCTAGGAAATTATATTTATTAAGCTACATCTCTGTTGCTCCTGCTAATTTTGAGCTGCACTTTTAAAGGGAATACAAATAGGTTGAGATTAGATGAGAGAGTCTTTTAGATGAGGGAAATAGAATGAGCAGAAATAGGAAAGAGCAATGCAATGGAAAGGACTCAGTAAGCATCCAACTGATTTATTTAGAAATAATGAATGATGAAACCAAGACTTTGCTTGATCATGAAATGTCAAGTTTTAGAGGGCTTTTGAAACTACAATAGGTTCCTAAACAAGATTTTTTTTTTTGTTTAGCAAGATGGTGAAAATTTTCTTCACAAGGAATTTTTCTAGGAGATATGTGTAGAATAGATTAGTAGGAAGATATTAGAGTCAAGCAAGCAAGTGAGATATGATGTGACCGGGCTCTAAATACTTTGCTGTGTGAAGTAGTGAGCCCTTCTTACTAAGGAGTGTCCAAGCAGAATCTTTTAGGAATGTTAGCTAGGTGATTGCTGCTAGGTGGGAGGTTGGAACAGCTGGGTTCTTTTTAATGCTTATTTCTCCACTGCTAAAATTTGGTGATTCTATGTCTCTAGGAGAATTGAAACAAAAGCAGAGACACTGTTGTTATTATTGTTACCTTCTTTGCAGCATTTTCTGGTACTCTACCCTCATGAGAAATCCTCTGCACATGGCTTGAGTTCGGGTGATAATCTGTGCTAGTTTATCATCTCTCATCTCCTCCAAGAGACCCAGAAGACCAGCTTTGAAGAAAACCTTAGTAAAGAAAAAAAATCATAATTTTCATTTTCCAGGAAGCACAAACATGGTAGAAGTCACTTATGCTATTATGTCAGACACAAAAAAAATTAGTGCTTATACCTTGGTGTGACCAAATTTATACTGGGTGTGGTCCACGTCAATAGACCCAAGAAGCTTCTCAGAAGCCTTCTTGCTATCAATGAATTGTCCTTCGGGAATAGCACTTGCATTTAAAACCTTGTATCTGTTGGATTAAACAAATTGGAAAGTGATATAACCCACAGAAACATTAGTACAGTAGGTAATTAATTTGTTGCTTGTCAATTTCAATGAACTTCCACCAGTAGAATAATAGAAACACCATGAATCAGATGGTTATGTGTCACATACCTTGATAGCCCTAGCAGGGTAGACTAGATAGCTTTGTAGGCTTCCAGTGAGCACCTAGCAGGTAACAAATAACTATTTCTGATTGAATTTGTGAATATAACAATCTCAAGAGAAGCAGTTCAGCATAACAAATAGCTAATATTTATAGAGTGCTTACTGTGTTACAGGCACTGTGCTAGGTGTTTCACAATTATTTTATTTGATTCTCACAATAACTCGAGGAGATAGGTACTATTCCTATCCATATTGTACAGATGAGGAAACTGAGGCAAACAGAAGTTAAGTGACATGCTGAGAGTCACACAGCTAGTAAGGTTAAGTGACATGCTGAGAGTCACACAGCTAGTAGATGTCTGAGAATGGATTTGAATTCAGTTCTTTTTGACTCCAAGTCTGGAGAGTGCCCACATTGGAACCTGAATTCAAATCTCTCTGTCAGTGTTTTCCCCTCTCTGATTACCTTCCATATGCTATTTGTTTATTTATTTTGTATGTACCTAGTTATTTATATGCATTAGAATGTACCCTCCTTGGAGGCAGAAACCATGTTTTTGCCTTTCTTTATACCCTCAGCCTTAGAATAGTGCCTGGCAGATAGCACTTATTAAACGATTTTTGATTCACTGACACAATCCTGTATGACCATGAAGAAATCACTTAACATCTCAACCACCCAGGCAACTTTCTAAAACAATAAGTTGTAAAATAGTTGTAAGTCTAGATTAAAAAAAAGAAAAAAAATACAAATAAATACTAATGATAACCTCAGAAGAAAGATAAAAATCAAAATCATTGAGGAACTGAAGGCTTTCATGGTCAACTCTTGTACAGATGGGAAATCTGAGGATGAGAAGAGGTGGAGTGACTTGTCCAACGTCACATAGGGAGTAAAAAACAGTAGAATTTTAATCCATATCATTTGACTCCAAATCCAGTATTCTTTGCACTATACTACTCTGACTTCATGAAATTTCATTAACTGTGTCCTGGGAAAATCTGTTTTTTCACTGTTTAATCCATATATATTTCCCATCTTCAAAAAGTATTCATTTTCATCTGTCATGCTATTCTATCCCTTGCAACATTTTGTTTGCTCAGTCATACAACCAGTTAAACATGGTACGTGCAGTATTTTATAACATTGCAATGGTGAAATTTTGAAGGTTGCATCATTGTATTATATGAAATATGCCAAAGAAAGACTGACCTCTGTTTGAAATCTCCATACAGGATTCGGCTTGGGAATCCTTTCCGGCAGATTCTGATGCCTTCTAGCACACCGTTGCACCTCAGCTGGTGCAGGACAAGTTCATGTTCCATGGCACCTGAAAGAAAGCACCATATAGACATGTTCACTGTCTTGCAAAATGAAGAACTCATAACCAATGTGTATTTTAATCCGAGAATATCTCACCAGGGGTCTTGGTTTCATTGGGAATGATGCACCGCACAAAATGAGGGTGAGTGCTCCTCAGGTTGGTCATCAGCTTGTTTAAATTCTCCTAGGAGGCCACATGATGTTTCATGAATGTAGATCACATCAAAGTCACAGAACCTCTGAACTAGAAGGGACCTCAAATGCCTGTTTGACATGTATCTGACCAAAAATTCCTGCCAAAGACAAGTCTTCCAGCAAGAATAGCATTTCAAGTAGGCTCCTGAATAGCCTTGTGAATAGTTGCTTTCTTAAAGTAAGTAACAATGTGTGCCACTCAAGGAATTAAGAATGCTGATGTCATTTTAGTGTCTGGATTGTGATTTCATTGTTGTTGGCAAATCCCAGAGAGGAAACTTTCAGCAACTGTTCTGCAACCTATAGTCTTATAGAACACTGGGAGTTTAAATGACCTGTTTTTGTCACACTGCCAGTATGTAATAGAGGTGGGGCTTTGACTCGGGTCTTCATGACTCTAAAACCTCTCTATCAGCATACTGTAACAACCTTATACTTATAGGGCTTAAAAAGCACTCCTATGTATTATCTCACAACAACACAATAGGGCAGGTAGGAAAGGAATTCCTAATGCACAGAATCACAAAATCTCTCTCATGTTTGGAAAGATTTCAGAAGCTATTTAGTCCAACCCATATCTAATCAACTCCTTCTGTAGCATCTCCACAAATAGTCATTCAGTTTCTGCTTGAAGATCCTTAATGAATTGAGGGGTAGATGGACCCACTCCTCCTCCAAGACAACCCACACCACTTTTGGACAGATTTGAATCTTTTGAAATTTTTCTTACCTCAAATTGAAATTAACCTCTCTTCAACTTCTACCATTTTCTTTTAATTTTCTCTTCTGGGGCCAAACAGAACAGGTCTATATTCTAGCCTTTCAAATACTTAAAAAGTAGCTGTCATTTCCCTTCCTTGTTCTCTGCCCCTTACCCCCCCTTCCCTTTGTCTTTTCTCTGAAATATCTCTAGTGCCTTGAACCAATCCTCATATGACATGTTCTCTTAAACCCTTATTATACTGATTGGTCTCATTTGGATGTCATAAGGGCAGGTAGGTGGTACAATAGAGAGAATGTTGGGCCTGGGGTCAAGAAGACTTATCTTCCTGAGTTCAAATTTTACTTCAGATTCCAGCTGTGTGACCCTGGGCAAGTCACTTAACTCTGTCTTGGTTTTCTCATCTGTAAAATGAGCTGGAGAAGGACATGGCAAACTACCCTAGTATTTTTTTTTTTAAAGCAATCAGGGTTAAATAACTTGCCCAAGGTTACGGTCAGTTATTTTTTGTGTGGGTGTTAAGTATCTGAGGCCGGAACTGATCCCAGGTCCTCCCGACTCCGGGCCCAGTGCTCTTACTCACTGCACCACCTAGACTCCCCTACCCTAGTATTTTTGCCAAGAAAATTTTAAATGCGGTCACAAAGAGTCACAAATGAACAGCAACAACTTTTTGAAAAAACTTGTCTAGAGAGAACTGGAAAATAGAAGTATGTATACAATAGTTTTGCATATGTATACACACACCTATTTGGGTCTAATGGTGGCCATCTCTATGGCAGGTGTGAGGAAGGAAGAAAAAAGACAAATTTGCATGATAATTTTGTAATTATTCTTGTCTTAACTATGCAGAAACATAGTTTCAGCCTCTAAATTCTAGGTAGGACTGGTTTCCTGGACTAACTAATTTCTCAGGGTCCTCAGGACAAAATTAAACACTCAAGTGACAGGAATAAGAAGTTAGAATTTCCTTATCCCTCCAAACAAAGTTTATTCAAAGTGCAATGATTGTAAGCATTTCTTCAAATTGACTAGAGAACATTGAATTAAGTTTGCACTGTACCCTGAAAAGAGCTGACACTGTCTGGAAAGACGAACCCTTCTTCTTGGAACTTTTCTTTGCTCCACCGTCTGAGATGGGAAAAAATGCATCAATTAAAATAGAATCTGGACTCTGGAATGTTACTTGATAATTCTGTAGGAATCAATATGTTTAGACAAATATTGCAGATGTTATTACCTGCTTCAGCTGCAGCATATGCAGAGAAGAGATAAGCCAGAGTTTTCATTGACGATTTCTGGTAGAGTCCAACCACTGTCTCATTCAGGGGGTCCTTATTCTTGTCTAGCCAGCCTGTAATGTTGTAGTCTACAGTGCCAGCATAGTGTATCAGAGAGAAATGGGCTTCATCCTTCCCTTTGGTGGGCTTTGGTTTCTGGAAGTTGCTAGACTTGCCAAGATGCTGGTCATATAACTTGTTCTTGAAAGATGTGTCTGTTGCTTTGGGGAACATACATTCCTCTTCCAGGATGGAGAAAATTCCCAGTGGCTAAAAGACAGAGGAGAGACATTGGATTTCAAACCATACTCTTTCAAAAGTAAATGTTGACATGATTATAATTTCTTTGGGTCATGCACGGCGGCCCTAAATTAAGCAAATTCATGTCACAGATCAAGAAAATAAATTTATTTTGGAAAAAATGATTTGGTTATACTCATTAAAAGCAATCTTGCCCACTTAATGAGTTGTCCCTCATATTATGCAATAGTTCCATCACTACTATCATGTTATAAGACAATCACATTATGAATAGCTTTGTTTCTAAAGAGAAAAGAAAACAGGATATATAGAATCCAAATTTCAAAGTGAGAGTTTATTTTCAAATGCTGTTTATTTTAAAATATTTTTCTTAGACAAGTGAGTTCACTTTTCAAGTTTTTATCAATAAATTCAACCTTGCTGATCCAGAAGAATGTATCCTAGAATATTATAATTACATTGAAATTTAAAATAACCCCCCAAATTGAATGTCTTTAATATTTTTAAGTTTCTTTGCTGTTTACATGGAAAGAATTAAAATAACTTGAATTCTGTTGCTTGGTTTCTAGATTTTGAAATTAGTAGTTATTTGGCTCGTGATTATGAGGAATAATAGGACTAAATTTTTTCTGATAAGTCATTTATGAATTATTTAAAATAAAAAATAAGAAGTAGATTTGATTTAAATGGTAATATCTTCTATCATAATAAAGGAAGGTAATTAAGAAAAAAAAAAAACAACAACCCATAAGCCCAGAACGGTTAGTATGTTTTGTTGTGCTTTAAAACAGCTTCCATGTCAATTATTGTAAGAAAGTGTTCTCTCTCATTCTTTCTATGTATGAGTTGGGAAAGCAAAGTTCTTTTCAAATTATGACATGCAACATTTTAAATACCCCAACCTCAAACTTGATTGAATATAATTAACAGTGACAAGAGTTGCATTGGCTGTCTTTGAGGAGACATATGAGAAAACCAGTCAACCTTGAATAATGATATGATTAAACTACTTTTCAAAAAAGCCCAAGCGCACCTTCTCAATGAGCTCGATGCAGGCAGCCAGGTCCATCCCGAAGTCGATGAACTCCCACTCGATGCCTTCCTTCTTGTACTCTTCCTGCTCCAGCACGAACATGTGGTGGTTGAAGAACTGTTGCAGTTTCTCATTGGTGAAGTTGATGCACAGCTGCTCTAGGCTGTTAAACTGAGTGAATCAAACACTTTGAGTGAGACTGGAGAAATATGGAATGTCATGGTAAATTAAGTTAGGCTGTAGACTGATGTATTTAGAATTTGGTTACTCACATCAAAGATCTCGAAGCCTGCAATGTCCAGGACTCCGATGAAGTACTGTCTGGGCTGCTTGGTGTCCAGCTGCTGGTTGATGCGAGTGACCATCCACAGGAACATCTTCTCATAGACAGCTTTTGCCAGGGCACCCACAGCATTATGCACCTTCAAAGACAGTGGGTTAATTCATAGAACTACTAGAGGAATGTAAAAAATGTACCAATCCCGGGGTCATCTCCAGTCATACTGAGAATATCAGGTCACTGGGTTCTGCTGGTTCTAAAGAAGAAAGTGAGGCTGGTGACCTTGCACAGCCCTCCCTCACTCAAAGTCAGCTGCAAGTCATGCATCATCTCCCTGATATCTTGGTCTTTTTTTAAAATGAAGGACAGGGGCGACCAGGTAGCACAGCAAGTAAGAGCACCGGCCCCAGTGTTGGGATGACCTGGGGATCAAATCCGGGCTCAGACACTTAGCACCCACCCAGAAACACCTGGCTGTGTAACCTCGAGCAAGTTACTTGACCCCAATTGCTTAGGGGCATCCAGGTGGCTCAGCGAGTAAGAGCACCAGCCCCAGTGTCGGGATGACCTGGGGATTGAATCCGGGCTCAGATACTTAGCACCACACCCAGAAATAACTGGCTGTGTAACCTTGAGCAAGTTACTTAACCCTGATTGCTTAAAAAAAAATGAAGGACAAATACAACAACAACCTAGAAGCTCATTTAATAAATGAAGAAAATGAGGCAAACAGAGTTAAGTGACTTGCCCAGGGTCATACATCAAGTATGTCTGAGTATGAACTCAGGAAGACTCATCATCCTGATTCCAGGAAGACAGCTTGCCAGACCATTCCCTCTCCAGCTTAAGTGACAGAGAGACACTTCTTATAAGAAAAGAACTCCTTTTGGCTCAGTGAGTAAGAGCACTGGCTCCAGTGTCAGGATGACCTGGGGATCGAATCCGGGCTCAGATACTCAGCACCACACCCAGAAATAACTGGCCATGTAGCCTTGAGCAAGTTACTTAACCCCTGATTGCTTTAAAAAAGAAAAGAAAAGGAAAAAAAGAACTCCTCAAGCCTTGTATCTTTTGTTAAAGCAAGTTATTCAGATGCATCTGACAGTCAAGAATATTTTAAAATGGAGTATTTAAATTCAGTATTTTTTGTTTGTTTGAGTAAGATAAATTTTGGCAAATTAGGAACACTTTGCACTTAAACATGTAAGCAATGTTGTATGTCAATATTAATAATTATGCCAAAAAAATTCATCTGCTCCTTCTCATTAAAAAAAAATGTACCAATCCCTCATAATAAGTTTAAATAACAAATTTACCTGCTGCACAGTCTGGCCTTTGGTGACATATTCATTGCCAACCTTCACTCTAGGGTAGCACAATGCTTTAAGGAGGTCAGCAGAATTCAGACTTTGGAGATAGGCAGCCTTGTCAGCAACTGTGGGAGTAGGATGAAATAAAGTTAGATTATCGTGCTTGCCGCCTCCTGACCTGCCAATCAAGTTTTTTTACAGCAACTTCTGCTTTTTTTTGTAGATCACCAATCCTTTGCAGGGATTTAAGTGCTGCCCCTTTCATATCATGGCTCATACTTTCCATTAAACTCCAATGACCAAGATGTATTTTTGTCTTGCATTTGTTGCAAGTATCCTTGGGGTTGTCATAGCCATCATCATTATTATCATCATTTCGGGTCAGGAGTTACATTCTTCCTTTATATCCCTGGTTGTTAGTAGTTTGTTGTTGTCATGTTTTTTAATTTTTTTTAGTTGTGTCCAATTTTTTTGTGATCTCATTTTTGAGTTTTCTTGGCAAAGATACTGGCATGCTTTGTCATTTCCTTTTCCAGCTCATTTATAAATGAGGAACCAAGGCAAACAGGGTTGAATGACTTGCCCAGGGTTACACAGCTAGTAAGTATCTGAGACCAGATTTGCACTCAGGAAGATGAGTCTTCCTGATTCCAACCCCAGTACACTGTGTCACCAACTTCCTCTTGTTGGTGAGTTATCCTGCCTCAAATTATACTCTCTCTCTCTCTCTCTCTCTCTCTCTCTCT
>NW_027187380.1:34279342-34296826 GCF_028583685.1 Petaurus breviceps papuanus
TCTCTCTCTCTCTCTCTCTCTCTCTCTCTCTCTCTCTCTCTCTTTCTGTCTCTCTGTCCCTCTGTCTCTTTCTGTCTCTCTGTCCCTCTGTCTCTTTCTGTCTCTCTCTGTCTCTCTGTCTCTCTCTGTCTCTGTCTCTCTCTCTTGTGTGTGTATGTATTGTTGTTTACTTTTTTCAGTTCTGTTCAACTCTTTATGACCCCATTTAGGATCTTCTTGGTAGACATACTGGAATGGTTTGTCATTTCCTTCTCCAGCTCATTTTATAGATGAGGAAATTGAGGCAAACACTGGGCAGTGACTTGCCCAGGGTCACATAGATAATGAGTGTCTGAGGCCAGATTTGAATGAAGATGAATTTTCCTGCCTCCAGGCCTGACATTATCTAGTGCACCACCTAGATGCCCCAAAGAATATGTGTATATTTATATTCATATGTATATATACACATATACATATATTTATATATACATATGCATACACACAGATAGATATGTATATGTGTTGTACCTCCCTAGTAGAGTATGTTTCTTGGTGGCAGGGACTAACAACTTTCCTTGGACCTAGGAAACCTGGGTTTTATTTCTAGTTCTACCTTGCTTACTATGAGGCTTTGGGTAAATCACTTGACCTCTGTGACCTCATGTATGAAATAAGGGAGGTGGGTTAAATGATCATTTTAAGCCTTCTTGGGAGAGTTGATTATTAAATTTTCAGTGTGAGGATTTACACCTCAGAAATTGATACACTACAAATCAAGGCTTGGTTTATTGTTTAGTTGATGGTCTGAACCTATGAAAGTGATGGAGAAAATATTAATAATGCAGATTAAATTTAAAAGTGTGTTCTGTGTAAGTCTTTTTTTCCCTTGAGAGCTGATTCTTAAATAATTACCAGCATACCAATAATTCCAGTTCAACATTCTGTGACTGTATACAATGTATGTTAAATGCCTAGTAAATATGTAGACAATAATTGATGTAAACCATGCAGAGGAGGGAGGCATAATAAAATCTTAGCTTTAGAATTCGGAGGAAAATTAAAGGTTATAAAGGAAATACATCAGGGAGCAAACAATTTTGTGGTGATTCTCTGGAATATGATTTTTTAAACAGGATTTTATTTTTTCTGATTACATGTTAAGGCAGTATTTAACATTCATATTTTTTAATAAAATTTTGAGTTCCAAATTTTCTTCCTTCCTTCACTCTCTTCTCCCTAAGACAGTAAGCAATTTGATATAGATTATCTATGTGCAATCAGGTAAAATATTTTCTGGAGGATGCTTTACAGTTTTAAAAAATAAAAATCAAATAAACTTAATGATAAATATTTTCTCATTCTCTTTTTATCCCTTGATGTCTATGCTGACCTCTGTTTGGGTTTCAGCAATGTTACATTAAATATTTTTTACCCTGGGATATGTAGGAGGAAGCGATAGCATTAGGTGTGGACCTCTACCCTCAACAGTACACTAAGGTTTTTATACTATTGAAAGAAATGTGTCCTGCTGCAAAGATGCCACTGCTGTGCTGTTGGAGCTGGGACTGGGGCTGGATAGGGGAGGAAGTAGCCACTAGGATGGTGCTTTCTGAGCCAGCTAAGCTTTTCCACCTTGGAAAAAATCCAGATATCCCTATCTTAGTTATGGTTCTAATGGTAAATTTTTAACCACTGGCTCTCCAGAAAAAAAGTACTCTAAGTACACTTTTAAGTTTATTCTGCATTATTAACATTTTTTGCCACCATCTTCCTAAGTTTAGTCAAACAATAGTGATTTGTAGTATTTGTTGATTTCTGAGGTATAAATGCTCATGCTAAAAATCTAACAATTGGCTAGCCAGTATGAGCTTATTCCTTCACTCCCCTGCATTCATACCTGCTTATCTACATATACAACATACACATATGTATAATGCACACATATATACATATATACACATATATATATGTGTGTGTAATGCATGTAAAGGCTATATCAACATGAAGAATGTGATTTATTAGTGTGGACTAATGTAGATCTGATGATCAATCAGTAGGTAAAACTTAGTGAGTTGCCTAAGGTTAAGTGACTTGTTTGTGTTCACTTGGTGATATTCCAATTCAATTTTGCCTGACTGCAAGTCTAACACTCTATGTAGTACACTTCCTCTCATTAGTTTCATCACACAGTATGAATTTCTTGCTTTGCTGTTTTTCAGTCATTTCATTTGTGTACAGCTATTTGTGACCCCATTTGGGGTTTGCTTGGTGAAGATATCACAGTGGTTTGCTATTTCCTTCTCCAGTTCATTGTTTGGATGAGGAAACTGAGTTAAATAAGGTTAAGTGATTTGCTTAGGGTCACACAACTAGGAAGTGTCTGAGGTCACATTTGAACTCAAGTCTTTCTGATTTCAGTGCTCTATACACTGTGCTACCTAGCTGCCTCCCAGCATTAGTTATGTTTATACATACATGTGTATGCATGTATTCACGCACATTACATATATGTATACACACAAACATATAAAATGATGATGAGTTAACAATTAGTTTCTGTTTGGATTTTGTATAATGTAAAGTCAAATGGATAGTTATTTAGTACCTTCAGTGCCATCTGGCTCAGCTTGTTCTTCTCGCTGCTTTTGCTTGAATTTCATGTTCCCATAATGCATGACTGCTCCTGTAAGCTTGTAAATGGACACCTTTTCTTCTGAAGTAAAACCCAGGATATCAATAGCACTCTATCAAAAGAAGAGATATGACTGAGATCATTCTCAACATTTCACTTTGTTTTAGAAGGAAACATTTATTGATTTATTTAGTTACAAGATACAATGTGTCATGAATTTGTCACTTCTAATATGTGGGATGTATTACATAGAACTTTATATGGAAAAAAGCTCCAAACTATTATATGGCTAAATACTGCATCCCAAGGGATGTCGCAAGGCAGCTACAGTAAGGTCAGACATAAATGTATGAACCAATCCGCAGAATTTGCTAGCACCATTAAAAGACAACTCAAACATACATGTCCTCTATATTGGCCGTGAGCCAATGAGGCCATCTTCATGTTAGAAAGACAACTGACTTTTTTGTGGATCTTACTTACATCAGTGGCAATCAGTTCTTCCTTATCATCAATGCTGGGAACAGTGATCTCCCCCTGACTGACAAAGGCGTAATCATATGGGTTGGTGGTGATCAGAAGCATCTCTAAGCACATAAAGTACAGGGCATATGGTTTAAGTTTGAACTTGCTAATGGGATTATTAGTACCCAGGTAATAAATTAAAACACTGCCTTACCAATTAGTTCTGGCTTCTTATTGGAAGTGATCTGATAAAAAATGTGATAGCTTCTTTCAGCCTTTAGTTGAAAAGTAACTCGAGATTTCTCTAGCAGATCTGAAATGACAAGTAAATGGAGGAAAATGCAAACTTCAACAAATTTGAAGAGTTTACAGAAATTAAAAAACAGAATTAGAATGTTTCCTAATCATGTTGTGAGTTATACACAATGACAATGAATATGTAATGTGTAATGTATGTTTGACAGGAGTAATTAAGTAGTTTTTTTTTTTAAACTAGCCTACATTTTTAATCACATCAGCATTTAAAAAGTACTGTAATTGGATTCACTGTTATTTACTGTAAATGAGGAAAGGGCATTGGGTTTGGATTCAGTATAAGACTTTAATTCAAGTCATGAGTTATTGACTTAGTCATATATGACTATATGCAAATCACTACAGCTTTCTCTCTATTTGTAAAAACAGGGTTCACAATACTTGAGTTAGCAAATATTGCTCACGAGTATGAGTCTGAAGTCACTTCTGTCTGAGTATGTTTCTGTTGGAGGAAGATAGCTTCTTGGTAGTAGTTAAATATCTCAAGGGATTAACATTAAGATACTCACAATGGGAAGGCATTGTGATAGTCCCAGAAGTTTCCAGAAGAATAATATCATGAGAGAGAGAGTGCAAATATGTCAGGGCAATTTCCCACAGTCCTTACCAATTCAGGACTTTTCTCCAAATATTGTTCAGATATACTCTAGGTGTTAGTCAATGAAGAAAGCCTGTTTTAGGACAGCTTTATTCTCCCTCCTTCAAGGCTTGGGTTTTATTTAAGCTAATAAATAATATTTCTACATAATAGAATAATAATACAACACAGATAAGTATGATCTAATCCATACTATTCCATCTATCCAGGATTGCAAATAACCCATTCATGCCTTCTCATGTGTTCCCATAAAAATGAGTTTGAGGCCTTTCTCTAGTTCTCTGGACATTATGTGTCTGCCACAGAGCATTAAGGTTGCCATTTGCTATCTCTCCTTACTCTAGCCACTAGATTTGATAGCTTTTCTTTTTTTAATTAAATTCTTTTCAAGCAAAGAAAATCTATCTTCTCTTAACTGCTACCTCCCTCCCAACATTGAGAAAGAGAAAAACAAATCCGCTGTTACAGACATGTACATGTATAGTTAAGCAAGATAATTTCAATGTCAAGAACACATTTGAATTTTCACTGTGAGTCCATGAGTCCTCTGGAATGGGTTGGTTATTGTGAGGACTGGAGTTCTTAAGTCTTTCAAAGTTGTCTTTACAATATTGTTGTCATATAAATTTCTCTCCTGGTTTTGCTCACTTCATTCTGCTTCAGTTTACAGAAGTCTTCCTGAGTCTCTCTGAAATGTTCCCAGTCACCATTTCTTACAGCACAATAATATTCCATCATATTCATATACTATAACTTGTTCAGTTATTTCCCAATTAATGGGAATTCCCTTAGTTTCCAATTTTTTTTCTACCAAAAAAGAGTTTTTATAAATACTTTTGAACATAGAGATCTATTTCCTCTTTGTTTCATCTTGTTGAGGCATAGACCTAGTAGCAGTAGATTCTTGATATGGAGAGGTGCTGGCATTTGGATGAAATGCCAAAGGCACCATTAAAGTTGACTCTCCAAGTCAATTTCTTCCTAGGGTGATCTCTGGGGCAGAAAATTCATCCTCTAATGGAAGAGCTGTTAAGGGCAACCAATATGGACATAATCCCCTAAGAAAAGCCCTTTACAATCCTCCTAGTTTTAAGTGTTCTCTTTCCTTACATTACCTCAAGTTTGCATATCTTTTTACATGCTACAGAGCCAAGAAAAATGTAAACTCCTTGGGCATGGTGATAGTTTTTTTTGTTTTTTTGTCCTTGTATTCTCAATGTCCAACACAAGGCTTTGCTGTAGTGGGAATGTAATTAATGCTTGCTAAATTGTTGAAATGCTCTTTGAAAAGAAAGGCCTATGGCATATAACTCAGACATTGTCTGGGTCTTCTGAAAACTCATATCCACCCAGTATCCTCCTGATCAGGTAATATCTGTCAAGTAAAGGTACTGATTCCAAGTTTAGAATTTTCTGGTTATATCAGAATTCCCTGGGTGACAATATCCCATCAGGATATCTTGTGGTTAGTACTAGTAGTCACTCATGGGTGAGATAAACATATTTATCACAGACAGTGCTTTTCAACAGCAGGTTAGTAGTTTATATGATCCAGGATCAAAAAGATCTTCAAATGATGTTCCTCCACCCCAAACTAAAAAGCCCAGTTCATATTTTCACTTCTCCTGTTACTTACATGTTTCAATGTCAGCTGAAGCCAGTTTCCCTGTGGTACCAAAATGGATCCTGATGAATTTACCCTTGAAAATAAAATATATATACACACAGTAAACAGAATTTATAAATTCATAGACATGGCAGCTCTAGCCCTTATGAACAAAATTAAAGAGTCTTAGTGACTTACAAAACGAGATGAGTTGTCATTCCTCACAGTTTTGGCATTTCCAAAGGCCTCTAGCAGGGGGTTGGCACTGATGATTTGATCTTCTAGCGTCCCCTTAAAAGGAAGAATCAATTTTTATATCTAGGCATTTGTACATATACCTGAGAGCATGGGGAGAGACTTTTAACCTTCCTTCGGTAGTGGACCTACCTGTGTCTTTCCCGAGGAGTCTTCCTTCTTCTTTTCCCCAGTCACTGCAATTGTTGCAAAGTATTGGATGACACGTTTGGTGTTGACAGTCTTTCCAGCACCAGATTCTCCACTGCCAAATCCAAACAAATAAAGCAGTTCAGACCCTTTAACTATATGGCTAATATAATTTGAAAAATTGGCCCCCAAATGCATATAATGTACTTACGTGATCAAGATTGACTGATTCTCACGGTCTATGAAGGAGAAAGTGAGATAATTTATTAATGTTTTTGTAGTGAAAATTGAAATTCAGGATAAATGTTTCTAGCATCTAATGTCAAAAGAGCTTATACATTTTAATATTAATTAATATATGTGTACACACATACATGTGTATGTATGTACTTCTATATCTATAACTTCAGATTGCCAACTTTACATGGAAATGTATAAATACTCATACTTGACCAAAAATCCCATTTACTGAGTCTTGAATAGGTAGTTATACCATCCTCACCTGAAGACCCCTCAAAATAAAGCTCCTTGAAGGCAAGAATAATTTTAATCATATATCTGTAGCCTCAGCACCTAGCCCATTGCCTGGAACATAGTAGGGCACTTAAATTCTTAAACAACCTCTGGATTGAAAATCAATGGCATACAAATATATTTCATTCATTTTTCAAAAAAAGAGAATTTATCATTTATTTATCGAATTTATCAAATATTCAATATTTGAAAAATATATTTGGCTACATTCTGTTTCTGTATATAAGGAGAGTGAGTAAAGATTTTCCACTAGTTCCAGTAGCTCCCTTAGGAGCCACATCCATACATGCATAATGTTGCTATTTATAGCAACCAAGCATAGACTACATGAAGTAGTGGAAACGAGCAGACAGGAGATCTGATTCTGTCAGTAATTGGCATTCAATTTCACCTCTTTGGGTATCAGTTTTATTACTGATAAAATGGAGTTTGAAGTTATTTATCTTCAAGATCCTTGATGATTTTCTAAGTTGTGAAAGCTTGAAGAGATACATGTATGAATCACAGATCATAGCTCTAGAATTGTGAAGGACTTCAGATATCATCTAGTACAACTCCTTTAGTTTATAAATATTTTATTTTATCAAATATTTATTTTATAAATAGGGAAACTGAGGCTCAGAGAGGTGAGGTAATTTTCTCAAGATCACACAGCTTGAAAGATGGAATTTGATTTTGGGTCCTCCGAATCCGGGGATCAAGCACTTTCCAATGTATCAAAAATTTTCTGAGACAGTCTAGTTTCTTGAAAAGAAAGTATATTCTTGTTAGGGAATATCGTTTGTCAGACCAAATATCCTTAACTATCATCCCTAGTGGATTGTAGGTTCTTGAAAGTCAGGTACTACATAATTTTTCATTTTTGTTTGATCAGCACTTATTAGTAGAGCATGGTAATAAATGTTTCTTGATTTGAACATTGATTCAGAAAATATAGTTATTAAATGCAAACCTAATACCAAACCACAAGCCACCAATAGTACAACAATAGCAGTTCTTGGAGCCTAGAAATGATTTCCCCCCCAGAATGACAATGATGAATCATAGACTGAAGGGAACACAGGTAGCTGTTCACATCAGGGAGGGGTAGCTGGCACCTTTAATTATTTGAAAAGGGAAAGATAAACTCGATATTTCTAAGAACTGAGACTTTAGGAATATTATTAGAGGATATAATTTAAAAGATTAATGTATATGAGAAAGAGGTCATGTAGTACAATAAAAAAGAGTGCTGGACCAGGAGAGGCTTGGGATCACATCATAGCCCTGATACTTGGTAGCTGTGTGACGTTCCACAAGTCACTTATCCTTTCTGAACCTTCTTTATCTGTAAAATTGTTGGGATAGTGATAAAAGTAATATTTTACAGAAGTGTTATAATGAAACTACTATTACTAATGTAATAAAATAAGTGTGATTTATATTAAGAGGGATGAATTCTGGGGCAGCTAGGTGACACAGTGAATAGAACAGTGGCCATGAAGTTAGGAGGACCTGGGTTCAAATCTGGCCTCAGACACTTGACACTTAACTGTCTGTGTGACTTTGGACAAGTCACTTAGCCCCAACTGCCCTGCTTTCCCCCCTCCAAAAAAAAAAAGAGAGATGAATTCCTTACCAGTTAACATGAACTGATAGGCATTGTCAGAGATGGAGAAGATGTGGGGAGGGGCCTCTTGACGTTTTTTGCCCCGGTAGGCAGCCACCACCTCTGGGTTATACACTGGCAGCCACTTGTAGGGATTGACAGTGACACAGAAGAGGCCTGAGTAGGTCTGTAGGAAGTCAGGAAATTATATTAATCAGTTAACATCTAGCTACCCCTCCCTGATGTTTCTCAGACATCATGAAAATGAAAAGAATTGCTTAAAGTGTTCTCACATAGATCATCCAGGCTGCATAACGCTCTTTGAGGTTATACAGGACCCCAGGTTCATGCAGGTGAGTCATCATGGCCATGTCCTCAATCTTGTCATATTTGGGAGGGTTCATGGGAAAGACTTGATCATCCTTCACTGTGAGAGTCTGGCAATGAAAGGAGGAACTCTAGGCATTTTATGGAGGGTGACTTTTCCTTTTTTTTCTTTATTAATTTGTTTGTTTACTTTTAGTTTACAAGATTTGCTTCCACTATCCCTTGAGTTTCAAATTTTCTTCCTCTCCCTCTCCTCCCCCTCTCCCCCCCACCATGGTGGCATACAATCAAGTATAGGATCTGTAAAAACTTTCACATTAGACATTAGTCAGGTTGTAAAGAAGGATTATAAGAAATGGAATGAACAATGGGAAGACTTTTCCTTTTTCAAACACTGAAGCCACCAGCTATTAATAGCTAACAGCAAAGCTGTGCATGAATGGGGAGACCCAGTAATGAAATCTAGTCAAGCTAAATCAACAACATTTATGAATCATCTATTATGTGTCTGACACTGTGCTAAGAGCTGGACATAAAAAGAAAGGCCAAAAAAAAAAACCCAAACCAAAAATTAAAAAACCCTGTCCTCAGGGAGGTCACAATCTAATGAGGGAGACAACTTGCAAACAACTATGTATGAACAAGATATACATGGGAAGGTTGCTTGCAGAAGGCAAGATTTTATCTGGGAGTTGAAGGAAATCAAAGAGGCCAGGAGATGGAGATGAGAAAGGAGAGAATCCCTGACATGAGAGACAACAAAGGAAAATTCATAGAGTCAGGAAATGGAGTGTTTTGTGCAAGGAATAGCAAGAAGGTTGGTGTTTCTGAATTATGGAAGGGAGTAAAGTGTGAGAAGGATAGAATGGTAGGTTGGTGGTAGATTATCAAGGGCTTTAAAAACCAAACAGGGAATTTAATATTTTGCTCTTGTGGAAGCCCCTGGAATTTATGAAGTGGAGTGATATGGTTAGATCAGTTCTTTTTTTTTTTTGAGGGGGGAAGGCAAGGCAATTGGGGTTAAGTGACTTGCCCAAGGTCACACAGCTAGTAAGTGTATCAAGTGTCTGAGGCTGGATTTGAACTCAGGTCCTCCTGACTCCAGGGCTGGTGCTCTATTCACTGTGCCACCTAGCTATTTCTAGATCAGTTCTTTAGGAAGGTCACTGTGGCAGTTCAGTAGAAGATGGATGAGAGTGGGGGTAAAACTTGAGAAAGGGAGAACAAACATGAGGCTGCTTCAATAGTCTAGGAATAAGCTGATGAGGGTCAGTATCAATGCAGAAACAGAGTCAAAGGAGAGAAGGGGATGTATGTGAAAGATATCAAAGAGTCAGAGTAGATAGGACTTAGCAACAGATTGAATATGGATGGTGAGAAAGAGTGAAGCGTCAAAGATGACACCAAGGTTATTAGCCTGAGTGACTGGGAGGCTGGTGTTTCCCTTAAAAGTGAGAGGCAGCTAGGTGGTGCAGTGAATAGAGCACCAGCCCTGGAGTCAGGAGGACCTGAGTTCAAATCTGACCTCAGACACTTAACACAAAAACTAGCCATGTGACCTTGAGCAAGTCACTTAACCCCAATTGCCCTCCAAAAAGCAAATAAAAGAAAAGCGAAATGTAGAGGGAAAAGATGCTAAGTTCAATTTTGGACGTGTTGAGTTTAAGATATATATAAGTTACCAGTTTGTGATGTTCATCAGGCAGGGGATGCAGGATTGGAGATCAGGGGTAGACAGGTTACTGGTTAGGTAGCTGGGTGGTGCAGTGGTTAGAGTGCTCTGGGCTTGGTGTCAGAAATACCTAAGTTCAAATGACATGTACTATCTGTGTGACCCTTAGCAAGTCACTTAATTTCAGTTGGCCTCAGTTTCCCCACGTAGGACATAAGAATGATAACAGCACCTACTTCACAGGGTTGTTGTGAAGATGAAATGAGATGATAATTGTAAAACACTTAACACAGTGCCTGGCACATATTAAGTACTTTATAAATGTTAGCAGTGATAATGATGATGATGGATAAATAGATTTAAGAATCATCTACATAGAGATGATAATTGAAATTATGGGAGCTGATGGAAATAGCATAGAAGGAGAAGAGAAGAATGCTGAAGACAGGCTTGGAGGCCCCAGCATCTAGCAGAGGTAAAGTTGGTGAAGGTACAGCAAAGGAGACTGTTAGGAAGATAACCAGGAAAGAACAGTTTCAGAAAAGCTTAGAGAGAGCAGAGTATCAAGGAAAAAAATGTGAACAACAGTGAAAAAGGCAGCAGAGGTCAAGAAGGATGAGAATTGATAAGAGGTCATTAGATTTAGTACTTAAGAAATCGCTGGTACCTTTGGAGAGGGCAGTTTTGGTTGAACGATGTGATCTGAAACTTAGCAGAAAGTTTAGAAGAGACTAGAAGGGGGGGGTCCTGCTTCTAAGTGGCCCTCTAAAGGTGTTAAGACAAGAGATACAGGATGATAGTTAGCGGGCTTGGACAGATCAAGAGAGTGTTTTTGAGGACAGGGAAGACATGAACACATTCATAAACAGCAAAGAAGTTGCTAGTAGACAGGGAGAGATTGAAGATAAATTAGAAATGGGGATGGTAGAGGGAGCAATCTGCTGCAGAAGATAGGGTAGAATAAAATTCCCTGTGCATTTAGAGGGTCCTACTTGGCAAAGAGCAGGGCTACCTCTCCATGTGAGACAAAGGCAAAGGAGTGAGTGGATTAAGGCATCTGAGTGATGTGAGATGAGGAGGAAGGGATATGAGGGAGCTCTTTGAAAATGGCCTCAATTTTTTTTCCCAATGAAATATGAGGTAAGATTCTCAGCTCAAAAGTGGTGGGGTAGGGGAGAGGAGGAAAAGTCATGGGAATTTAAGGAGAGATAGAAGATTTGCAAGTTCCTTGCAGGGTGGGGAGATGACAGAAATTTTAACAGGGACACAATGCATCTGTTTTGTTCTGACTCCAACCTATGCCTAATAAAAATTATCTCTTACACCTGTTGCACCTCATATAAAAAAAAACAGGAATCTCCCTGTGGCTACTCAAAGAAAACTGACAGTCATCCAAGACCCCCAACCATCTGGAACCAGCTTAACTCTCTTTTACATGTACTTTATACTCCAATCAAACTGAGCTATTCTCTCTCTTCTGAACTTGCTCTCTGCTTTCTTCTTACTGCTCACACTTTTCTCTATGACTGGAATAGTAATAATTTACATTTATATAGCACTTTAAAGTTTACAAGATGCATTCTTCTCAACAACCCAATGCAGTAAGGAGAAAGCTACTTCAGATAAATTAGAAAGGGCTGGGGCCTCTCTGACCTTGGACATATTTTTTGGCTATGACTTAACTTCTTAGTGTCCCTGGCAGTTCTCTGAGACTAAAAGTTGCACAGCAGGTGCTAATCTCCCTTATTGGGATTCCCTAAACAAATGAGATTAAAAATGTAATCCAAATCCAAAAACATTCAATGAATACTCTTACACATTTTAAGGGTACGATAATAAATCATTCTAACAGTAAATCAGAAAATAAAACCACTTTTAATTCTCTAAGTATAAGCAGCTAAGGCAGCTAGCTAGGTGGCACTGTGGATACAGCACTGAGCTTTGAAGTCAGGAGAGCTACTCTTCATGAGTTCAAATCTGACCTCAGATACTTACCAGCTGTGTGACCCTGGGCAAATCACTTATTTTTTTTCCTCAGTTTCCTCATCTGTAAAATGAGCTGGAGAAGAAAAAATGGCAAACCACTCCAGAATATTTGCCAACAAAACTCCAAATGGAGTCAAGAAGAATCACACATGACTGAAACAACTAAACAAGTAGCTACCAAAAATTGGTAGTTAGATTTGAAACAAAGTCTCCTGAACCAAATAGAGTATATTTTCTATTATTCTCTACTGCTTCTTCTTTGTCTATTCAATGTCTATAAATTCTTCAAAACTCAACTCAAATGCAAACTTCTCCATGAAATCTTTCCTGATTCTCCCTTGGACCTCACCTTTTCATTTTTGTCACTCCATGAATTTATCACTTATTTTCATGGATATATCATAGTGATCAACTGTCATCTGCATTGGTTAAGAGAATACTCACATTGAGGAGATCGCATAGTCTTTGGAGTGTTGGAGAATCATATTACCTTGTGAGAATGCTATAAAATCTATATGAGAATCGTATCACATAGATAGTAAGTTTCATGAAGACAGAAGCCATTTCTTATCTAAACTTTGGATCTCTCCCAGTTTCCAGTACAGTGCTCTACATGCTGTAGGCTCTCAATAAATATGTTCATTTCTGTACAACTATGGTCACTTAGTAGGGTCACTGAGTAAGGGAGATTCTGCCATGGGTTACATTCCCCTTCCTGGTCAGAAAAACAAACTGTAAATACAGGGACATGAAACCACCGCCTTGGAGGTTTACTAGATAATGCTGAAGATATAATAGTAGATTCTAATCTATCCAAAGGATCTTTGTACATGTCCCAGGAGGCTTCAATGAACCTCATAAATATATGAATAACCTTGCTATGAATAGCTGCCAAACATATGCTTCCTAATAGTTGAAAAAAGAAATTAGGAGATTCTAATTCTGCCAGTAATTAGCTCTGTCTAATAAGCAATAAATCTATACATATCATTATAAGACTATAAATAACCTGATGATTGGGGATCCCTGGACAGGTTCCTAACACATTACTTTTCCATCTATACTTTTACTCACAGCTCCATCTTCTGTCTTCACCGTCACTTTCCCACCTTCTCTGCTCTGTATGATACTTTTCACATAGGATTCCTTGGGTTCTGCCACAAAGACAGAAGTTTTAGCATCAAAAGGCTTGTTTTGGGCTTCAATTCTCTCCTTCTCAGACTTTCGGAGGTAAGGAGCAGCCTCTCCAAAAATGGCCATTTCGGAATCCACACTCATGGCTGCCACTTAGAAAATTCTCCTAGGGAAGGAAAATGCGAGGAAAAAATAGCAAGCATAAGTTATGAGGTAAAATGAAAGAAATGTGAAAGATAACCTCCCTGGACTCCAGTTTCCTTATCTGCAAGATGATGGTGGTGGGGAAGATTGGTTTAGGACAGAGGTGTTTAACTTTTTTGTGTCATAGACCCCTTTTGCCAGACAGTCTGGTGAAGCCAATGAAACCCTTCTCAGAAGTAATGTTGTTGCTGTTTCCAAATAACCCATAATAGGAGGCAATACTAACTTTCAATGAAAGATTTGAGAAAATAAAGATATAATTTTTTCCAATCCAAGTTCACAGATCCCCTGAAATCTATCCATGGATGTCTTGATTGGGGGTGGGGGGTGGGGCAGGGTGTGGATCCTAGGTTAAGATCTCCTGGTGTAGTTGATCTTGAAGGTTTCCTCCATCTCTAAATCTATGATAACAAGAACTGGAGCCTTGGCCAGAATTCGACTATCCCCCAAGCTACTATTCACTAGTACCAAGAGAACTCAAAGGATTAGTATGGAATGAGATACTAACTCGGGGCTTCACTTTAAGCAAGCTATAAATCTCTTTTCCATATTGCTTAAGAGGAGGCAATGTGGTCTAATGGAGCAAATGATGAATTTGGAATGAGAAGTGTTTGAATCCCAGATCTGTCACATGCTATCTTTGCAGTCTTTTCCTCTCTGGACCTCAGTTTCCTTATATGGAAAATGCGGCCACACAACTCTATGATGCTATGCCTCATTGCTTTAGGCTTAGATGACCAATGGTACAAAAAATGTGATTTGTATGTAATTTCTGTATTATATTATATTTCTTCATATGTAAAAAGCAAAAAGATCACCGGCTAAACATACAGGAGATTATTTTGTAATAATTACAATTATTTCCAACTTTGAAGGCTTTCTGGTTATAAGGAACATGTTTCAAAAGGAAAGATTGAGGTTTATGGAAAAGGAAGTTGATATTCATAGTCGGGGTGGGGAACCACATGTGATCTTTTAGGTCCTTAGGTGTGACCTTTTGATTGAGTCCAAGTTTTACAGAACAAAGCCTTTTATTAAGGAGATCTGTTCTGTGAAGTTTGAATTCAGTCAAAGGGCCACACTTGAGGCACTTGAGGACCTAGAGGGCCACATGTGGCCTCAAGACTGCAGACTCCCCACCCCTGTAGTTCTTTCAAGTCTTAACATTCTTGTTCTAATAAGATTTCATGCTCAACATGTAATTATTTCACTACATAGTAGCTTATTTTTAAGTGCATATTTATACTAATGTTTGGCATTCCTTCCTTGAGATTGGGTTGTCTTTTTTTTTAAATTTTAGTTTATTTGTAACACATTAAACATATTTATACTAATGTTTGGCATTCCTTCCTTGAGATTGGGTTGTCTTTTTTTTTATTTTAGTTTATTTGTAACATATTAAATCCTTTATGGTTGAACTGTGAACCGTGGAATTGGTCTCTCCTTAATTCCATACAAACCTTCATGATACTCTTTTTTGACTACCCCTCCCACTGAAAATTTCACTAACAACTTACTAAATCACTGGTATTAAAAGGATGAAAATTTCATATTGGAAAAGGCCTATCTCTCCTATTTGCTTGGGAAAAGGAAAGCAGTACAAAATAGGAATTTTCATTACACGGCACTGTCCTTATGACTATTCTCTTTCCCTTTCCTTTACCCAAATAAATGGCCTTAATTTTTTTCCTTTAAATTTCACATGGAATCACATGTCAGAGTTGGAATAGATTGTAAAGAAAAGCTAATTCAGACTCTCTATTTTAAAAAATGAAGAAACTGAGGCCCAGTAATTGTAGTAAGTACCCTGAGAAAGGACCAAGATTCATCTTAGTTATCCATGTTATTTCAGAGGGAGAGGTAGATGGTGCAGTGGATAGAGCACCTAGCTTGGAGTTAGGAAGACTCCTCTTCCTGAGTTTAAGTCTGACCTCAGGCACTTACTGACTGTATGACTCTAGGCAAGTTACTTTACCTCAGTGTCTTAGACAATTCTTTAAGCCTATAAATTGCAAAAAGCAAGTGATGATCTCCCTCACAGGAATTCCTGAAATCACTAAAATCATAGGTCTGATTAAAAATGAAAAGTAAAATCACAGAATGTTCTTGCATGTTTTTAACTGAACAAAAATTATTCTAATGGGAAATCAGAAAATACTATCTACATTACTCTTTTAAATTGAGATTTAAATGTATTTATGTTTTTATGAATGAAATTCATCCCCAAATATTCACTCAATAAAAATTTATTCTAGCACCTGCTAAATGAAAAAAAAAAACACTTTGGATTAGATGAGTGTCACGTTAGGACATGCTAAAGAAAATACCTTGGAAAATATTGAAGCATTCAAAGCATTTTTGTAAAGGTAGAGTAAGGTAGACTCATTTATTAAACCAAATTGTCTGAGCCCAGCTGAGGTCCTACTATAGAAATCCACTATCTGTGAACTGGTAATATTGCAACATATTATACCAGTCTCTGAGTGACACTGTCAAAATTAAGCATTTACAGGCATTCATCTAGAGACCTTGTGTCCTTTAAAATGATATGTGCAGGCAATAGATGCAGACATCAAAAACAGAGTACTTTCCTCACTAAACTTAATAGCATTTTAGAGAATTAATAAAGCAGATCTTACCTCTTTTAGTGACAGATGAAGTAGATATACCTTGATATACTTGAAAAATACTTAGTACTAGAAAACAAAAGAGCAAGTCCTTTTTACTGAAGCACTTTCCAAAATACAGTACACAATACAGTATTAAGGGGTTTAAACTGGACAGCAGAATTAAAAATCTACATTGGCAAGAATTTGTACTAAAATGAGTGTTAGAAACAGCAGAAACTATATATGAAAGCCAAAATAGAATGAGAATCAAGGCTCCCTTCTTCCATTCTCTTTCTAAGCCCAAGTCATTCAACACTTACCTCTTGGCTGCTGGGGGAGATAAGACACTCAGGTCTCTGGGGGCACTTATATAGAGACTGATCTGTCTTTGCCATAGCCACCTCCCCTTTGTTTGGGCAAAACATTTGGCAACCTAAACACTCAGCATAATTCCTAGTGACATTAGGGATGTTTGGATATAATTAGAAATATTCCCTGCCATTTTGAGTATGCAAACCAATTGCCTATAAATAATTTGACATCAGCCAATCTGAAGACAGGGAATAGTTTCTACTAAATTGAGAGGGAAATGTTTTACAGTAGCTAGTGAGGGCCTCTGAGCAAATTAGTAATGGGCTATATCAGGGTTGGCAGCTCCTAGCCTTCATGCCCATGGGAATCTAGGATACCATACAGCCTAGCCAGAGCTATTTGTGCTTGGGGTCTTCAATGCTTTCTTCTTTCTGCTGCCCAAAGGACCCCTCTAATTGCTTTAACTTTGACTATTGCTTCAGACTTGTTTCTGTCTGAAAAAAAAATCTGGTAAGGGTGCTTTTTTACACTAACCCAATACCATGGTCTCAGGACCCGCTCACTTACCCTTTGGAGCATGCTGAAATAATACCGTATTGTTCTTTACAGTGATCTGGGGCCTAAGGGTATATCTCCTTTTTTTTTTTTTAAGGGAAAGAACATTCATTCTTGACTCCATATCAGCCTAGTGCTGCCTCTCTGTCACTTGGACCTATTGCTGAAACTTCTTAGGGCACATAACAGCACACTAAGGAGGTGTGACATGATGGCCCTCTCCAGTACCCTTCACCTATGTGTATTGAGTGCTGCCTTCTTTAAACCTACAGAAAGATAACCTACCATTGGATTTTTCATTGAGGTAGTACAATATCTAAGTTACCTTCTAGGTAACTCTTTTAGAACTACTGACCCAGTGGGTTCCACATAATCTCTCTGGTGTATATTAGAGAACCTTCCTTCCTGAGAGGCTGCAGTAGCCCTTACTGGCCAGCAGAGGGTACTCGTTTTGCAGTTTCAATCTATACTGCTCCCCTAAAGACCTCCCCGCCCCCAACGTGTGTGTGTGAGTGTGTGTGTGTGTGTGTGTGTGAGAGAGAGAGACAGAGAGAGAGAGAGAGAGAGAGAGAGAGAGAGAG
>NW_027187380.1:34301826-34304326 GCF_028583685.1 Petaurus breviceps papuanus
AGAGAGAGAGAGACAGAGAGAGAGAGACAGAGAGAGAGAGAGAGAGAGAGAGAGAGAGAGAGAGAGAGAGAGAGAGAGAGAGAGAGAGAGAGAGAGAGAGAGAGAGAGAGAGAGAGAGAGAGAGAGAGAGGGAGAGAGAGAGAGAGAGAGAGAGAGAGAGAGAGAGAGAGAGAGAGAGAGAGAGAGAGAGAGAGAGAGAGAGAGAGAGAGAGAGACAGAGAGAGAGAGAGAGACAGAGAGAGAGAGACAGAGAGAGAGACAGAGAGAGAGAGAGATCCAAGAGTCTTCTGGTTTCATGGAGTTCCTTTCCACTTCATTTAGATTCAAGGATCTTAGTTCATGCTATATATCTGTACTTTAATTCACTGTAAGTGAATTTATAGTCAAAATTAACTTCTTCAGTACCTATCAGAAATCCAATGGAAGATGAAATATTCTGATCATACATTGGAACAATACCCTCATTGCTGCATACCACCAAGATGACTGGCTTAACCACTGTCTAACAATAAAAACAAAAACAAAAAATTCTTGTCACACAACCCCATTCATTCCTCCACAAAGAACATGTCTTGATCTTTTCAGCTGAGCTTAGGTTGGACTATCTGGACAAATTTGCAAACCCGTAGTGTGACCTCTCAGCTACTGCAGATGTTGAAAAAGCAGGTTAGAAGCAGGAGGCAGATCTATACCAAATCCTGGGGGGTGGAGGGGTGGGAAGAGAACTGAAGTATGTGGGAGATGTCTACGGAATATTAGCTCTCCTTCGTTAAGTTCTTTTAAGAGTGGGATTCATGTTACAACCTCTCCCCCTCCTCCGTGGTCCATTTTTACATACTCTTTTTCATGCCCACCCTGATTACGAAAAATAGTAAGTATCTCTCACTTCTTCCTATTTTTTTCTAGTGTATAACTTTTCCCTTCTCTTTTTTCCTCTTTTAGGATTATCCAAGCAGAACAAAACCATCTTACATCTTATTTACACTTTGCCTCCTTTCATCTTATTTTAAACTGTCTGCAATATGGCTTTGAACTTCATCATTCAGTTGAAACTGCACTATCCACAGCACCAATATATGTTTTTTTTAATCTCACCATTGCCCTCACTTCAGTCGTTGCTACTGTTGATCACTCAGTGTTTTCATAACACCCTTGGCTCTTTTCTTACCCATTTGTGCCTTCTCATTCTCTTTTGCTGGCTCTTATCTAGGTCACACCTGGTAACTGCAAATATTCTCCAAATCTCTGCCCTGGGCCCTCTTTTTGTCTCCTTCTATCCTATCTCACTTGGTGATATTAGATCCACAAGTTTAATTGTCATCTCTGTGCAGATGATTCTCAGATCTATGTAAACAGCCTTAACCTCTGTCCTCCTGATACCAATTGCCTTTTGGACATCTCCAACCAAATGTTCTGTAAGCATCTTAAATTCAACATATCTAAAATCAAACTCATTATTTTGTCCTCTTCCAATGTTGCCTAGTATTGTTCAGGACACCAGTATCCTCTCATTTATCTAGGCTCACAATCTTAGTCTCCTCCCAGACTCCTCCCTTGCTCTCAGCACACATCCAATCTATTACTAAGCCTTGTGTTTCTACCTTCATAACACCTCTTGTATATGATCTCTTTTTATTCACACAACCATCACCTTGGTGCAGTCCCTCATCACCTCACACCTATTCTATTATAATTGCTTTCATTTAGTTCCCTCATTCCAATTCCCTTCAACTCAGCTAAGTGATCTTCCTGTCATGCAGGCCTGACCATATCACCCCCTTTCTTCCCCCCCCAGCTCCCACTCAATAAATTCCAATGTCTCCCTCCAATATAAAATGTAAGATGTTTGGCATTTAAAGCCTCTCACATTCTGGCCCCTTTCTACATTTGCAGCCTATATTTTACACTTTGGTCCAGGCATACCAGGCTGCTTGCTTATTCTCTCCCACATGCTCCATCTCCTAAGTCCATGCCTTTTCACTGACTAGCCCCCATACATAGAGTGCTATTCTTCCTGACCTCCTTCAATACTCATTTCAAATATTCTTCAAGAGATCTTACCAAGTCTGCCTTTACTGGTAGAACATTCCCTCTGAGATGTTTTTCTATTAATTCGGTATATATCTTAGATGTTTACATGTTGTTCCCTTTCCTCCATTAGAATTCAAGTTCCTTGAGGGCAGGGATATTTCTTTGTATTTTTAAATGCTTAGCTCAGTGCCTAAATGCTTATTGACTTCCTGTTTTAATTAGTCCCCTGTATAACCTTTGAAGACATTTGATTTTGAAAGAATATTTATCTTTTTTTTTCTCCCAGCAGAACATAAATACTTTGTCATCATTTTTTTCACTTTCTAACTGCATTTGCTATTGTTGTTATTCAGTCATTCAGACTGACTCTTTCTGATCCCATGGACCATAGCACAACAAGCCCTTCTATCTTCCACTATCTCTCAAAGTCTGTCCAAATTCATATTCCTTGCTGCCGTGGGCTGCTCAG
>NW_027187380.1:34305992-34334590 GCF_028583685.1 Petaurus breviceps papuanus
CTTCTTCTTCTTCTTCTTCTTCTTCTTCTTCTTCTTCTTCTTCTTCTGCTGCTGCTGCTGCTGCTTCTTTTAGTTTTTATTTTCTTTAACTTAGAAGTTCTGGATTTAATTGCCATGGCATTTTTGTGAATCTGGTCATTTTTCATGAATTTTGAATCATGTTGGTTCTTTTTAGTTCATAATACTAAGTGTGATGATTTTAAAATTATCTTTCCTTGACCTATTTTCCAGGTTAATTGATTCTGATATTAGATAACTCTTGCCTATTTTAAGGCACCTTTTGATTTTGCTCTAATGTTCCCTGTAGTCTTGTGAAATCATTGAGTTTTTAGTTTCTTCTAATTTTCAATGGATCTGTTAACTATGGTAAAATTTTCCACCTTCTGTTCTAAGCACTTTCTTCTCCTTCCAATGGTTTTTTCCAGAGTTCCTATTTTTGTCCTGATTCTATTTTTTTTTAAATCTCTTACTTAATTCCTTATATTTCTTCTTCTTCTAGTTCTGTGGTCAAATAATTTTTTTTCCCCTCTAAGACTGTGCTTGTAATTGTGGTGGAGCTACATTTACCTCTTAGGCAGCTCTTGACCCAGTTTCTTTACAGTATGTGTTGTCTTCTATTTATGGATATCTCGAACCCTGGTTCTTTATTTAGTTTTTTGTGTCAGGACCAGGCTCTCTTTAGGCATGTATGCTTGGATAAGGTGGTTAGGTCCTCTTTGTTCTTTACATCAATTTTTGGTGCATATATATTAAGCATTGATGTTTATTAATTATATAAATACCTTTAAGTTTAAAGTATTTTCTTTGCTTAACTCTTTTTATTTTACTTATACTTACATAGCTTTATCTGAAATCATGACTGCTGCCCCTGCTTTTTTGAATCTATTCTGAAGCATAGTGGACTTTGCTTTAGTCCTTCATTTTCCTCTATATGAATCTTTGTGTTTCAAGTATGTTGCTTGTAAGCAAAATATTGTTGCATTCTGTTTTATAATCCATTCTATCTTCTTATTTGATGGATTTCTTCATCCCATTCCCATTTATAGTTATGGTTATTAATTTATTATTTCCAAGTTTACTGTCATCTTGTAGGATCTAATCTATAGATTTTTAATTAGCTTTTCCTCCTTTTGTCCTAATTCTTTAAGATCCCATTAGACCTTTATTGTTTCTTAATAGTCCTCCTTTGTTCATTTTTACTCCTCTATTTGATTTCTTTTTTTTAATAACCTAGAACAATGAGGGAATTTATTTGATAAGTTTTTCCCCTTATTAATTATATTTGTTTTGCATTTCTCTTATTTGGGACATTTTAAAGTTTAGCTCTACTAAAAACTATGTTTGCTTAATTTTTCTAGGAAGGTCTTAAATCTCTTTTTTTTTTTTTAGGTCAGCCTTTTTTCATTGATTTTTAGGCAAAGCCATGAAGGTATGTTATTTTGGGTTGTATTTTGAGTTTTTTTCCTTTGGAATATATTATTACCACTTTTTTTTCTGGTTCATCATGACTTTGGAGTAATTCTGAACTATCTGAATGACTATTTCAAAGATGGGAGTTGAATTAGAAGATGTGATTTCATTTCATCTTTGTCTCCTAGAGAGTACCCACTTTGACATGTCTACTCTCACTTATCTTCAATCACTGTCTATTAATTGCCAAATCCTTTTCTCAATCCTCATTCTTCTTGATCTCTTTGCAGCCTTTAACATTAAGTACCTTCTTCCTGACGTTTTCTTCTCTCTAGGTTTTCAGAAGCCTACTCTATCTTGGTTCTCCTTTTATTTATTAGACTGTTTCTTCTCAGTAAGATTTGTTGCATCTTCATCTGAGTCATGTCCTCTATCTATAGGTGTCCTACAGGGCTTTATCCTGAGTTTTCTTCTCTTCTCTCTATGTACTACTTTATTTGCTGATCTCATCAGCTCCCATGGATTTAATTACCATCCTTATGCTAATGATTATCAAATCCACCTATCCTCCCTATTCTGTCTGCCTACCTTCAATCTCAGATCTTCAACTGCCTTTTCAACATCTTGAACTGAACATCCAGGAAACATCTTACACACACCCAAAACTGAATTCATTATCTTTACCTCTAAATCTCCACATTGCTAACTTCCCAATTATTGTCAAGCCAGCACTGGAGCCCCACATCCCAGTCCATCAGGCTTGCACCCTAGATGTCAATTTTGATTTCTCTCTCTCCTACTCCCAATATTTAATTTGTAGCTAAGGCCTATTGATTTTACTTTTGCAATATCTCTTGAATAAACCTCTTTCTCTCTTCTGACACCACTTTATCATTGTTATTGCAATAGACTTCAGGTGGACCTTCCTTCCTTAAGTCTCATCCCAGTCCAATCTATCCTTCAATCATCTGCCAAACCGATGTTCCTAAAGCACAGGTCTGGTCTTGTTACCCCCTCAATAAACTCCAATGTCTCCCTATAGCCTCCAGGATAAAAAATAAAATACTCTACTTGGCATTCAAAGCCCTTCATAACCTAACCCCCTCCTACCTTTCCAAGATTCTTTTACTGTACTCACCACTGCCTACTTTTGGATCTAGTGATCCTTCTTACCACTCCATGAACTACATTTCTGGGCTGTAGGCATTTTCTCTGGCTGTCTTCCATGCCTGGAATAATCTCCTTCCTCATCTCTATCTAATGGCTTACCTGGTTTCCTTCAAGTCTCAAGTGAAATCCCATCTTCTATGGGAAGCCTTTCCCAGCCCCTCTTAATTCTAGTGCCTTTTTTCTTTTAATTATTTCCTGTTTTCCCTGTTTATAGTTTGTTTGTACATATTTGTTTACTTGTTGGGTCCCCAATTAGATTGTGATCTCCTTAAGGGCAGGGGCTGTCTTTTGCCTCTCTCTCTCTCTCTCCTTTTTTTTTTTTTAACTCTTCAGTGCTTAGCACACAGAAGGTACTTAAAAATGTGGTGATAAAAAGTCATTGAGAAGAAAAAAACTCAGGATGACAGTATGAACTAGTTTAATAAAAGTTATATCATCTGTTAGGAGGAAGGAGAGTTGAGAAATAGTCTGCAAAGATGGAACTAAAGAGCATATTTGATAGAGTGTTGGAATCAGAGTCAGTAAGACCTGTATTTAAAACTTCAGATACTTGCTAGTGGTGTAACCCTATGCAAGTTACTTAATCTCTCTGAGCCTCACTATATTAATCTGTAAAATGGAATGATAATAACTCTTATATTAACTGGTCACTGGTTCAAGGCATATAATATACAAATGCTTTCCAAATTTAACGTGCCGTATAAAGGTGAGTTATTATTGCTCCTAATATTACTGAAGTAATATTATTATAAGGGGACAAATGCAACTTTGGTTTGCAGATTTCTCTTTAGGTTTTATTACCCTGACATTAAAGACATGGTAGACAATAGTTACAGAATAAAGTGACCAAGAATTTCACATTATGCTCATTTCTTCAGTCACATTGAAGCATCAGGATGTGATTATTCTTCACTTATAATCTTTGTGTGGACCTCCCGACTCTTAACCCGAAGTTTGTTGACCTGGGATTCAGCAATGTCAGCCCGTTCCTCAGCCTCCTCTAGCTCATGCTGGATTTTGCGGAATTTGGAGAGGTTGACATTGGATTGTTCCTCCTGGGGATATAAAACATACTGGTCAGAAAAAGAGAAGTCTGCATTTCTTGGGGCTGACGGAAAATATTGCTGGATGTTGGCAATGAAGAGTGTGGAACTATGGACATCAGCTAACTACTCCCTCCTCGTTTTGTTATTTTGTGATTTCCTTCCTAAATTTAAGATGTTATGTTGCCAGCAAGGCAAGAAAAAGAACACAGATTTAAATCCTGCTTAGTTTCTTGGAGGCAATGTGTTGGGTATGGGGAATTATCATGTGGTAACCACGGGAAGAATATAGAAAAAAATCACTTTAGCCAAATGATGTCCAAGGAACTATACTCACTGCTTCTTCAGCTTGTCTCTTGTATGCTTTCACTTTGGTTTGTAATTTGTCTACGAGGTCCTGAAGCCTGAGAACATTCTTACGGTCTTCTTCAGTCTGAAAGAGTTGATGAATAGATAATTTCATCATTTCTTCTTATCTTTTTTTTTTTTTTTGCCTTTTTGGAGGGCAGTTGGGGTTAAGTAACTTGCCCAAGGTTACATGGCTAGTTTTCTTGGTGGGTGTTAAGTATCTGAGGCCGGAATGAACTCTAGTCCTCCTGACTCCAGGGCCAGTGTTTTACTCACTACGCAACCTAGCCTCCCCCAAGTTATTCTTATCTTTCATTTCCATGGGGAGGGATGGGGAATGGAGAAAAGAAGGGAGAATATGGTTATATAGAATGGTTGATAATGTCACCTGATAAGTGAGTTCCTTCACTCGTCTTTCATGTTTACGTAGGCCCTTCACAACTTCAATGTTGCGTTTCTGTTCATTGTCAACCTCGTTTTCAAGTTCACGAACCTGTAAAAAGACAAAGTTTAATTTGATTTGGTTTTCAACAGTTTTTGCTAAAACCAGTCAGCAGAATAGGTTGGAAAAGATCTAGTATTTAGGATAATTACCCTGGCTTCAAGTTTCTGGATCTGCTTCTTTCCTCCTTTCAGGGCCAGCTGCTCGGCCTCATCCAGGCGATGCTGCAAGTCCTTCACTGTCTGTTCCATGTTCTTCTTCATCCTCTCCAGGTGGGCACTGGTGTCCTGCTCCTTCTTCAGCTCTTCAGCCATCATGGCTGCCTGGTTAGCAAGTAAACAAAAACAACTATAAATGTCAGGTTGTCATATAAATAGACCAAGGAGGAAAATCAATGTGTTTTCTGCTCACATCAGTGATAGCCTTCTTGGCCTTCTCTTCTGCATTCCGGGCTTCCTGAATCATGTCTTCCATCTCACCCTGGATTTGAGTAATGTCCGTTTCCAGCTTCTTTTTGGTGTTGATCAGGCTAGTGTTCTGGTTAGAATATTTTTAAAAATATAGCACAATTATTAATTTTGATAATATATAATTAAAATTAATCTATACATATATAATTGATAAATACTCCTACCAGAGATAATAGGCATACATTTTAAAATATAGGCCAAAGTAGGACTAAATTCTCAGCTTGCCTCTTAGCTTCTTCAATCACCCGGCTCTATATTTTTAAATCTTTTTTCTTTTAATTTTAGAATTTAGAGTAGTTGGCAGAGGTTTTTTCTTTGTTTCTAAAAATAGGCAATTCCTAGAATTAGTCAATACTCCAGACTCTAATCAAAATACTTGTCATATAGTTTGAAATCATAATGAGTCCCTAAGAGCACCTGAAACTCAGGTAGGTGTTATTACATCAGTTCTGTATTCTTTCTAGAACTTTAAAAAAGTAAAAGGTTATGTCCTATCAGATCTAAAATTTGTCCTGAACTTTAGAAAATGTTTCTAATCTCTGATAGGTGAGCCCCTTAAAGGTAGGGGCTATTTAATTTTTGTCTTTGTATCTCCAATGCCTTGGATAGAGCCTGTTAGGTACTAGGTGCTTAATAAATGTTTATTAATCAGTTGATAGCAATGAATCTCACCTGGGTGTGTAGGAGTTGCACACGCTCACTGGCATCCAGAAGTTCTTGCTCAGCTATCTTCCTGCTCCTCTCAGTCTGTTCTAGAGAGGCTCTTAATTCTTCAATCTCAGCCTGCATCAAGTTAGCTCTCCGCTCAACCATCGCCAACTGCTCCTTAAGGTCATCTTGGCCTCTGATGGCATCATCCAAATGCAACTGGGTGTCCTATATATGTCAAAGGAAAATAGCTTTTGAACATCTCAACCATCTTGTGTTTGCATGTCGAAGTGAAGCTAAGGCAAATGTAGCATTTTTTACAAAATCATTATATACTTAGAATCTTTTATAACTTAGATTACAAGTATGACAGAAACAAATTACAAACCTAATTTTAAATTAAATCTGGTTAGGACAACCACCTTGTACACATAGACTCAATGACTTTTTAAAATTTCAGGACCAATGGAAAATGAAAACTGTAGCCAAATAAAATAAACTGTGCCTTAAATCCACCAGTCATTACCAAACTAATTTTTAAGATCATATTTATTAATTAACTTAAAAAAATTTTAAATTAAGAAGTCACAAACTGCATAGAGGACTTTATAAAAGATCTTGTACACTTAACCCAACTTACCTTCAGGATACCTTGTGTATTCCTCAGATTCCTTAGGGCTTCGGCAGCTTGGCGGTTGGCATGGTTCAGCTGGATTTCCATTTCATTCAGATCTCCTTCCATTTTCTTCTTTATCCTCAAAGCATCATTCCTGCTTCTGATCTCAGCATCTAGTGTGCTCTGCATTGACTCCACAACTCTGAGGTGGTTCCTCTTTAACTGATCAATTTCCTCATCCTTCTCAGCGATTTTCCTGTCAATTTCAGACTTCACTTGGTTTAACTCAAGTTGGATGCGCAGAATTTTTCCTTCTTCATGCTCAAGTGAAGCCTTAATGGAAAAAAAAATTGTTGAACTTCTAAACATTACAATGATTTTTAAAAAAGTTATTCCCTCTATATATCTTGATGTAGTGATTTTATTTCTATTATTCTGGAAATTATCGTTTCTGACATGTATGTTTCTGACAATGATATGAAACATGATATGTTTCTGACATGTATGAAGCACAGCTTAAAAGTTTGTTTTTTTAATATGATAAGCTAACTTTCAATGACTTTTTTAGTTGATTATTAAATGGATGGAGGAAAAACAGCATTTGTTTTACTTCTCTATCCTAGTATACGTTTCTTAAAAGCAGGGATCGGCTTTTTTTCATGTCTATATCACACAGCAACTGGCACAAAGTAGGAGTTTAATAATCGCTTGTTTGCTTAATTGATTGACACATACCTCGGCTTCCTCCAGAGAAGCCTGAAGTTCTCCCTTTTCTTGCTCAATTTGTTTCTTTATTTTTTCCAGTTCATGGATATGCTTTCCCCCTGTTGCAATCTGCTCAGTTAAGTCAGAAATTTCCTCTGTTGGTTAGTAAACAAAAACAGAAAATCAACTGAGTAATAATTAAAAAAAGAAAAGGATTTCCCTGTAGCATTTTAGAATGAAAAGAGATGAAAGGCACTCACGCTGCAAGTTCTTGTTCTCTCGCTTCAGGGTTTCCAGGTGGTCCAAGGATTCCTCATAGGCATTCTTCATCTTGAACAGCTCTGTGCTGAGAGCCCGGGATTCCTTCTGGGAAGCTTCAAGCTCAGCCTGAGTTTCCTCATATTTCTGTTTCCATTCTGACAACACCTAAAAGAGCAATCAATAGTTATTCTCTGTGTTTAAGAACAATGTGTTTTGCACATTTCCCAAAAGATAGACACTTCTCTATGAAAAACCTTGTCAAAATTCCTTTGCTTTTTATCGAGAGCAGCGCAGGCAGCATTGGACCGCTCTACGTCAATCATGAGGTCCTCCACTTCATTCTGCAGCCTCTGCTTGGTCTTTTCGAGGGAAGCACATTTGGAATTCACAGCTTCTACATGTTCCTCAGCATCTTGTAGGCGCTGGGCCAACTTCTTCCTGGAAAGATACATGTTTCATAAGGTGAATGACCAAGAAAAGAATGAGTTATGAAATTTAATTTTACAAGGCTATTCTTAAAATATTAATTTTCTATAACTTTCTCAAAATGAATAGTTTTTTAAAAATTTTCTCTCATGACAATCTGTTCCTCAGAATTTCTTTCTTATCTCCTTATATCTAGCACAATGGAATCCACTATTTTGAAGGCTAAGCTTTTATTTCTTCAAAGCCCCAAGATCTTTGTACTTGTGTGGATATTTGATTCTGTGCATGTGTGAATGTGGAGGATAAAGCCTTTAATTGAGATCTGAAAAGGGAGGAAGAATTTATTGAGTGGGAGGGAATAATATAGATTTTGATATACCCCCTTTTAGAAATGTCTGTGAAAGAAGGATGTAACCACAAACTTCCTTCTTGTACATTCCACTGTGAATTTGATGAGTTAATGCCCTCTGATCTTGTCTCACCCAAAAATATAGGGGATCCTACAATTGGCATTGAAAGAGATTTTAGAGATAACCTAATCTTATCCCCTCTTCTAAAGATGAGGAAACCAGGGTCTACAGAGATTATGTGAATTACCAAAGTCATGGATAGTAAAACAATTTTTACTCTTTCAAGCTCTAAATCATTTATCCTTTTCCACATGTTTTCTTAATCTTTGCCATTTCTTGCCCCTTCACCAAGAGCCCATACTTGGCCTCCTCCAGTTCCTCTGTGCGCTGAATGGCATCTGTCTCATATTTGGTCCTCCACTGAGCCACCTCACTGTTGGCCTTGGACATTGCCCTTTGTAGCTCAGCCTTGGCTTCCTGCTCCTCTTCATATTGTTCCCGTAACAAATCACAGTCATGGCGGGACGACTGCAGGGCATGAGCCAGAGCATTCTTGGCCTATGCAAAAGATAAAATGTGTGATGTTTACCTTGGACAATGCTTTTCATCCCATTTGCTTCATTGAGATGGAATATTTTAAAACCTCAGCAGTGAAATTTTCACCTTAGTCTCCTCTTCAAGCTGCCTCTTTAGTTCCTCAATTTGTTGGGTAAATGCTTGTTTACCTCTGGACAGCTGAGAAACCAATGAGTCTTTCTCATCCAGCTGACGTGAAAATTCACCTGCAGAAGCCCAACATATGAGAAATTTAATACTTCTACCCAGGAGAAGGTATCATGTGAAAAGGAATCATATTAACATTAAATAAAGCAGGTTGTTTTTTCCACCATTACACTTCTTGTGAAGGAAATTTGTATACTTGCTTTGTTGTTGTATACTTGCTTTGATGTTGGGATATTTGGAATAATAGACTTAGTCCTTTAAAGGTCTACTGACCTTATTTAATTTCTAGGAGTCTGTTTTTCCTACCTTACATAAGATAATAAAAAGTTACACATTGCACATGCTGTTCACACATCTTTGTGCCTTTGCAGAGTTTTTGCCCCATGTTGCTCTTGGAAGCTGTGTCTCCTTTTAAGGTCTACCTCAAATTCTAACTTCTTCAAGAAGCTTTTCTTGATCCCCCAGTTATTAGTGACACCCTCCTATCCCCAATCACTTGCATATTTATTTTATTTATATACTGTATCTTTAAAAAATCTGAGTATATCCTATCCCCCTAGTAGAACATGAACTTCTCGGATACAGGGATGGTCTCACTTTTGTAGTTGTATCCCAAGTACAATAGATAACACATAGTAGGCCCTTACTAAATGCTTTTTATCAATTGATTACAGAGAAAATTTGTCAGTTATATAAGCTTCATATTTTTACCATCAAGTTTAATTTGAAGAACATAGAGCAATTAGTTGCAGAGTTGACTGACTAGTATTTGGTATTTGATAGAAATAGCAAAGAGAGGAGATATTTTCTTCCCCTTCTGTACTTCTTCAGAAAGATCACAGGGTTAGGATTTAGGAGGCCCTAAATTTAACTCCCTTATTTTAGAGTTGAAGAAAATGAGGCCCAGAGAGTGTAACTTGCCTAAGATTATATGGGTGCCTAAGTAAGGATTTGAACCCAATCCCTTTGATGACAAGAAGTCCAGAATACTTTACCTAGATTTTGGGTCTGTAATTACCTGATTCTGTGTGTAAGCGTGCCCTTTGAGCTGACAGGTCATTGATGAGACGTTGCTGCTCTTCCTCCTTGCTTTTTACTTCACTAAGCTGGTCTTCAAGGGTGCGGCACATTTTTTCAAAATTTGCCTGTAAAATAAAGAATCCCCACCCCCCAAAAAGAAATTATAATTCAATTTGTAGGTCTGAAATCAAAGAAAATTCAAAGCTGATTTACACTTTTAGCATCACTAAAAAATGTATTATAAAGGATGTGTCTAAAGTCACGAGAATTATTTTCACATGAGGCTTATTTCACCATCATACCTTATACATGGATAAAACAAAACTTAGAGTAATTTTTCATCAATAAACTCGAGAAGTGGGAAGACTGAATGTAACCCTTTCTAATAAAGTAATTCTAATTAAGATACATGAACAGTGACCTTCAGGATTAGAGATAATGCTTTGTCTTCTGTGAAGCACTAGCCAACTGGGAGCTCTTCTGCATAGAGTTCAGCCTTAGTTTCTTCTTCTTCTTCATACTGGCAAAATATAGTCAGTAAAATAAACATTTTTCTCATGTGCCAAATGAGTGTGTTGGATTAGATGGTCTCTAAGTTCTCTTCTAACTTTGAATCTTATATTCCTAAAGATTTAATATTCAGTATAGTAAAAAACAGACTTTTGTTTTCGATTTTTCCTTGCAAACAAATAGGAAGGGATGATTGTACAGTAGACCACAGTACCTTAGCTTTGGAGACAGTCTCCATGTTACTGGCAAGATCGTCAATCTCCATTTTCAATTCACTCTTCTCCTTCTCCAGTTTCTGCTTGACCCTCTGCAGGTTGTCGATTTGTTCCCCAAGCTCAGCCACACTGTCCGCATGCTTCTTACGGAGTGCAGCAGCTGTAGATTCATGCTGCAGGGTGGCCTCTTCAAGGTCCCTGCGCATCTTCTGGAATTCAGCCTCTCGCTTCTTGTTCATCTCAATCTGAGCTGAAGTCGCCCCTCCAGCTTCTTCCAGGCGCTCGCTGATCTCCTCAAGTTCCCTGGAGAGATCAGATCTCTGCTTCTCAGCTTTAGCCCGAGAGGCACGTTCTGCCTCGATTTCCTCCTCCAGTTCTTCAATGCGGGCCTGGCAATAGGGGAAAACAGACCCATCAGTGCCTTCCTGTCAATGAATGTTTCCCTGGGGCCTGGCACCCAAGGAAGTGATGTCTTTACCTGCAACTCCTTGATTTTCTTCTGCAACTGCATGCCCAATGCTTGCTCATCTTCAATCTTGCTTTGCAGGTTGCTCATTTCAAATTCTTTCCTTTTAGAAAAGCAATACATGTTAGAAACCCTAATTCCATAAATTTCCCTTTACCTTAAAAAAATTAAACATTAGAATCCTTCTATAATGCTGATTTTGGAAAACATTTACCTTCTGAGTCAATTGTGACATATAAAGCATTTCCAGTGTCTATTTTAATTCCATTTGGGACACATAATTTTTTTTCACATTATTTTTTTTTTACCAATGCTTTATCTCAATCAGTTTAATAATGGAGTTATGCTATACTTGTACTTACTTTTTTAATTTTTCATCAAGCTGTGCTTTGTCATTTTCTATATCCATTGTGGATTCTTGGGCCAACTTTAAGTCACCTTCTAGTTTCCTCTTTGCTCTCTCTAGGTCCATGCGGAGTTTCTTTTCTTGTTCCAAGGATCCTTCAAGCTGGATTTTTAAATGCATTTTGTTAATTTGATTTCTTAGAGCATGAATCTTTTGTCACTTATCTATATGTAGTGAGATAGAAAATTTAAAGTGACACCAATTTCATTTTTTTTAAATAATAAAATTATTAGTGGAAAATCAGTTATGTTAAGAATGTCAAGAATATGTTACCATTATTCTTTTAATATAAAAACAGTTTATTTTATATTAAAGAAGGAAATTTTCTTCTTTTTATTTCCTATGAGTCAATGAATATAAAAAATCCAATGAGTCAATGAATATAAAATCCTGAGTCAATGAATATAAAAATAACTCTATGAGTCTATGTGTTTTTACACTTACATCATCCACTTGCTGTTCCAATTTGGTTTTGGCTTTAGTCAATGTATTCACTTTGTCCTCTTCTGCCTGCAGGTCATCCAGGGTCTGCTGGTGGGCCTCTTGGAGGGCTTTCTTCTCTTTGGTGAGCTTAGCAATGTTTTCATCCAGCCCTGCCATCTCCTCTGTGAGGTTTTTCACCTTTATGAGAGAAAATGTTTTTGTGTTATTTTACATTGTGTCATACTTGTACATAACATGCATAATATAAATTATTTCATTTTCATGATCATTATTTGTACCTTGTTCTCTGTAGCATGTTTCTCCTTTTCCACCTTGGCTAGTGTTAGCTCAAGGTCATCGATGTCTTTCTTGAGTTCTGAACATTCATCCTCTAGTTTCCTCTTCTTGGCTGTCAGTTCAGCATTGATCTCTTCCTCATCCTCAGCCCTTTCGGTCACTTCCTTGATTTTAGCCTCAAGTTGGATTTTGGTTTTTATTAGCTGGTCACATCTCTCCTCTGCATCAGCCAGACCTTCTGCTTCCTATGGTAGGAAAAAAAAATAATTTTCTAAAGTTACATCTACACAGAGCAACTTCTCCAGAAAGCCAAGAAGGTCAAGAAGGAACCAGTTTGGGGGTTTATATGTGCTAACTGGATTGATTGGTTTATCCAATTGACCAGTTGATTTTGCATAATAGTGCCCTGAAGGTCTATCATGCCTTTTCATTTAAAAATTCCTTTAACATCAATTATCTGATTTTGATCTCGGGACAACCTTGGCTTGTGGAAGATACAACCAGGGCAGGGGAAAAGGAGCTGTACAGAAAATCAGATGTATGACAAAACCAAAATTCAACTACTTCAAATTTTGCTCAAAAAAGTCCCTAAATAGGAATACAGATTTTCGAGGAACACCATAAGCTACCATATTTATTCATATTTACATCAAATATTTTAAATACAAAATAGGTACTTAGGAAAGATAAACAATATGTTATCTTTTGTGTTATCACTTGTGTCCTGGTCTCCTAGCATCCATAATTTTCAGGGAGAATGTTTTAAATGAGAAAGTGCATTGGTAACTTTCTGTGTGAAATGCCATTGTACCTAAACTATCTATAAAAGAAAGCTTGAAGAAGAGATGGCAGGCAGGAGAGTGAAAACACAAAATGATTTTCAGTGATTTGTTTTGTTTTCTTTTCCTTTGAAGTCTAGGATTTAGGCTCTGTGCATATCTATTAAAGGGAAGAAGCAGCAGACTGTAGCTATTGACAGATCCAACAATTTCTTGTGTATGGAGGTACCTTGTTTATAAGTTAAACTTATTACATTGCAGATACCACAGTTAACTGTTAATGGAATAACAGTACCAGTACACAAAGAAATTGGAAGGGAGATGAAGAAGGGGAAAAAGGAAAACACAGTGACTGTAGAAGAACAGATACTAAGTCCTCCTTTTCCAATTAGCCATTGTTAAGAGTGGGATGTGTAACTTTCAGTTCACTTTTTGTCCTGATGAGGACAAAGTACATCCTGATTTATATCCCCTTTTCCCCCAAAAAAAATTCCTAAGGAAACTTTAGCCTAGTTCAGTTTAACAGCAGGTTTGGAGAAGACAGGACAAAAAAATCAAGGGATACATACATACATATATATTATATATGTGTATATATGCATGTATATATCCATGTTCCTTAATTTTTATAGATATGTTCATATGTTTGTAAATTTACATTGAATGAACCATATACACACGTGTAAAAATGATTTAGGAAGTGTCTATCTTTTGCTTTTAAGGGTTGTTCCAGTCCTTATTGAAAATTGGACTGAAATAAAAATTTACATTTACATAGCACTTAAAGGTTTACAAAATATTTTCCACCAAAAGCTTGTTAGGTTGGTAACACAATTATTGTCTCAATTTTACAGATGAGGAAACTGAGGCACAGGGGTGATTTCATGAGAGTTACAAAGCTAGTAAATGCCAGACCATGGAGTCAAACTTGCACCTTCTGATTCTACAACCAATGCGTTTTGCTGTGTACTATACAATAAAGTTTATAGCTTTCTAAAACTATTTTTTAAAATCTCATATCTTAGATGGTAGTGCTACAATAACAAATGGTAATGGACATTTAACAGTGACTGGATGATTATTTTAAACAAACTAATTGTTGCAGAATGCCTATTACAGGACACTCACAGATTGAACTTGGAGAAGGAGGTCATTTTTCTCTTGTGTCAGAGCCACCATCTTTTCTTCCAGTTCCTTTCTCTTAGCCTCAGACTTGGCAAGATCTTCTTTGGCTTTCTCAAACTCTTCCTTCATGTTGGCCATCTCCTTTTCTGTCTCTGCACTCTTGAGCAGGGGTTTGATCTTGAAGAATAGATTCATCCAGGGCCAGTGCTTGACATTCATGAAGGCACGGACATTGTACTGAATACAGAAGATGGACTCCCTATGTGAAAATGCATTTAAAAAGTAATGAAGTTTATAAAAAATTGAATGCAATTTTGTTGAGGATAGGGTTGTATTTGTATAATCAGTACCTACTATAGTTCCTAGAAAAAAATAGACATTTAATAAATGCTTATCTGTTGGTTAATTAAAGATATAGTTAGTATATTGAATAATAGCATTCACTTAAAAGGAAAGGAAATGCAGGCACTGTGAAATGCTAATATAGGGCTCACCTCCTTTCCATCATTTTCCTGAATTCTACTCTCATCAGGTAGCCTCGACATATGGCTTGAGTGCGTGTGATGAGTTGAGCTAATTTCTCATCTCGCATCTCCTCTAGGGTTCCCAGAAGACCAGCTTTAAAGAAGACCTTGGTGAAAGAAAAGTTAAATTTGATCATTTTCAGTAGAAATTTCAATTAGAAAGTAATTATATAAGGTGAAAATTGTGGTTAGTGGTACCTTGGTGTGCCCAAATTTATACTGGGTGTGGTCAATATCAATGGATCCAAGAAGTTTCTCAGAAGCCTTCTTGCTGTCAATGAACTGTCCCTCTGGAATAGCACTTGCATTTAAAACCTTGTATCTATTAAAATAAGAAAAATAGCAAGATACTTTCTTCATTAAAAAGGTGATACAACTACTGTAGCTTCATCACAATAATCACAAATTATGTGAATTCAAGAAAATCAAAACTTAAACACTGATTGTAATAACCAAGCTTTGGTCCTAAAGAGGAGAGCTAAGAATGCACCCCTTGCCCCCCGCCGCCCCCCTGCGTTCTTTGCAGAGGTGGGAGATTATGAGCATAGAGCATTGCATATTATTGGATTTTGTTGATATACTAGTTAGATTTGAAGAACTACCTTTTTTCCATCTTTTTGATTTTTTCTTATAAACAATGGCTGTCTATGTATTGGAGGAGGAAAAGATATACTGGGAAATGGAGATGATATATAAACAAAAGATACTGATTTATTTTTAATGTAACCATGGTAGGTTCTGCTGCTGGAGGAGACTGAGACTAGTGTATTACTTGAGTTCAGTATTTCTGATCATAAGTTGGCTAAGTTAATCAGGATTCTACATTAAGACTAACAAATATAAGGAGCCCCTGGGAACCAAGGGCAACCGGGCTATTTAAAAGGCTGGGTGAACCAGTGTAGATCAGAAACAGAGAAGGTCAAAAGCCTCATGCCTATCAGTAGTGAAATTGGGCCTGTGATAGCTGTTGCACTTCCAGACTGACCAAGATAGAAAGACTCAGTCTCAAAGATAAGTAAATAAACTAGTGAACAAATAAATAAATGAACAGATAGACAACTAAATAAATAAATGAATGAGTGAACAAACATAGTACAATTTTCCATCAAACATAGTACTATCCAAGACCAGGATGTTTCTCTGATGCAAGAAGAATAAATTTTCTCTGCTATTAATTACCCAGAACTTTTCTCTTTTCAGATGACTTTTCAACTGATAATATTTAATGTTTTGTTGTTGAAGAATTGAAAATAATAGCTGTGTAGAAGACAGATGATATATTTAAAGGTGAAAATGATGATAATAGGGAAGACCTTACCGCTGTTTAAAGTCAGCATACAGGATTCGGCTTGGGAATCCTTTCCGGCAGATTCTGATGCCTTCTAGCACACCATTGCACCTCAGCTGGTGCAGGACAAGTTCATGTTCCATGGCACCTGAAAAAAAAAACACCAAAGCTCATAAATTTTACTTAAAAATCAAAGTAAAAACAGTGGCACCTAATTTAACTTCATCAGTTTCTTACCAGGTGTTTTAGTTTCATTGGGAATGAGGCAGCGTACAAAATGAGGGTGAGTGCTTCTAAGGTTGGTCATCAGCTTATTTAAATTCTCCTATAAAACCATATGAAAAAATGTTAATAATTGCCTCTTGTTGCTTGAAAACCTTGTCACTTCAATACCTCAAAAAGTCTGGGATTCCATTTGGTGTGAATTCTTCCTCTACTAAAGTAGACCTCAAGCCTTCCATGCTTTAGTGGAAGGTCTTTATGAGTTGCTGAGGTCAAGAAAAATTAGTCAGATGGGGGCCAATCTTCTGCTAATGAAAATCATCAAATTTACATAGGCTGGTCCTCAAGCAACAGACACATAGTTCATCACCATGTATTTCTTTAAGCTTTTTTGGTTAGATAGGGCCTGATGGAGCTTGAACTACTGAAGACTGGCATAGTCTTCTAGAGAAGGAGGTCACTCCATGCCAGCAATTAGCACCAGTTAGTCAGTCAACAAGCATTTATTAAGTCCTACTATGTCTTAGGTACTATGCTAAATGCTAGGGATGCAAAGAAAGACAAAACCAATCATTGCTCTCAAGAAGATTGTGATATAATGTGGGCAACAACATGCAAGCAACTATGTACAAACAAGGAAAGTACAAAGTAAATCTGAACAAATATCAGAGTGAAAATACTAATAATGTAGGCGGCTTCTTGCAGAAGATTTTATTTGAAGAAGCCAGGAGACAGATACTGCAGGGAGAGAACTCCAGGCATGGGGGACAGCCAGTGCAAAGACATGAAGATGGGGAGATGGGCATGCCACATATTAGGACTTATGGCACCATCTCTGGAACATAGAGTGCATGGAAGGGGGTAAAGTATAAGAAGACTGGAAGGGAAGTTGGAGTCAGGTTTTAAAGAGCTTTTATCAGAGAATTTGAAATTATCCTGGAGCTGATAAGGAGCCTTTTTTTTTCTTTTTGAGTAGATGAGTGGCATAGTCAGACCTACACTTTCAGAAAATCACTTTGGCAGCTATGTGAAGAATGACTGGAGTGAGGGGAAATATGAGTCCAGGAGACCTAACAGGAAAGCTGTTGCCATAGTCCATGAGTAAGGTGATAAGGGCCTGAAAAATGATAGTGTCTATGTGAGTGGGGAGAAGGAGACATATAGGAGAGATGTGAAGGTAGAAATAATATTTGTCAATGGGCTGATATGTGGAATGACTGAAAGGAATTGCAGATGACACCAAGGTTCTGAGCCTGGGTTCCTGGGAGAATAGTGATACCCTTAGAAGGGAAGTTTGGAAGAGAGGATGGTTTTGGGTAAAAGATAGTAAGTTTTGGACACAGTAAGTTGATGATGCCCAAAAGGCAGTAAATATTTTTGATGATATAATTTTGTAGAACTATCTGTAAAAATTTAAAGGGGTTATAAAGTGAGTTCATTTAGTTGTCTATGTTGACAAGAGAAGCTATTGAGCAAGAAGAAGAAAAAAGGCAAAAAAGAATTTGGGGCCCTGTTTAGACTTTTAGGTTTGTTGATAGAAAGATAATTAAGTTTGAAAGAAAGAATTAAAAAACACTTGGGAAACACCAGGGAAATGAAAGCAGACAGACTGTAGGGGCATTTTAAAAATGTACTCCTTTAAGACTCTATCCAAATTTAGATGAAGTTTATCCCAAGTACTGACATTAGGAGAAAATTTGAATTAAACCTTTGATTGTGTGTGACTGACAACTAAGTGAAGGAGTTGGGTCTGAAAGTTGGTTTTAGCTCAATCTTGAATTCCTTCAATGAGGTGAGAGGTCTTTTTTGTTTGAGATTTAGAGGAAATTTGTCTTTTGATGCAATATATATTTGTAGGATGTACTGGGGAAGTGACTTAATAAGTATTTGCAGATTGATTAATTCTTTGGGATTTATTTAGATTACAATTTTCCCTTAGAGACTTTCTAGATGTGTTCATGTACAACTCTTTTTTACATCTTACTATAGATTTAAAGATTATATCATACCCTAAAAAGAGCTGACACCGTCTGGAAAGAAGAACCCTTCTTCTTTCCACCCTTCTTTCCACCGCCACCACCCTCTGAGAAATAAAAAGAAATAAAATAAATTACATATTATCACTTATAATTTTTAAAAAACTTCCTGCCCAAATTCCTTTTGGCCCTTAAACTCTGCCCTTATTTACATTGCTACTCTTTTTGTATGCATGCCCCACCTCTTTCAATTATTATTTATATCAGTAGTCTAAGAAAGTAAGATTTCACTAAAAGAGATTCCCAAGATAAAGAAATGAAAACACAATTGTGAGGAGAGGAGGCATAGAGAAAGGGCCTCCCTACCCCAGCAAAATAGGCTTGGAGGTGTTCAGATATCCAGCTCCCTATATGCTCTTAACTGAGGTTCATGAACTTGTAGCTGCTGAAAATATTTTGATAATTATTTAAATATAGTTTCCATTGTAGTTCTATGTATTTTATGTACTTAAAATATTATTCTGAAAGGGGACCACAGACTTCACCAGATGGCCAAAGGGGTTCATGACACAAAAATGGTTAAGAATTCCTGGCACTAGGGGCGGCTAAGTGGTGCAGTGAATAGAGCCCCGGCCCTGGAGTAAGGAAGACCTGAGTTCAAATCCGACCTCAGACACCCAACACTTACTAGCTGTGTGACCTTGGGCAAGTTACTCAACCCCAATTGCCCTTCAAAAGGCCAAAAAAAAAAAAAAGAGAATTCCTGGCACTAGGAAAAATTACCTGCTTCAGCAGAAGCTCCTCCAGCAAAGAGGAAGGCCAGAGTTTTCATTGAGGATTTCTGGTAGAGCCCAACCACAGTTTCATTCAGGGGATCCTTGTTCTTGTCTAGCCAGCCTGCAATGTTGTAGTCCACAGTGCCAGCATAGTGCACCAGGGAGAAGTGGGCCTCAGCCTTCCCTTTGGCAGGCTTGGGTTTCTGGAAATTGTTGGATTTCCCCAAATGTTGCTCATACAGCTTGTTCTTGAAAGAAGTGTCTGTTGCCTTGGGGAACATGCACTCTTCTTCCAGGATGGAGAAAATGCCCATTGGCTAAGAATAGGGAAGAGATATATAGTTATATTCTCCCAGGAAATGCTACTTCTATTGTATGTGGAAATTTTGTAGCCCAGAAAAAACTATTTTTCAGAAGTATATATGTGATGATAAATAAATGAAACTATCTCTGCCTTGCAACTTCAAATGCTGAAACATAAAACCAACATTATATATGCTAGGGATATGCTGGAAATGTGTTTTCTGTAGATTCTATATTATGTAGATATATGTAATAGTTTCTCATGCAGCAATCTTCACATTCAAAATGAATTTGTTGATGTAAGTACTGTTTCATAGTTTAACTATCACTATTCTGCAAATATATATATATATATATTCATAAACTATATTACTTTCTGGCTACAATAATAATAATGAGATGCCTAAATCAGATAAAAAAGAAGAGAGAAGTTATATGATGATGAAAAGCTATCTTTTATAAAAGTACATCTTATGCTATTTAAAAAAATCTATATGCCTATGGAACTATGACTCCATATTGTGAAACATATGATTATAATTTGTTTTGTCTTTTAGTTTTCTATTCAAATTAAACTATTAGACAACATGACTGATTCAAAAGACATCAAATCAAAAGAAATATCTGAATCAGTGGTTATAATAACATAATCTCTCTGTTGGTCTTAAAAGCCAGCAGAATCTTCAAAAAGATATAAAACATTATTTCCTTCATGAGAATTCCTGTTCTTAAATTATCAACATATACAGCTATGTTAGGATCATCAGTTTCTATGCCCTGATGACTAACTGACCAGATCCATTTCCAAATGGAGATAATGGGGACTGCTTAACTTCTAAAGAAGATAAGTGCCAGTGCATCTTTGTTGCATATCCTTGCTGTGTCAGAGCAAAGTAAACTTCCTCCTTTGTTAGGTATTCCATGACTTGTGAATGTATCAACATCAAACCTGAGCTAAGGGAGTACTGAATTTAGAATAAGTGCCTATAACAATAGTACTTAAGCAAAGAAGAGAGATTTCATCTTGGGATACAATTTGTGTTTGGATTTTTACAGGTACTCTGACACTAACATTTTATCTAGGTGAAGAAAGGAATGTATATAAATTGTAATCTAATGTAATCCAATTCAACAGGTTAAAACCTCACACTCATACAAATATTATAATTTCTTTTAAGATAATGAAACAGAAATGGATAGTATCCAAGGAATCCAAGGATATACACCCACCAAAATACATAGTCTTTCATAATTCCTGCTACAATGTATTAATGATTTGGAATGAATCTTATCTAAAAGTAAAGTTTCATAAAAGGAATCCAAAAATTAAGTGGTAGACCAATTCTGTACAAGATAAGTTAGAATGTATAGGAAGGAAATATCATTGAACTTACTCTATTGGGAAGTTATTGGGAGGAAGGCAACATTGTTTTAGTGAGAAAAGATGATGCTTTGCTGATGTAATTAGTATTTTGAGGAGTAATCACATATTTTTATTAAGGGGGAAAACAATTGATTGAGACTTTTTTTAATTGGCAATGTGCTACACCAAAGACTTTTTTTTTTTTTAAATTGAGACAATGTTTGATTTTGTTTAGTCATGTATAAAGTTAGAATAGGAAACTGAAAGCATTTCTTTGAATGAAAAGAAGGATAAAAAGGCGCTTTTCTTGGAAGTATGAATGAAAGATTTCCTAGCAGTCCATATTGAGATCCATTTATTTGTAAATGACCTAGAGGCAAGAATGCTTCAAGTATGATAATAAACATATAGAGAGTGCAATAGAAAGGCTTCCTACTCCAAGAGGTGGGGAAGCAATTAATTTTAGGAAGTGTCGAAAATTCTTGAACAAAAATTGAACTTTTCTTTAGCATTTTGAGTAATGGAAAATGTATGCACACCTTCTCAATGAGCTCGATGCAGGCAGCCAGGTCCATCCCGAAGTCGATGAACTCCCACTCGATGCCTTCCTTCTTGTACTCCTCCTGCTCCAGCACGAACATGTGGTGGTTGAAGAACTGTTGCAGTTTCTCATTGGTGAAGTTGATGCACAGCTGCTCTAGGCTGTTGAACTGAGTGTGTCAAATATAAAACACTCTGAGTGATTGGAAAAAACGAGGGAAGTTGAAGAAAAGCAAAATATGTAGATTTCTCCATTTAGTGTTTTGTTTCCCCTAATAACTCACATCAAAGATCTCGAAGCCAGCAATGTCCAGGACTCCGATGAAGTACTGTCTGGGCTGCTTGGTGTCCAGCTGCTGGTTGATGCGAGTGACCATCCACAGGAACATCTTCTCATAGATAGCTTTCGCCAGAGCGCCCACAGCATTATATACCTTTAAGAAGAAGAGTATAGTTCCTGAAGTCAAAGAAAAGGACAAACCCTTGAGTTTCCTTTGGTTGATTTGAATGAAGTGACTTTAACCATATTCACCTGCTGCACAGTCTGGCCTTTGGTGACATATTCATTGCCGACCTTCACTCTAGGGTAGCACAGAGCTTTAAGGAGGTCAGCAGAATTCAGACTTTGGAGGTAGGCAGCCTTGTCAGCAACTGTAAAAAGCACAGAGAGAATAACAAGGGTGTCAAAGCTCAGAAAAATCAAACTGATTTAAAATTTTTGAGAGAAATATGGGGGTTAACAAGCAGCAACTCTCCAAGAGTAGTTTACAACATGATCTCTTGTGATAATAATGTTTCTGATTCCACAGTCCCTAAACTTTTGATTCTGATAAGAATTCATTTACAAATATGTTTTCTCACTACAACAATTTTGTTGGTTAATTTTTGCAGTGGCAGTTTGGAACATGTGGTTTGAACAATCATTTACCTATGAATGTGGTCTATAGACCAAAAATATTGGTGGTCTACTATGTTAGTGTCTTGTTCCTTTATTAGATTGTGAACTCCACAGAAGAGGGACTATATCTATTTGTCAGTTAATAAGCATTTTAAAAGCACCTTTTTTGTGATTTAGCTCATTATTCATATTATGACCCTGTTTGGTTTGGGTTGTTGTTTTTGTTTTTGACAAAGATACTGCAATGGTTTGCCATTTTCTTCTCCAGCTCATTTTACAGATGAGGAAACTGAGGCAAACAGGGTTATGTGACTTGCCCAGGGTCACATAGTGTCTGAGGCCAGATTTGAACTCAGGTATTCCTGCCTCCAGGGTCAGCCTTCTGTCCACTGTATCACTTAGCTGTTTGAAAAGCACCTACTATCTGACAAGCGGTTTCTTAAACACTGAAGATACAAAGACAGAAATGAAACTGTCCTAGTGCTTTAAGAACCTGTACATTAGAAGAAACAGTGTATATTTTATGCACATGAGTAAGCACATGAAATATTTATGCAAATTCAAGGTCATTTGGATGAGAGATTGTGAGTGGGGATGGAGCCAGCAGCTCGGGATCATGGGAGGCCTTATTTAGAGATTGATACTTAAGCAGAACTTAGAAGGAAGGTAGATGGGTGGAGGTTAATGGGTGGAGATGAGAAGGTAAACATTCCAAAAAGGATGGCAAAGGCACAAAGATGGGAGATGGAGTACAGTGTGTGAGGAAGAGAGAAAAGGCCACTTGGATTGGATTACAGGGTGTGGAAGGGGGAGTAATTCCAATGTCTGGAAAGAAAGGTTGGGACAAGGTTGTAAAGAGATGAAAAAGCTAAACAAAGGAGTTTATATTCTGTTATAAGGGCAATAGAGAATAAGTGAAGTTCACATGGAAATGATGTGGTTAGCTCTGCACTGAAAAAAACAAACAAACAAAAAACTTTGGTAGCAATGTATGGCTGAATTGACTGGACAAGAGAAGTATTCAAGCCAGGAGATCAATTAAGAGGCTATTGATTTAAATAATCCATGTGAAAGGGGATGAGGACCAGAACTGTTACAGTCTCTAATTTTTGTATTTTTTCTCACAACTAGCACACCCCTTTTTGTGCAATAAGCAATTAATATGTTTTATTGTTGTCGTCATTGTTAACATTGAGTCATAGTGATATAAAAGTTCAAGGCACTTTGATTTTAACGTACTAGCTCTGAGGGAATTTGTTGAAGAGGATCAAATTAATTTTGATTAAATTAGTCTAGATTGTCTAATACCAGACCACAAATTAACCATAATATCAATCAATAAATAGGAATTTTGCACATTAACACATGTATATATAAACACGTACACATACACATGAACAAAGTGTATTGGATAAAGTGCTCACTTGCATTATACAGATAATCAGAAAATGATGCATAGATTTCCACCTTTTCCTCTTCCCCCTTTCTGGTATTTTTTTCCTCTAATGAGATAGAGAATGACTTTGTAAATTAGAAGGAGAATTATTATGAAGGGAAATTTATTTATCCCTGGTTCCTCTGCTAACTTACTGTAGTATACTTTTACAATGGGAGGAAATGGATTCTGTAAATATCTTGACAGCAGAGTGGCATTATTTGAGAAATACCAATGTGACATCATGGAAGTGATTCATTACTTTTTGTGTACCATATACCCACACACTCCAGAAAAAGACTCAAATGCATGAAAAATAGTAGGCATGTACAGACGACATTTTTGATGCTTGCACATCCAGCCCTTCAGTGCTCAGAGGAGGTCGTATTCTATATTTATGAGTGAATAGGTACACCTCCCTTTGCCAGATTCCCTATGGTTTGAAAGTAATTCTCCATTCCAGTCACAGTTCATAGAATATTATATAACTAGAAAGGACCTTAGATAATCAAGTAAGGAATTTGATCTCTGGGAAGAATAACTAGTTTGGACTATAATGCTAGATACAAAAGAGAATACAGGCTAGAGTCAGAGGGAAACTAGAGGACATTGGAGAGAATTGAATTTATGTGGAGAGAATTGAATCATGCTCATTTTGCATGATGTGTATCACAGGGACTGATCCTTGGCCATGTTGGTGGAACACTCTTATTCCATTAACAGCTATTGATTATGTCTTCTCTTTGCTTAGCACTATAGACTATACAAAGACAAGATACATTTCTGCGGCACAACTAGATTATTATTAGCCAAGTCTATCACTCATAAATGCAATCTAGGATCATCAATACCTTCTGTGCCATCTGGCTCAGCCTGCTCCTCTCGTTGCTTCTGCTTGAATTTCATGTTACCATAATGCATGACAGCTCCTGTTAGCTTGTAAATGGCCACCTTTTCATCATTAGTGAAACCCAGGATATCAACAGCACTCTGATAAAAGATTGAATACAATAAATTCCCTAAATGCAATTATCCACAAGCAAATTATCTTCAAATCTACTTAACAAACATTTATTAAGCATGTGAGACACTGGGCTAGGCACCAAAGAACCTTCAAAGATAAATAAGACATGTTCAAAGCACCTACAATTAAACAATGGGGACCAAACATGCAACACAAATAACTGTAATACAAGGCAAATGTGATATGTATGAAGGAGATTGTCAAAGCCATAGAAGTTCTCCATTGCTGTGGTGGACCTGAAGAGTGCTGTAACAATGACAGGCAAAGATTTCCTGTTTCCCCATTATTTTCCTTGCTTCTCTTTTTTTATTCACACAAATCTCCAGTTGTTTAGTTTTTTCTTCCTCTCTATTATCCCAGTCCAAGGCACTGAAAGTATTTCAAAACCTAGCCCCAGTGTAATCTCCTTGGAATCTAGGACTGTATGTTTGTCTTTGTCTCCCCAGGGTTTAGCTTAATGGCCCTTGACTTGACTTGATCTAGTCTTTCTGTGCCCCTGGCAACTCCCTAAGACAGAGTGAATAAAGTAGATACCATCTTATATTGGAAAAGAGAGTTTCCTCAAGTGTTATTCTCTATACTATACCTGAAATCATAAGTCTGGTAAAGAAAATGGAAAAATGCTTAACTATTGTTTATTTTTGTTTTCATCCCAGTTCTGTAATTTCATTGATATTGGGAACTTCTAATAACTTCTTCAAGAAACTCCAATTACCAGTGAAAATTAACTCTTACTCAAAAACTTTATTCATTGGGGTGGCTAGTTGGCACAGTGAATAGAGCAAACACCCTGGAGTCAGGAGGACCTGAGTTCAAATCTGGCCTCAGACACTTAACACAAAAACTAGCTGTGTGAACCTTGGGCAAGTCATTTAACCCCAATTGCCCTAAAAAAATAGGCAAAAAACAGTTTATTCATTTAAAGAGTTGTCTGGGGCCATTGAGAGGTTAAGCAACTTCCCTACCTTCACATAGCAAGTATGTGTCAGAAGTGAACTTTGAACCCAAGTGCCCCTGAGTCTGAGGTTGATTAGCTATTCACTATTTTTTAAAAAAAGTTTAAATTTATATTATTTTTAATTCATGGAATAAAACAATCATTTTCATAATATAGCATAAAGAAGATTGCACATGAAACTGCAAGGCTATTATGTACAATTTGCTATGGCTTTTAAATAGGTGGACAAATGAAAGTTGAGTAAATTGCACAAATGAAAATGATTCTTTTGTTTTCCACTTTGTGCTACTTACATCAGTAGCCATTAGCTCTTCTTGGTCATCGATGCTGGGAACAGTGATCTCCCCTTGACTGACAAATGCAAAATCATACGGATTGGTGGTGATCAAAAGCATCTCTGCACAGATGGGCACATGAAGACAGGATTATTACCTTTATATACAACATCACAGTAGAAATTATTTGAAAAGTTATTCACTTCTAATATAGAGATTAAAAAAATTTATTCACCAATAAGCTCTGGCTTCTTGTTGGACATGATCTGATAAAAGATATGATAGCTTCTTTCAGCCTTGAGCTGGAAGGTAACTCTGGACTTCTCTAATAGATCTAAAGTGTGTTTAAAAAAATTTTTTTTAAAGTAAATACAAAGATTGAAAACAAGAAGATATGAAAAATAGACAAGATGATTTTTGATTTAATGCTTTAAAGAAAAAGAAAGGCTAAATTACTCTTTTCAAATCACTTACATGTTTCAATATCAGCAGAAGCCAGTTTCCCTGTGGTGCCAAAATGAATCCTAATGAATTTACCCTTTAAAGGGAAAAATAAGAGATTTTTTTTGTTGTACATGTCAATGGTCATACAGAACTTATTCATGTTTTTGAGATCTATATTAAGTAATGCTGACAAATCACATAGATATGACAGTCTTAATACTCGACAAATGAAAAAGAACAGGTGGAAACTTACAAACCGAGAAGAATTGTCATTCCTCACTGTCTTGGCATTGCCGAAGGCCTCCAGCAGGGGATTGGCACTGATGATTTGATCTTCAAGGGTCCCCTTAAAATAAACAGAGTAAGAGATGAGAATCTTTAGGGGAAATCTGCTGAAATGACTCACCTTATCCCCTGCTTTTGCCTTTTAATTTAGCTGATGTTGCATGTTTCTTAAGATTCTAAGAATGAGTAGGAAGGGAATTTAAAGGGACTTTTAACTGAGCTAAAACATTTCTGCATAATTCATTGATGCCTTCTGCCAGCACTGCCCTCTGTCTTGGTACTCCATTTACCATTTTACCTTGTGTTATCTGGACTGATGTCTATCCTGTTACTAGACTGTAATGTCAATGTGGTCAAGGAAAGTATTTTCCCTACTACTAAAACAATGTTTTACACAAGAAAAGATGATTAATAAATGTTTATTGAATGAATTAAATTTTATGAAACCATTGTATATACCCTACAATGCTGGTTGCATATCATTCCTTATTGTCTGCAATGTCAGGAAGGGTTTACCTGCATCTTTCCAGAAGTTGGCTCTTCTTTCTTCTTTTCCCCAGTCACTGCAATTGTTGCAAAGTACTGGATGACACGTTTGGTATTGACAGTCTTTCCAGCACCAGATTCTCCACTGTCAACCCAGGTAAGAGAAATGATCAGACTCTCAAACAATTGTAAGGAATGCAATTATTAACCCTCACCTTCACCCCCGAGTATGACATCTACATACGTGATCAAGATTGACTGGTTCTCCCGGTCTATGAAAAAGAAAATAAGAAATTTAAATATGCTTAACTTCCCCAAAGGAGTAAATTTGAACCAAAAAAGTTGTTTCCTTAAAATGACAGCCTATGAATTATATATCATGTAATTTTGAGTTTCCTTTGGTTTACAAAATTCTAAGAGTAAGCAGATCATAAAACATTCCTCAACAGGTAAAGTTTATACTCATATAAACTATTGATTATGGAATAATCTGTGATACATAATGGAGATACAAATGATTGTAGTGAAAATGCTAGTATCATGTTTCATTTAACCACCCACCAAGATGATAAATTAAATATAATATTATGATATCAATATCTAATTCAATGATATTTAAAAGTTCTTCAGTAAAATTGTCTATATAATCCATCTATTCACTTTCTTGAAACTTTGCTTTTGGCAGAGATAAAGCTCTTCAGAAGTATTTCACATATTTTGATATAATTGAAAAGCGGATTTCAAGTTCAGTTAAGTTAGCTAAATTGAGTTTAGTTCAAGTTAACTAGAACATTAAGATAGTCATTCAAGAAATGTTCTCTTCATCTTTGGAACTGAATTTTATCCTAAACACATTTCTCAATGATTTATTGTTGATTTGTTATTGTTTTGTGGGAATGTTTTACTTCCAAGACACTGACCCTGGCTCTTCATTGCTAATATATTATTATTATTACTGCTATTATTAAATTTCTTGTATACTTTAGGGTGACTGGTTAATATTGAATCACTCACCAGTTAGCATGAACTGATAGGCATTGTCAGAGATGGAGAAGATGTGGGGAGGAGCCTCTTGACGCTTTTTGCCCCGGTAGGCAGTCACCACCTCTGGGTTATACACTGGCAGCCACTTGTAGGGATTGACAGTGACACAAAAGAGGCCTGAGTAGGTCTGTATGAAGAAGTGAAATAATTACACAGTGCATTTTTAGCTCATCAGTTTCTTTAATTGACCTAGATATTGATCTGGGTGACCAGGTAGCATGTTTCATAAACTTCAATAACGTAAACATTTTGCTTATGCTTTAGCACTAAGATTATAAGTTCCTTGAGGGCAGGAGTTATTTTACTTTTGTATTTATATCCCCAGAACCTATCATTAGTACTTTAAAATAAAAAGTCTTTAAATTTCAGTTAATGCCAAGCTCGAATGAATTACTACAGAACACAGGTGAGCACTCACATAGATCATCCAGGCTGCATAACGCTCTTTGAGGTTATACAGGACAGCAGGCTCATGCAAATGAGTCATCATGGCCATATCCTCGATCTTGTCATATTTGGGAGGGTTCATGGAGAAAACCTGATCTTCCTTTACTGTCAGAGTCTTACCAAAAATAAAAACAAAAACAAAACTCTCAAAACAGGAAACAAGTAGGTAAACTGAAGAAAAAAAGCTCTCTCTGTCTCTGTCTCTCTCCCCTTTCTCCTCCTCCTCTTCCTCCTCTCTGTCTCTCTCTCCCTGTTGTCTTTGTGTGTCTCTTTCTGTTTCATTCTCCTTCTATCTTTCTCTGTCTCTTGTTTCTGTCTCTGTATGTGTCTGTCTCTGATTACTATCTTCCTTCCTTCCTTCCTTCTTCCCTCCCTCTTTCTTTCTTTCTTTCTTTCTTTCTTTCTTTCTCTCTTTCTTTCTTTCTTTCTTTCTTTCTTTCTTTCTTTCTTTCTTTCT
>NW_027187380.1:34334600-34335101 GCF_028583685.1 Petaurus breviceps papuanus
CTTTCTTTCTTTCTTTCTTTCTTTCTTTCTTTCTTTCTTTCTTTCTTCTTTCTTCCTCCTCCCTACCTTTATCTCTGTTGTCTCTGTCTCAGTCTCCTATCTCTCTTCCTTTTCCTCCTTTCCTTCTCCTCCTCCTCCTCTTCCTCCTTTCTGTCTGTCTTTCTATTGTCTTTGTGCATCTCTATTTCATTCTTCTTCAGTCTCTCTGTCTCTATCTCTTGTTTCTGTCTGTTTTCTGTTTCTGGTCTCTGTCTCTGATTATTATCTTTCTTTCTTCCTTCCCTTTCTTTTCTTTCTTTCCTTCCTTCCTTCCTTTTTTCTTTCTTTTTCCTCTCTGTCTCTATCTTTCTCTCTGTTATCTCTGTCTCTGTCTCAGTTTCCTCTTCCTCTCTTGTCTATGTCTGTCTCTTTGTTCCCATCTCTCTATTTCTCTGTTTCTGTCTCTGTCTCTGTATTCCTCCTTCCTTCCTTCCTTCCTTCCTTCCTTCCTTCCTTCCTTCC
>NW_027187380.1:34335111-34354215 GCF_028583685.1 Petaurus breviceps papuanus
TCACCTTCCCCCCTTCCCTACTTTGGATGGTACTTTTCACATAGGATTCCTTGGGCTCCACAACAAAGACAGAGGTCTTCGCATCAAAAGGCTTGTTCTGGGCCTCAATCCGCTCCTTCTCAGACTTCCTGAGGTAAGGAGCGGCCTCCCCAAAAACAGCCATCTCAGCGTCTGAACTCATGGCTGCGGTTTATTGGTGGCAGCGCAGCTCAGGGTTCTGAAGGGGAATAAAAACAGAATCAGGAGATTTTCAAGCTGAAGGGGAACTTAAAGATCACTTAACTTAGTAGTTGAACCCCTTCATTTTCCAGAGAAGGAATCTGAAGTTCTAGAAAGCAACAAATTACTTAACCTCTCAGTGGTTCCATAACTCTCTAAGACTGTTGGTTACAGATGACTTGCCAATCTGTGTTGGTGAAAGAAATTTCTATACCAGGAGTACCTTACACAGATTAAATAGTAGGTTTAGATAAAAAAAAATAACAACAAAAAATGTGGAAGCCAATATAGCAAGTTCATTGTATAGTTCATGCCAGTTGTTAAAAGGATGATTACATTTGGGATGGAAAATAGTCCTGCTGAGTTAGTGTCAGGCAAACCATTTGCCAGGTTTACTTCCCCTTACTGGCTTTAGTTCAGTGATCATTCCCATGTGCTACCAGATATGCCTGACAAGGAGATCAGAGCACTGATTCTGGAACCTTATATTTTAACAGCTTAGTTTTTTTTATGACATGTTAAGTCCCATCCCATGTTGTGTATTTTGAGCCTTCAGTTGAAAGTGCAAGGGAATTGAAATTTCAGTCAGTCAACACAAGTTTTTGAGCACCTGATATCTGCAAAGCCGTGAAATAGACACTGAGAGAATAAAAACTAAACTAAAAACCCATTGCCTTTGAGAAGATAATGAGTCTAAAAGGGGAACTTTCAAAGAACCCAAATGAAGTGGATTCTCTTCTGGCCCAAGTCATTCTAGGGCATGATCATAAATTACCTATATAGCTAAAGGTATATTAATGCTTCTCATTATTTCTAAGAAATAGTTAACTTATAGAAAATGTCTTAAATACAAACAGAAAATAATCTGGATGAAGGGAAGAAAACAATTTAATAAAGGTTGAGTTGCCAATGGTTCATTTTTTTCAATGTGAAAATTCAGTCAATAGTTTCCAGGATTACAATTGTTTTCTGTTTGGCAAATTGTGTTTCCCAAGTTGGTTCATGGATGAAGAAAAGATAACTATCATCAGAATTTTTTTACTCAGTTTCATGGTACCTGTGGAGCTTTGGGTGCATATGTTTTTGTTTTTGTTTGTTTTTGGTCTGCACCTGTGATTACATCAGTGTAAAGAACTCCTGGTGAGTAAACTCCCTCTACCAATGTGGTTGGGCATTTAGCAACTTGTAGTTTTAGAGTTGTCTGGTGCATAGACTCTGTGTCAAAAGAATTACTTGGCTAGGTTCATAAATTTTTAGAGAGGGAAGGGAATTTTGTGATCATCTAGTCCAATTCTCTCATTTTATAGGGGAGTAAACTGAGGCCTAAATGGGGAAAGTGCTTTGTTCTAGGACATATAGCCCTAGAACTGCAGTTAGAACCTAAGACTTCTAAATCCTAGCCTAAGGCTGTTTGCCTAATTTAGATTTTTGTCTGGCTCGTTTCCACATTGAAATTATTTTGTGTTCATGTTTTTATTTATTGTTAAGCTTATTTTTTATTAGTCCTTTAAATACAATGACCTCCCCTTTCCCCTGCCCTGCAAACTACAACTGGCCTAACATTTCAATTTGCCTATCTAAGCATGTTCTACAAATATTTAAGTAATATTACCATTGATGGCAGGGACTTTAAATGATAAGCAAAGCTGAGACTTTCAAAGCACATTTCTTATTTCTCCTTCCTCTATTCCTTGGTATAAAATAGGGTGTAATTTGTAAAGCAGTTGCTTAGTAGCTAACAAAGAATAATCAGTGTCTATGTGGAGTGTTCAATGACTTTACTTGTGTTTAACCAGACCCCAAATTTCTCACAGAATTAGTGTACCTTGGGGCGGTTAGGTGGCGCAGTGAATAGAGCACTGGGCCTGGAGTCAGGAGGACCTGAGTTCACATCCAGCCTAAGACACTTAACACATTAGCCATTAGGCAAGTCACTTAACCCCAACTGCCCTGCATTCCCCCTCCAAAAAAAAAAAAAAAAGAATTCGTGTACCTTGATGGAATCTATATCACTCTGTATATCTAATAGCAACTCATTCATATGATGGAAAGCAAATTTGAAAAATTTACAGAAAGCAGATTTTTGAACTTATATAGAAGTTAGTGGCTTTCTCCAGAAGAGAAAGGCCATTCTGCCTATTGCTAATATTTTTGGCCACTAGACAATTATGAATTTATTTACTAATACTAATACAACTTCTCAACTACTTTGGGGAATAGAAAACAGATACATACAATTCCTGTTTTATGACCTGTAAACCAAGAGAGAGGTATTACTTAAGAGTCAATAAAAATGCCAGAATTAACACTAAGTGATTACGACTGCTAGTTTCCTCATTAACAAACATCTATTAAGTACCTACTGTGTTCCAGACACTGTGTCTGGCACGCAGGACACAAAGACCAAACTGCAACAGGCTCTGCCCTCAAGAATCTTATAACCTACCTGAAATGAGGATGTTTTCACTCACAGGTTTGTTGGAAGGAAAACATTTTATGAACATGACAAAGCTTAAAAAATGAATCGTTATTCTTGTTTATGCCCTGAATTCTTTGTTACATCTGTTAACTGCTACAGCAATTAGGGTAAGCATCTAGAATTCAGGAATTCTTAGCCTGTAGTTTGTGAACTTAAAAAAAAAAAGAGTACTTTTTGATAACTGCATTTCATTAGAATTGTTTTCTTTTGTAATTTTATGTATTTTATGTTACGCATTTAAAAACATTAGTCTGAGAAGGGTACAGATCTGTCAAAGAGAAGGGACAGTAGATTGCCAAAAGGTCTATGACACAAAAAGGTTAAGAACTTTGCTCTAGGAAAAAGTGTGAAAGATTATATCCTTTCTGAAATTATAAAAAATTATAAGAAAGAGTTCTTCCATGATTTTTTATTTTCCCTAACTGGCCTAGTCCTAGAGCAAGTCAGAATAACCATTTTAAAAGGTCATTTGCTTCTTATGTTTTTATATATTTTGATATTAGTACAAAAAAGTTACTCATTGTTCTCTTGTTCAGAGCATGTCATTATAAACTAGCTGAGATGTGTTGTACAAGTCACTTCAGTCTTGTAGGTCTTAGTGTTCTCACCTGTAAGATGGGATAGTAATGCTGACCTTGCCTAACTCATAGAGCTACTGCCAGGGTCAAATAAGACAAAGAATGTGAAAACATGAACAATAAAGTACTCTACCAATGCAAAACATTATTGTTGTTATTATTACTATTGTTACATGGTATGATTACATTAGGCTCTTACCTCTTGTGTTACCAGATGAAGAAGATGCAGATTCAAGGCAGATCACTACAGGGGATGGGCAGGGAGAGAGAAAACATGGTTTATATAATCACAAGATGCTACTTAGTGATGCTGTGATTGTCAGTTAGGAACTGAGAGCTGGGATCATTAAAGTACCAGGATCGTTAGGAATGCAACATTAAAATTCCAGGAAATATCTGTTGCAATTCAGTGATGTGTCAGTACAGTATCCACAGGGATTAGAACTCTTAGCTGGGGGAGGATGCTTCATGAGAAGTTCATATCTCATTTTCCCCTGTTCCCACAAATACTAACACCTCTAAACATGCATATGTATGTGGGCACATACCTTGAAAGATTTTGAGGAAGGACAGGACTGAACTGCCCCAGTAGCCCTTTTATAGAGACAATCTGCAAACACAGCAGCCTCCTCTGCTTTCGTTGCTCAAATCATTTTTGGCAAAACATTTTTTGGCAATCTTCTAGCTTAATATGCAACAAGTGTAGCTGTGAATGGATATAATTAGAAATATTTCTTGTCACATTAAGTAAGTGAATCAATCTCCTATAAATAATTTGACAGGGGGTGATCTTGGGCTCTATATAGGCATTAACTAGGAGATGGGGGTTTCGGGGCTTCTATACATTTTTTGGCCAGCTCAACTATTTTATCACTCATCCAACAATTCTCAGTCAGTTTCTTATTAGATTAACACCTATAAAATAGGTAGATTAAAACTAGCTTATTGCATGGAAAGTTTTGCAATGTTATTTGTTAACTCTGAAAAGGAATCAAATATTCCATTCTAAAAGGGTCTCAAATAATTCACTTGGGAGAAGGGAGTAACACATTTTTTTGAGGGCAGGATGGAAATTGGACTTCTGATTTCATTGGTAAAGGGAACTCTCAGTGATGAAACTTCCATTTATGGATGCATATCAGTACCAGTTCTGTAACTTGCCTGGGGCACAAAGAGGTTAAGTAACTTCCTCAGCGTCTTATGTGTCAGCTTTTCCTGACTTTAAGGCCAACTCCCTATCTTCTAGACTGGGGGTTATTTGTCTTTTTTTGTGTTATAGACCCCCCATGCAAATTGATGAGGTTTCTTCTTATAAACTAAGATAGGAGTCAACTAACCTTAAAAAACAAATAAACAGAATAATACTTTTAAAAGCATAAAATAAAATATATAAGATTACTAAGGAAACTCGTTATAGAAATAGTTACAGAAATTATTTTTTTTAAGTTCACAGACCCCAGGATAAGAACACCTAAATTAAACAAAGCTGCTTCACTGATAAACATAAGCCTTCCTTTAAATTTATAAGGGCAGTGACAGACACTTGGGTAGTGTAAGGGATTTAGAAAATGATCATGGGGAGAATTCTTGCATTACAGCCAAAGAAAGGAGAAATGAGTACAGATTATATGTAATATTATATAGCTTATATTGCGTGTGTTCAATCATTCTTAGTTGTGTCTGATTCTTGGCGACTCTATTTGGAGTTTTCTTGGCAAAGATACTAGAGTGGTTTGCCATTTTCTTCTCCAACTTATTTTACAGATGAGGAAACTGAGGCAAACAGGGTCAAGTGAGTTGCCCAGGATCACATAGCTAATAAATGTCTGAGGCCAGATTTGAATTCAAGTCCTCCTGAGTCTAGGGTCAGCACTGTATTCATTGTGTCACCTAGTCGCCCTTATATATACATTATCATTATATATAATAATATATTATATAACATGTAATTTGTATTATATATAGCTTATCATACTTAATGATACTCTTATGATATAGTGAAAGGCATATGGAAGTACTTCTCATTTTTCATTGTGACCCACAGCAAATGCCTATAGATAGATGGCAAATCCCTATGGGTAGCGGAGAAGTCTTTCAGGGTACACACCTTGAATTTTCAAAATATTTATAGGAAATGATACATCTCCCAGGTACATAGAGTACGTAGTGTGACATAGTGGAATGAGTTCTGGGGTCAGAAGACCTGGGTTTGAGCTCTAGCGTCTGTGTTCATTCTCTATACGACTCTGGTGAACTTGCTTCAGCTCTCTGAGCTTAAAATAGGGATAATATTTACAAAATTTACTTCATGGGGTCAAATAGAAATATTTTAAAACCTGAAAGGATTATAGAACTGCAAATTATCATAAACTGTGTACTTTTTTACAGATACCTGTTGCTGGATAAAGCAAAGAGAATGGACCTAATCTAAGTCTTCATATCAGATATAACACTGTATTTTGAAGTTAGGATACCCATTACCTGAGATATTGTTTACTAGGATGTTATGAATAATACATTAGGACAAGTTACTTATTTTGAAGCAAAGAAGAAAAAAAAAGACTTAATAACGGATCTGGGGGTGGCCAGGTGGCACAGTGAGTAAGAGCACTGGCCCCAGAGTCGGGATGACCTGGGATCGAATTCGGGCTCTGATACTTAGCACCTACCCAGAAATAACTGGCTGTATAACCTTGAGCAAGTTACTTAACCCCAATTGCTTTAAAAAAAATACCAGATCTGTACAACTCAGTGAGTTTTTTCTACTTCAGTTGTTGAAATATTAAACTGAAATATAAATAAATTGGTCAAAGGATGGGAACAAATGGTTCTCAAAAGAATTGCAAACTATTAGCAAATATATGAAACTATATCAACAACTATTTGAAATGCTCCTGATCACTAATAATTAAAGGAATATCAATCAAAACAACCCTGAGGTTCTACCCAGAGGGGTGCTGGAGGCAGTTGTGCAGGCTTGGGAGAGTGCCATTGTTAAATTTTCAGTGTGAGCATTTACATCTTAGAAAAACTAAACGCTACAAATGTGCCTGATTTATTGTTTATTATTTTTTGATTGTCAGGCCTTACAAAGTAATAGGGAAGCAATTTAATGGGTATGAGGTGATTCTCAGGGTTATTGTAAAAATAAATGAGATAATACTTGAAAGGGGCTTTGCAAACCTTAAAGCTATTATTATTATTAATTATAATAAGTATTATTATAAGTGGTAATCATTATTATTGTATTTATAATTATTACCATTCTTTTTCTAAGCTTGAGTCCTTTATCAAGATCTTGTCCTTGTACTCAAGTCTTTTCCCTATATGATCTGTTGTCTCTACTCTGCTGCCAAAATGATATCCCTGAAGTTCATTTGACCATATCACCCTCCCCCACAACAACCAACTCCAGTAACTCCTCATTACTTCCAAGATTAAATATTAAATCCTCTGTTCAGCATTTAAAACCCTCTACAACTTTCCCCCCTATTTTTTCTAGTCTTCTTGCTCATTTTTTAAAAAAATCTTTCTGGAGGGGGGAATGCAGGGCAATTGGGACTAAGTGACTTGCCAAAGGTCACACAGCTAGTAAGTGTTAAGTGTCTGAGGCTAGATTTGAACTCAGGTCCTCCTGACTCCAGGGCCAGTGCTCTATTCACTGAGCCAACTAGCTGCCCCCTAGTCTTCTTCTTCTTCTTCTTGCTTTTTGGAGGACAAAGTATCTGAGGCTGGATTTGAACTCATGTCCTCCTGACTCCAGGGCCGATGCTCTATTCACTGCACCACCTAGCCACCCCTACCCTCTAGTCTTCTTATACTTTACTCCCTCCAACACATTCTATGATCCAGTAATTGCGGCCTTCTTTCATAGGACACAATCTCCTAACTCTGCTTTTTCATTGACTGTCCTCCCATGTTTAGAATGTTTTCTTTCCTTACCTCTGTTTCCCTGACTTCCTACAAGACTTGATCAGACTCCATCTTCTGCAGGAGATTTTCTGTGCGTATTCCCGGATCTCCCTCACTATTAAGGCTATCTTTAATCAACTCTGTATATATCTTGTATGTACAAAGTTGTTTGCATATTATTATCTCCCTCATTAGAAGGTGAAATCTTTTCATGGTAGGGATCATCTTTTGCTCTTCTTTGGTGCTTAAGAATGCCTGGTGTACAGTAAGTATTGAATAGTTCTTTCCTAGGTTGAGTAGAAATTTGCTACCCTTCAGATTTCATTCATTGGTCTTAATTTGAGTCTAGTCCAGGATGTGGATCTAGATAAAGCATCATCCTTGGATAGTTTAAGACTTGACATTCATCTCACTTAAATTTCATCTTTCAGTTTAGTTTAGCATTCTAGCCTGTCAAGAATCTGGGGATCATGACTGTGCTAGGTGTTAACTATCCTTCCCAGCTCTGTGTCATCTGCAGCTCTGATAAGAATCCCATCTCATGAATTTATCCAAGTCATTGATAAAATGGCACAGGGTAAATGTAGATCTACCTATAGGGCCATTTCACTGAAGACCTCTTGACAAATTGAGATTGAACCAGTTCCAAATCTACCTATCTCAACTCTCATGTAGCCCATATCATTCCATCTTGCTACCCCAAAAGCACAGGATATTTTGTCAAATATTTTGCTAAAATCTAGATAATTGTGATCTATGGAATTTCTCCAGTTTTCCAATTTGGCAACTGTGAAAAAGAGACACAATTTTAGTGTGTTATATGAACTATTATAGATTTTGTCATACTGGATCTTTGCGGTCATTACCTCCTTTTCATTAATTTTCATCTGGAATGTGCCAGGAGTTAATGTCACTGTACTGACTTATAGCTTGCAGCCTTAATTCTCTTTCCTTTCCTGAAAATTCAGGATAATATTTGTTCCTTTTCAGTCCTGTATTACCTTTCAACTCTCTATAGTTTTTCAAATATTACTGATGTTGGCTCAAAAAGCACATCTAACAGTGATTACTAAATAAATTTAGTACCCAAGCATATATATGTACACCTATATATCAACTAGATGGTGCAGTGGATAGAACATTGGACTTGAAATCAGGAAGATTCATCTTAATGAGTTCAAATCCAGCCTCAGACAGTTACTAGATGTGTGACCCTGGGCAAGTCACTTAACCCTGTTTGCCTCAGTTTCTCATTTATAAAATGAGCTGGAGAAGGAAATGCCAAGCCATTCCAGTACCTTTGTCAAGAAAACCCCAAAAGGAGGTCACAGGTCCCAGAGAGTTGTACACAGCTGAAACAACTGAACATATACACATGTGTGTATTATATCTATGTATCTATTTAGGCCTGATGACTTGTATTTTTGAGCAGAGCACACCCTGCCCAAGTAAGGTTGGTGGTTCCCTGAAGAATAGCCATGTATATAGATAGGAGATGTGACTCCTAATTGGCTGAGAGACCTCTGAGCATGGCATATAACATATGTGAGGGAAGGAGACTTTGGAGAAGTTAGGGTTGAGAGAAGTGGAGTTAGAGAGAGATGGAGAAAGAAGAAATAAATTTTTGAATGGCTAAATGGTCAAGCATTTGAATGACTACAGGGGACAGTACCTGTAACCTTAGAGACTGTTAAGAGGGGACATCTTTGGTGAAATTGTTCTCTCCTTGATTTAGCTAAGATGTTGTCTCACTCCCAAGTCAAAGAGTATTTTATCATCTACCCTAATCTAATAAATAAATGCTATTATATGTGGATTATTGTCGTAGATCTTACCATTTGAGGACATTAAAACAAAGGTGGGGAGGATTATGAAAATAGATGAATTTTGTAGTTTTCAGTAAGCAAAATGAGGGAATTAATTAACAATGATAGTTAATTACTTAGTAAAGTAGAAAGCAAGTTCATTTCCTGAGAAAGTGGAAGTAGATGTTTAATATTGGACTTTAAGAGAGAGAATACTTATAGCAATTGCTATGGAGAGTGTGATAGAAAGTCAAGCAGAGAAGAACAAAAGGATTATTATCTAGCACGAATAGCACTATTGAGATTAGCTAGCAGAAATTTGTATTGGATCCTGCTGGATCTCTAGCAGCATTCAAAAACATGGGAGACATAACAAAGAAAGTAAATTTTGAGGTGACCTAGAACCAAGTTTCAGGTTGCTAGGGTATGATTATATTGTCATAGAATTTAGAACTAGATAAGGAATGAGAAGTCATCTAATGCAACCTTCTCATTTTACAGCTGGGGAAACTAAGGACCAGAGAGGGTGAAGTATTTTGCCCAGCATCACACAATAAGTAGCTGAACCAGAATTCCACCCTAGGTCTTCTGTTTAGTTTACATTTATCTGTCTTGGAGAAAAGGTAATCATTAGAAACTTAGTCAAGTGTCTTTATGCAATGTCTTTATGTATGCTATGTCAACATCATTTCTCTGCTCCTATCATCTCTTCAATGATCTGTGATTTCACCAGTCTGAGTATTCTCTCCCTGATATAAATTGCAATCCCTCTACAATTTAATAAATAGTCTTTGAAACTTGCTGTGACTGAAAAAAAGTCATCACTCTGTGGCAAACTTGTTAGTGAACCAATTCAGATTTGACGATACTCATCCTTATATGATAGACACATTCTAATGTACTAAGTATGCTAAGTAATGTACAAAAGCTCACTTGGACTAAAAGTGGAAATGAATGAGAAGTAGAGAAAAGAGATCATTCATTCTGATGAGGAAGCAAGATATAGTAATTCAAGTACATAAATATCAGCTGGATCTCTCCTTTTGCCAGAATAACAACTTATAGTTTCTTGCCGTGATTAAATTATACTTTCATCTTTCAAAAGGTAAAATAAACAAAAGAGAGAGTTTCTATTCTGGTCTTGACTTTCATAAACAAAGAAGAACTGTTTGCTGAATTTTTTCTTAGGGTAAATTGACCACTCAATCACAAAATTTATGACAGATGAGAAGAATGTCAGAGATAGTTTGACATACAATTTAGCTATGGATAGAATATATTTCAAAGAAATATACAATGTATGGGTTCAGAAAAAGACTAGGTAAGATCTCCTGGCCTAGAATTCCACTGAGAAAGACTAAAAACAAGTGATACCAAACATCATATTTTCTTTTTCAATGGAATTATAAAGATTAGCATTCTGTCGTGATGCTTCATTGTGGTATAGAGATGACCTTGGGCTCTTGAAGTAGCAGCAGACTAAATCTCTAATAGGCCTTATGAATTTAGGACATTTCCTCACATAGCTATATAGTCTTTATATACACTTCTATTTGTTTCTCTTCCTTTTCAGTAAACCATACTTTTCTATAAGCCTATTCAATCAGAAGTCCCATTCCATTAAGTCCAAGTGATACCTTCTTGACTTATGTTCTTTAGTTCCCATAGTTTGTTACTTAGATTTTGTGTATTTTTGATAGATATTTGAGATCATGTAGTTTATTGCTACTTCTTTTCTAATATAAAGAACTCCTACTTGTAATAGGGCTCATTTGAAATAATTGTAGCACTAGAAATAATAATGACATAATAAATGATAATAATACGTGTGTATAGATATATGTATCTATCTTTATATATATATGCATGTATATAACTCTATCTACATATACATATATGCAATTCCCTCATTTTACAGATAGGAAAACTAAGGACCAGAGAGAGAGGTATTTTACCCAATGTAACACAGTAAGTAGCAGAACCAGAATTCCAAACCAGTTCACATTTATTTGTCTTGGAGAAAGATGTATCATTAGAAACTTCATCAAATGTCTTTATGGAACTGAGATACTCTCTCTCTCTCTCTCTCTCTCTCTCTCTCTCTCTCTCTCTCTCTCTTTCTCTCTCCCTCTCTGTCTCTCTAGTTTCAAACTAAGTTTAGTGACAGTAATTCTTCCAATACCAGGGGCAAAGCAGAAGTCACCACATGAACTCAGAATACCACAGCCAAGCACCCTTGGTGCCCAATCAACAGCTGCAGAAATGATGTGTCAGGTCAATATGGTAGAAAACCCTATAAGCTTCAATTACAAATTACCTAACCTTCACCCAGTTTGGGGTTTTATCTCATGTTTGCTCCAGATGTTTCTCTAAATGGGTCTGGGGATGATATTAATACATGCACTTTTCTCTCTCCTTTGGGCATTCAGAGGGTCATCTCTACCATTTCTTTTAGAACAAAACTTCTTCCCTCCAGAAAATAAAATACAGTTCACATGGATTTAAGCAACAATCAGGTTGTGTTTTTTTATTTGTCAAAGCTTTATTGGGTAAGTGGGGAAGGTTGGCAGGATACAGTTTAGTCCTTCTTGGCAGTAACCTTCCTCACGGCAGCTAGGACATTGCTGAGCCCTTCTATCTTGAGCTCCCACCCTTTTTTTGGTGAACTTAGGAACTTGCTTATCCTTGGAGACTTTTAACAATTCCCTGGCTCACCTCTCACAAAGTACAAATCCACACTCCTCTTGGATCATATCTCTCACAAACTTGGTGCATTTAGTCAAGTGCCCATGGCAATAGCTGTGTCGCAGCTTTGAAATGTTTTTGATAACTTTGTGACCCTTGCTGAGGCCCATGGGTATGGGATATTGAATGGCCATGGCTGTGGTACTATTGTAATCCCAATGGCAGCCACAGCAGAAGGGAGGAGAGAGCTTTGAACTCTGGAATATGTAGCCTCCACTGTAACCATCAGTTTTTAAGCCATAAAAATGTAAAGATAAAAGAATCCAAAAGGATAATAAGAGACATGTAGATACTGGCCGCTTTTGCTTAGCAGCATGAGAGGGGCAAATAGCTTCTCTTTCTCCCTCTCTGTTCTCTTGTTCCTGGAAGGAAACAAGAAGCAATCATATCCTGGATAATATGGAGATAATGTTTTTGAGCTAAGTTCCCATTAGCTGAAAGGGAAGAAGGAAAAAATTCTAGCCACCTTGACGGTTTAGTCACTCAACATATCAATCTATTTCTGGAAGACTCTGTCTTGTTCTGTTAGCACCCATTGCATATTATCTGTTAACAATGGCAAGTGTAGGAGTTGGGATTAGATGGTACCATAGGGTCAGAGGGCACTTTCATATACTCTTTGTTTGTTAGGAGATAAGGGACCATTCACAAGACATAGGATTTTATGAACCTGTGGTAGTGATAAGAAAGCTACTATGTAGGAATCCAAATCATAAATTAGGATGTCAATTTTCCAGGGCAAATTCTGGTATGGTTTAGTCTTCATATCGCTAGTGCCTAGCACAGTGCTTTGCAAACAGCTGGCACTTAATAAGTGCCATAGAACTGAATTAAATCAAACCGCCATTTGAGATCCATCAGGGAGCAAAGAGCTAAATATTCACATACTTAAAGGGTATATCTCTTCTACTGGAGATCAGCTTCCACGAGAATGTAGTGTCACATACATACTTGTGGTTTTGGGGCAGAATTTATATTTTCAATCTTTTAAATAGTGTTTTACTGGGAAATGGTTTTTATTTTGTATATATGGTTTCCAAAGGTTAACTGATTTTTATTTAGTCTTGGGGACAAAGGTTTTCTTGCAGGAAGGATATCTCCAATTCTATAATAAAAGTCACTAGGAAAATATAATTCTTTGACCAGAATTTAATTTTGTGACCAACTTTTCTATGTTTCATAAAGTTAGGTAAACTCATAGCAGCTATCCTTTCTATGTCTACAGACTCCCTTCATGAATTTAGTATAAACTGCTCCACTGGAGAGATCAGGGAGAACCAGGCTTAATAACTTGAGACCACCACAAGGTAATGGAGATCAGAGCCTATTACACAAACAGCCCTACCTCAAACCCTAGCCATCAAGATCTCACCAGGTTCTCTCATTTCCAGCTCAGTATTTAAGTATCCCTGGGTCTAGTACCTGGACTGAAGCTGAACTTTCCTATACATGTTGTCTCTTCCAATTTGAAGGAATTCTTCAAGAACAAGGAATGGTTCACTTTTCTGTTTGTATCCCAGGACTTAACCTAATGTTTGATACATATTAAGTACCTAAAAATGTTTTTTTCATCCTAATTACTATTCTGTATGATAGGCCTTATATGTACACAGAAAAGATGGTCAACTTTGAGATATCTGAAGGGATACTTTCTGTGATATTGCTCTGATAAAAATTTTCTTCCATCTGAAATCAATTTGTTTGGGTAATTAAGCTACATGGTGAAATTACAAATACCCTCAGGCAGTTTAAGAAGTCATTAACCCTCTAGTATAAATTGATATTATCAAGTACTTTTTTCTTGACTTGTTAGTCAAGATTAAAGTATAGAGGGAATAGGAGTTGGAGTAGGATGTATCCAGATCATCTAACATTGAGGCCCTCAAATTGGAGATGACAGGGACCTGCTTCTGGGAAAAGATATTCTGTGTTACTCTATCACATGAGTGGGAGCAACCTTTTTCCACTGGCTACATAACCAGAACAGACCACATCTTTACAACCACCAGACTCAAGACAGTCTCTCTTTTTTTGGCTCCATCCAAAGGGTGAAGGTTCTGTTCACCTACAGCATGGGCTCCATGAACTGAGCTGAGTGAGGGAAAGAACTACCTTTGGTCCTTCTTTTATTTAGACCCTATATTTTTGAGAATCAGGCTTGGGGTGTTGGTCTAGTCTATTTCCTTTGTCCTTTTCAGTTCTAGGCATAAGCAATGGAGTCTTTCAAGCCATAGTGACCTTAGAGGCAAGATTTCAATCTAGATTTGCAACCAGGATAATAGGGAAGCCCTTATAAATCAAAGTACCCAGGACTTAAGCCCAAGGGTGGCTTTAGATTTAGAACTTGGTGGAACCAGTCTTTATAGGAACTGAATTAAACCACTAACTTAATTGGCCTTCCCTCCCCAGAGACTGAGGTAGTGTTTGTATGTGCATGGGGATGGAGACACAGGAGGATTAAGCATTCACATTGTGGATAGGTGGGAACATTTATGTTTTTCTTCTTGGTATATTTTTGAGGTAAATAATCTTTTCTAAAGCCTAATCTGACTTTTAATGGTTAAATGGAACTGGAGTCTAAGTCCTCTCCCTTAAAATTGGGAGAACACAATTTGTACTAGCTAGAGCCAATGGCATAGAGCCTAGACCTTTAAGAATACTGGAGAGCCATAGGAGAGGAGTGAAATATCACACACTTGTCTTTTAGGTAGTGAGGACCAAGGTGAGCATTGTTACATATGGAAGGAAGGACAATTTGGGATTGTAAAAGACTGCCATGGGGGATGTGTTGCAGGTTCTGGGCAATCTATACATAAGGACACTGAGGTACATAGGAAATAAGGAACAGAGGAAGATAGAAAACACAAATGTGCCAGAAAAATAAACTACCATCCCCTTCCCCCTCCACCACCCCACCCCCCATTCTTATACTCTCTGCCACTTGTGCCTAGGAATTCAACTACTCTTCATTTATTCCTGAGTGACTAAGGCTATGAATATCGTGAACTTTGCACAAGACATCCTGAATGCTTTCTCAAAACACATAATAACTGATGAATAGGTATGGTAAAAGAAAAAGACAGACAAGAGAGTTCTTTGCAGTTTTCCTAGAGTCCTTTATCTTCTAGAATAGTAAGTACAAAACAGAGTGACAAAGACTTTCACATTTTGTGTTTCTTCAGTCACCCAGAAGAATTGGGATTATTCCTCACTTATAATCTTTGTATGGACCTCCCTGCTCTTCACCCGGAGCTTGTTGACCTGGGACTCAGCAATATCAGCCCGTTCCTCAGCTTCCTCCAGCTCATGCTGGATCTTGCGGAATTTGGAGAGGTTGACATTAGACTGTTCCTCCTGAGAAAAGAAATGAATTTGTGAGAAAATGAAAGACTCTGATTTGGAATCTGAGGGGTGGATTCAAATCCAGCTATATAACTTATAACCCACATGACCATGAGGAGATCATGGTGCTTGGATTTTGGTCCATGGTCCTTGGAAATCTGGACCTTGGATTTTGAAATTGTAAAAGGAGGAAACTGGATTAGATACTATCTAAGGCAGAGGTGGGGAAGCTGATCTTAAGGAAACTTTTGGTTCTAGAACTTCTGGTTCATTGATTCTTCCTGAATCCAAAATTGGGTAGGTCCTGAACCTCTCAATTTATTTCACTTTCATGTTTTACATTTTAGAAAAAACATTAAGACTCCTATAAAGCTCATCTTTGAAATGTTAGGATTAATTTCCTTGATATTTTTTAACAAAAAAATAATGATTGGCACAATGGAAAGAGCACTTGTTCTGGAGTCAGAGGACCAGGGTTCAAAGCCCACTTTGGATACTAATTCTTGTGTCCTTAGAAGTCATCTAAAATAATGACGATGATGCTAACAGTGTTTATACTTTTCTCCTGTAATCCTCATGACTCTAAGAGATAGGTGCCATGATCACCTTTATTTTATAGATAAAAACTTGAGGCAGACAGAGGTTAAGTGACTTGCTCAGGAATACAGAACTCAGGTGTATTCTAATTCCAGATCAGTACTCTATTCACTGAGTCACCTTGTTGCCTGTTGGGACCTCTTTCATAAAATGAGGACTAGCTGATCTTTAAAGTAACTTCAGTTCTCCATCTATGATCTCATTTGATTTTTAAACTGCTAAATGGATGTTTTCATTAAAGGAAAAATTTAACAGGATTTAAATTTAACATCCAAATAAATAATTCCAAGTCCCTAAGCTTATTTTTATGAGACGCAAAATGGGAACCAGTCAAAGAAAACAAAATAAAAAAGGCTTAGTATGTGATCTGATCTTTGCTATCTTATTTAAGTTTTGATTGTATGTTGTTGCCACCTTACACTATTTATATTTGTGAATTTGACAGTTTAATTTAACAAACATTTACTATGTTCAAGACAGTTGCTGTTCTAGGCACTGGAGATACAAACAAAAAACAAATATTGGCCTATTGATAATGGCCTATGCCTAAGGCATATCCATAGTTATCCTCAAATGGAAAATTTTTATTTGGATTTCCTAAAACTGTGCATAAGATAGTAAGAGTTCAGAAAACAAAATAAGCTAAGTAGAGAAATTCATTTGTGACATCTGTAAAAAAGGATAAATCTGTATTACCTCTGAATGGAAACTGAGTATAGTAATGCTCAGCCAGGGATCAAATCACTTGACCTAGTTCTGTCATCACTGAAAATGGTTTTTTGATGTTACAGCTCTGCTGGCAGTAGTCTCCCCTCCTTCCTTTTCTATTTCTTTCTCTTCCTTCCTTGGTCCCCTTTGTTTATTTTTTCCTTATTTCTACTTAGCCCTGGAACTGAACTGAGCCTGGAAGCACAGGTTAGCAAGGAGCTGCAGTACATTTTCCATTTGAAAAGCAGTGTAGTATCATTGAATCAGTATTGATCACTGAATCAGTATTGAATTTGATGTTAGAAGACCAGACTTTGAGTCCTGGACCTTCCACCTAGTAGATTGGTGACTTTGGACAAGTCACTGACATTCTTTGGGCTCCAGTGTTCTCATTCATAAAATGGGGGTAACAATGACTGTACCTCCTTAACAAGGTTATTGTGAAGCTTCAAATAAGATGCCTCACATAAAATCCTAAAAACTTAGAGCTGTACAAATAAAAGACATCATTATTGTCAACAATCAGTACTCACAGCTTCCTCTGCTTGTCTCTTATATGCTTTCACTTTAGACTGAAGTTTGTCCACTAGGTCCTGAAGCCTGAGAACGTTCTTACGGTCTTCTTCAGTCTGAAAGATTTTTGTAAGTAAGTGGTTTATTTGAGAATCAAGTATTCATTATCTTTACAAGGAAAAATATTTGTAATTCTACTGTAGACTATGCCAGAGCCCAGAAAGTCTCTCCTCCTTACCTGGTAAGTGAGCTCCTTCACTCTCCTCTCATGTTTGCGCAGACTCTTCACAGTTTCAACATTGCGTTTCTGTTCACTTTCAACCTCCCCTTCAAGTTCACGCACCTGAGAAAGGACAGAGGGTCTTGGCCCAGGGTGCAACCACTGCCAGCTGCTTTGTGTTTCATTTTGTTTTGTTTTGGGGATTTATTTAGAAAACTAAAAATTTTGCTGTGATTGCAAAAGCACAAAATAATTACAGGCATTAGAAATACATACTCTGGCCTCCAGTTTCTGGATCTGCTTCTTTCCTCCTTTCAGGGCCAGCTGCTCGGCCTCATCCAGGCGATGCTGCAAGTCCTTCACTGTCTGTTCCAGGTTCTTCTTCATCCTCTCCAGGTGGGCACTCGTGTCCTGCTCCTTCTTCAGCTCTTCAGCCATCATGGCTGCCTGGTTAGCAAGTAAACCGAAACAACTATAAATGTCAGGGAGTCATATAAATACACCAACGAGGGAAATCAATGTGTTTTCTGCTCACATCAGTGATAGCCTTCTTGGCCTTCTCCTCTGCATTCCGGGCTTCCTGAACCATGTCTTCCATCTCACCCTGGATTTGCGAAATATCTGTTTCCAGTTTCTTCTTGGTGTTGATCAAGCTGGTGTTCTGGGTAAAAAAATAAAAACAAATTATCATTTTTCTTCTTTCTCCAAAACTACCAGAGATCATAATCATTGGGAAGAGGGGAGATAGGAGATGCAGATCTGTGATTTCATCAGTGGAAAGAACTTCAAGAGAAAACTCCCTATAGCTATACATATTAGAAAACCAGCTGTAGCATATAGTGTTGGAGGGTTGCCTGGGGGTACTGAGAAAGTTAAATGCCTTGCCCAGAGTCACATAGCCACTGAATGTCAAAGTAAGATCTTCCTGACTCCAAGATTGGCCGTCTATTACTGTACTATGCTGCTTCTCTGAGACTATAATCACAATGCTTAAAATGTTTTATATAGTCAGTTATTGATAATTGACATTATATACATAGAGGCACTCCTGGTAGGGATTTAATGCAAGTCAATAAGTATTTTTGGAATTGTTGCTTTATGTAATGCACAATAGTAGGCCACTGAGATAAGCTGCAAAGATGAATAAAACATAGGCCCTTCACCATGAAATTTATATTCCATCAGAGTATGATAACACAAAGCTAAATAAGTATAAGTGTAATAAAGAATGGACAGAGTACTATGTTGGGCAGAAAGGAAGAAAAGATCACATTCTGTTAAAGGAAACAGGAAAAGTAGGCCTTGAAAGATAAATCAGACTTTGAGAGTATAAGGCAGAAGAAAGAGTAAAAAATGACATAAGATGTTGAGGCAAGGTTATTGGAAAGATGGATACATTAGTATAAATGGGGAAATCAGAATATATAGATGTAGGTGAAAGAATGAAATTAACTTTGAACCTGTGTTTTAGATATTTGAAGGAAACACAGGTGGAGATGACTATTGGATATTTGGGGATTGAATATTGACTATCTAAAAATCTAAAAAATATTTAAAATTTCTGCCCCATAGATACACCTTAAAGGAGTTCTGACAAGTATCTAGATATATGTAAGCAGGATCTAATTTAAATTTTTCCTTTTTTCTCTTCCACCAATAGATCGCTGTTGTTCAGTTTTTCAGTCATGTCAGCCTCTTTGTGACCCTATGGACCACAGCATGCCAGACCCTTGTATTCTTCACTATTCTCCTAAAATCTGTCCAATTCATGTTTTTTTGTTTCCATGACACTCTCTATCCATCTCATCCTCTGTCATCTCCTTTTCCTTTTATTTTCAATCTTTTCCAACACGAGGGTCTTTTTCCAATGAGTCCTGTCTTTTTGTTGTGGTGGAAGTATTTAAACTTCAACTTAGTACTTAACTTTCCAGTGGAGAGATCCCAATATAGACTTTGTTGTGACTGTGCTCACCTGGGTGTGTAGGA
>NW_027187380.1:34354225-34416249 GCF_028583685.1 Petaurus breviceps papuanus
AACTACTCAGAGTCAAGCCCAACTCCTTTCTGAATGTATTGGTCTACTATCTATATGTACCTCAGCTTCTTCCAAAGCAGCCTGAAGTTCACATTTTTCTTGCTCAATTTGTTTCTTTATTTTCTCCAGTTCATGGATACGTTTGCCTCCCTCAGCGATCTGCTCAGTCAGGTCAGAAATCTCCTCTATGGGTGGATAGGTAGGTAGAGATTGAGTGAGACAGGTGGAAAAAATGGAAGGGTCATCCAAGTCACTGTTAATCAAGCAAGTGAAGTGGACTTACGCTGCAAGTTCTTGTTCTCACGCTTCAGGGTTTCCAGGTGGTCCAAGGATTCTTCATAGGCATTTTTCATCTTGAACAGCTCTGTGCTGAGAGAACGAGACTCCTTCTGGGAAGCTTCTAGCTCAGCATGAGTTTCCTCATATTTCTGTTTCCATTCTGCTAATATCTGAAGAACAAACACAGTTAGTCTACTGCAAATAGAGTAATGAAGAGAAATTAAAGGCTGTAATAGCATGGAATTACCTTATCAAAATTCCTTTGCTTTTTATCCAGTGCTGCACAGGCTGCATTTGTCCTCTCCACATCCAGCATGAGGTCCTCCACTTCATTCTGAAGACGTTGTTTGGTCTTTTCAAGGGAAGCACATTTGGCATTCACAGCTTCCACATGTTCCTCAGCGTCTTGTAGGCGCTGGGCCAGCTTCTTCCTGAAGGATTACATATGTTTCAAGAAATGAATAGCTTAAATAAAAATAATAATTATCAAAGGGAAGCATGTTGTAACTTCATTAAAATATTGGTCATTATGATATACGAGTAGAATTTGGCATAAGGTAAACATTTTGAACTCTTTGCAGGGTAGGCACATGTGCCCACATAATACAGATACATATTTAAATGCATACATATATACTTAGAGATGTAGTATGTCAACATGGATAAACATCCAGCCTCTAAATAGGAAAATCTAGGTTCAAACACTAACTCAGACAACTATTGAATGGGGAAGTCACTCAGTCTCTTATTGTCTCAGGTAACTATAAGATTATGCATTATAAGAAAGCTGCTGATACACACTAGTGGAGAGAATTTCCATATTTGGAGTTCTCATACCAATGAATCATAAGTCTAGAACAATAAAAACAATATTGTTCCCATTGGTAACCATTCAGGATTCCTCAGTGTAGTAGGGCACCCCCCAAATATATATATATATATATACAGACACACACACACACACACACACACATGCCTTTGAAAGGAGTCCATGATGTGTGATATATGTTACTATATACATATGTATATATGGGCATGTATATGTATATATGCCAAAAGAGACTTCATTATAAAGCAGTTACTCTTATTTGTCTCAATATTGGATCTACTAGGTACTATTTTATTTACCTATCAATGTTCATTCAGCTACAATCTAATGCATGATTGTATTAACTCTTTTAGAATACACCTGAATCTTTTTAGAATTCAGTTATTTCTCTTCTGTTTAATATGTATAATTTATCTCTATTCTAAAAGATCCCTGCACATACTTGGCTTCTTCCAGTTCCTCTGTGCGCTGAATGGCATCTGTCTCATATTTGGTTCTCCATTGGGCAACCTCACTGTTGGCCTTGGACAATGCCCTCTGTAGTTCAGCCTTGGATTCCTGTTCCTCTTCATATTGCTCCCTTAACAAGTCACAGTCATGGCGGGATGACTGAAGGGCATGGGCTAGTGCATTTTTGGCCTATGGGCAGATATCTGAGTTAATTTTATGATATTTAATAATACAAGGCAAGAAACCCTGAAGAACATGAGGCTGAAAGTAATTTTTATCATGAAGTTAGGGAAAAAGTTTTGTAATACCTTGGTCTCTTCCTCAAGTTGCCTTTTTAATTCCTCAATCTGCTGTGTGAAAGCTTGTTTTCCTCTTGATAACTGAGAAACTAAAGCATCTTTTTCATCCAGCTGGCGTGAATATTCACCTGTAGTACATAGACACATATGTAGATGTGTATATATGCACATGTGCATATATAAAAAGATAATTATCATGCAAAAACAAAATTATCATTAGTACTGAAGGAAAAAGACAGTCTTGGAAATCAATTTTGTGTGTTCTTAAGAGTTATGTTGGGAATTAATTGTAACAATAATTTCCCCTTGAATCTAACTAGATTCAATATAGGATGATATGAATCTGAACGAGAACAGGGGTAGATGCCCTTCTCTAATTGAGTCCAAATTAGTGGATATTTGGAAGTTTGGGTTTGTTCCATGGCCATTTTAAGGGTTTAGACTTCTTTAGTTTAGTCCAGTATTGAATAGAGAACTCAGTTGAACTGAGAGTCATTAGGTCTATTCTGAAATGTACACAAATCCCCAGATGACTCAAAATAGGTCCAGTATTTAAACACTTTTCTAGGATTAGCCAAAACCTACTAGTCTACAATTCTGTCCAGTTTGAAACAATTGTCCCTAGGTTGCCTCAAACAGACCTCTCCATTTGGACTGGCAGGGTGTTTTCTGACTAATATTTGCCAAAACCTCATGCTTTTATTTTTAAAAATTTATTTTATTTTTAATTTATGGAATAAAAAGCATTTCCGTAACATCACACAATAAAAATATGATTGCACATGAAACTGAAAATTTATTATCATTAACACACATGGAGAAAGGAACTTACCAGACTCCGTCTGTAAGCGCCCTCTCTGAGTGGTCAGGTCATTGATTAAACGCTGCTGTTCCTCTTCCTTTGACTTAAGTTCACTAACTTGATCCTCCAGGGTGCGGCACATTTTTTCAAGGTTGCCCTACAAGTATAAAGGAGTACATGGAAAATATAACATTTTAAAACATGATCCCAGAGTTATTTACTTACATATACTTACAGACCTTTAAAATAGAAACAAGCATATTCAGAGAATATTTCTCTTAGCTATCTTGCACTTTCTAATAGGACATTTTCAAAATTTTGTAATTAGTTCAAAGCATGGGTTAATTAATCTATTCTCAAGCATTTAACAAGTACCTACTATGTGCCAGGCATACTACTAAGTACCAGGGATCCAAAATAAAAAATGAAATAATCTCTGCCCTCATGAAGTTAATCAGTGGAGACAACAAGCACATCGATTCAGACCTGCCTCGAAATACCCCATCTTCTAAATAGCAAAGATGTTCAAGCAAAGAACTAAGATCTTTTTAAAGTTCAACCTGCATAAGAATGGTACAAGAACAACACCTCCCACACACAAAAAAACAGCTGTGTAAACTTGGGCAAGTTACTTAACCCCAATTGCCCTCCAAAAGGCAAAAAAAAAAAAAAACAAAACCCAAAACACCACCTTACAAGACCTGTACAGATATTTCATCACTCCTTCTTAATACAGTTTTAAAATATAGATATTTCATACAATTCATAGTACCTTGGCTTTAGAAATAGTTTCTACATTGCTGGCAAGGTCATCGATCTCCATCTTCATTTCACTCTTCTCCTTCTCCAGTTTCTGCTTGACCCTCTGCAGGTTGTCAATTTGTTCCCCAAGCTCAGCCACACTGTCCGCGTGCTTCTTCCGCAGAGTGGCCGCTGTGGCTTCATGCTGCAGGGTGGCCTCTTCAAGGTCCCTGCGCATCTTCTGGAATTCAGCCTCTCGCTTCTTGTTCATCTCAATCTGAGCTGAAGTCGCCCCTCCAGCTTCTTCCAGGCGCTCGCTGATCTCCTCAAGTTCCCTGGAGAGATCAGATCTCTGCTTCTCAGCTTTAGCCCGAGAGGCACGTTCTGCCTCGATTTCCTCCTCCAGTTCTTCAATGCGAGCCTGGCAATAGGGGGAAAACAGACCCATCAGTGCCTTCCTGTCAATGAATGTTTTTCTGGAACCTGGCACCCAAGGAAATGATGACTTTACCTGCAACTCTTTGATTTTTTTCTGCAACTGAACCCCTAGTACTTGTTCATCTTCAATTTTGCTTTGCAGGTTGCTGATTTCAAACTCTTTCCTTTTTTAAAAGTGAAAGAAGACATATTAATGTTCACCAATATTTATGGCTAATTTTTACAAATAACTCTCTTCTACTTACTTTTTAAATTTTTCATCGAGCTGTTGTTTCTCATTTTCAAGATCCATGATTGATTCTTGGGCCAATTTCAGGTCACCTTCAAGTTTCCTCTTTGCTCTCTCTAGGTCCATTCGAAGTTTCTTTTCTTGCTCCAGGGACCCTTCAAGCTAAAAGTTAACAATACCATAAATTAACTTCTGGAAAGAATACAACTTCCATTTTACTCTCATAAGAGAACTGCATTTCCTTTACAATTTCAAGCTTACATCATCCACTTGCTGTTCCAGCTTGATTTTGGCTTTGGTCAGTGTATTCACTTTGTCTTCTTCTGCCTGCAGGTCATCCAGGGTCTGCTGGTGGGCCTCTTGGAGGGCTTTCTTCTCTTTGGTGAGCTTAGCAATAGTTTCATCCAGCCCTGCCATCTCTTCTGTGAGGTTTTTCACCTTTATGAGTGAAAATTGTATTCATTAAATATATTATTGTTCACTGAGTACTATATTTATGCTCTATCACATATAACCATATGCTTTTATAGGTCTCTTGTACCCTATTTCTTTATGGTGAGATTCATACCTTGTTCTCAGTAGCATGTTTCTCCTTTTCCACCTTTGCCAGTGTCAACTCAAGATCATCAATATCTTTCTTGAGCTCTGAACATTCATCTTCCAGCTTCCTTTTCTTGGCTGTCAATTCAGCATTGATCTCCTCCTCATCCTCAGCCCTTTCAGTCACCTCTTTGATTTTAGCCTCAAGTTGGATTTTGGTTTTGATTAGCTGGTCACATCTTTCCTCTGCATCAGCCAAACTTTCAGCTTCCTTGAATAAGAAGGAAAGCCAAAATAAGAAAAGCAAAGAAGCAAAGTAAGGCCAGACAATGGGAGTCCTTGAAAGAAAGATGGAAGAGTTTGAACTTAATAAAATAAGCAACCAAAATCTGATGTATATCAGTCATTCAATCATTCAACTAATGTTCATATAGGACTTACAATGTGAGAGGCAGGGTGTCAGACTTTGCCTTAGGGATAGATTCAATTCAACAAGTATTTTGAGATCCTACTGCTTCCTAGGCACAGTTATATGCTGAAGATAAAGCCTGTATTCTACCAGGGAATGGGAATGACATTTGCCAAGAAAAAAATGTATATAAGGTAGATAATAGGGCAAATTAAAAAGTATTCTATGGCCATTGAAGAGAGAAAGAACAGATATTACTTACAGACTGGACTTGAAGTTGCAGGTCATTCTTCTCTTTCAGCAAGGACACCATTTTTTCTTCTAATTCTTTCCTTTTAGCTTCAGATTTGGCAAGTTCATCTTTAGTTTTCTGAAATTCTTCCTTCATGGTGGCCATCTCCTTTTCAGTCTCAGCACTCTTGAGCAGAGGCTTGATCTTAAAAAACAGTTTCATCCAAGGCCAATGCTTAACATTCATGAAGGCTCGAATATTGTATTGGATGCAGAAAATGGATTCCCTATTATCATATTAAATTAATGTGCATTAAAAGTTATATGAGTAACAAAAATAAACTTTGTAGAAATATAACTTTATGGTTCCAATGAAACAATTTTGAAGTCTCACTCTAATTGGATTCATACCTTCTTTCCACCATCTTCTGGTATTCTACTCTTGCTAAGAAACCCCGACACATGGCTTGAGTTCGGGTAATAAGCTGTGCTAACTTGTCATCTCTCATCTCTTCCAGGAGACCCAAAAGACCAGCTTTGAAAAAGACCTGCAAAGGGGAGAGATTACAGATCATTGCTTCATTCTACAGGAAATACAAATGGACAGGGATTAGAAAAGGTCATTTACCTTTGTATGGCCAAATTTATACTGGGTGTGATCAATGTCAATAGATCCCAGAAGTTTCTCAGAAGCCTTCTTGCTATCAATGAATTGTCCTTCAGGAATAGCACTTGCATTTAAAACTTTGTATCTATTGAGTTAAAATAAATGTAATGCACGTGACCATTCTGATGATTAATTGATGGTAACTCAAAATAAAATAGTCAATGAAGAAACAATGCATTTTCCTATACTACTAGATCTATTCTTAGTGAAATGGGACAAATTTATTTATTTATCAGGGTGATTGATCTAGCCCTAGCCCCATAGAGTCATTTCAAGTCTTTTGTTCTTTTTCTCCCCCAAATTAATGTCTTCCGCTTCCCACCTTCAAGTGTCTTGTTCCCTCATGATCTCTTTCTTCCCATCCTGCTCTATCTATCAAACCTGCTTTCAGGAAAGGACTCTATGGTCATTCTCACTAAGATTAAAATGACTGATAACATGTGATCCTCTATTCACAAGGGATTCCCAAATCTTTATCTCCAGTCTCAACTTTTCTCCCAGTCTGTGATTTTAGACTTCTACCTTCCTCCTGGACATTTTTTCTTGGATATCCTATCTGGCATTCAGGATTCCTTACAACGTTTCCTCAGCCTGGTTTCTGGTTTCATCTCCCACTGCTCCTCTACATTAGTGGTTGTCAAACTCCAATAGAAACAATGGCCACTAAACATACATAAAGATCACTGCACATTGACTCAGGAAATTACACATATAACATTAGCTATGTTCTATTGTATTTTTGTTTATTTTATAAAATATACCTCAATTACATTTTACTCCAATTTGAGCCCACTCCAGGAGTATTAAATATATTTAACATCTCTGCTGTCCAAGAAAACTCCATACCATTCAATCTGGTTTTCCCTCTTTATGCTCATCCTTCAGCCCTCCCCACCTCTTAAGATTCTGCTTTATCTCCCTTCACCTATGCCAATGCTAGATATCCTTGAAGGCCCAATTTAAATCCATTTCTTCCATTAATTCTTCCCAGATCATTCCACGGCTCTTATTATCTGTAACATTAATTCAATACATACCATTTTGTGCCTTACATTATTATTATTTTTTTGGATGGGGCAATGCAGGGCAATTGCAGCTAAGTGACTTGCCCAAGGTCACACGGCTAGTAAGTGTTAAGTGTCTGAGGCCAGATTTGAACTCGTGAACTCAGGTCCTCATGACTCCAGGGCTGGTGCTCTATTTACTGTGCCACTTAGCTGCCCCACCTTGTATTATTAATTACCATTTCATGTGTATACTTGTATCAACGGTAAAACTTCGAGTTTCATGAAGGCAAAAACTATATCTTCTACTTCTTTGTAATCCCCACAATACTTGCACGTATCAGGTACTCAATAAATATCTGTTGTTCAGTTGTTTAATTGTCTAATTGTATGTCAGTGAGTTCAATGCAAATTCTACTGCGTTTAAAAAGTTGGTCTTTAAATTTTTTTTTATGAGCAATCGGGGTTAAGTAACTTGCTCAAAGTTACTGGGCTTTAATTTTTAAAGCTACTTTCAAGATGATGATATTATTTTTGCCTTTTTCTCTTATAATGAGCTCTAAAGAATTCAGAAATATTCATAATATTATATTAAACCAAAGACTAAAATCCTCAAAAAAGGATTGTTGTGAGGATACAGTGAGATAATTTAAGTATAGAACTTTGCAAACATTAAAGTATTATATAAAGTCTAGCAGAAAAAAAAACAAGCAAATAAAAACAGTGTAGAGAGGCTGACCTCTGTTTGAAGTCAGCATACAGGATTCGGCTTGGGAATCCTTTCCGGCAGATTCTGATGCCTTCTAGCACACCGTTACACCTCAGCTGGTGCAGGACAAGTTCATGTTCCATGGCACCTGAAAGAAAGCACCATATAGACATGTTCACTGTCTTGCAAAATGAAGAACTCATAACCAACGTGTATTTTAATCCGAGAATATCTCACCAGGGGTCTTGGTTTCATTGGGAATGATGCACCGCACAAAATGAGGGTGAGTGCTCCTCAGGTTGGTCATCAGCTTGTTTAAATTCTCCTAAGAGGCCATGAGAGAAGACTCATTAAGAGTGTGAAACCCAGTCCAAAGGACTGATACGAGTGTAACTTCATCATTAAATGTTATTGGAATGCCAAATTAAGTCCATTTTAAAAATCAATTCACAAGCATTTAGTGCCTACCACTGGGCTAGATAGAAGCAGACCCTGCCCTCAAGGAGCTTGCAATCTATCAGGAGAGACAACACATATACACATATGTATATACAAAATGAATACTGTACAATGTCATTTCTAGTGGTGGGTGAGAGAGGCATTACTATTAGCTGGAAGGATCAAAAAGTGTTAAATATAAGATGGGACTTGAGTCAAGCTTTGAAAGAAATAATATTTCCAGAAGCTACAATTTTCCCCACAGGACAGACTTCTCTTTTGATTTTGACGGGAAGTACCTATACAAATCAATCTTAAGTAGAATTTCCAACTTATCTGAAAGCTGGATTAGATTCAGCTCAAAAGATTTCATTCTTTTTAGGCACTCACTTCCCACTCTCTCTTCTCCTTTACTCCCCTGCTACACATTTCCTTTTCATTCTGCCAAATTTCATATCACTCTAAGAAAAGATTTGCATCTGCCAGCATTGAATTCCAGAGGTCTCCTGACAAACATGGATTTCCTTTCTACGTGGGCTGGCTTCCAGATTATCAACAGGATGAACAAAATGACCATAGATAATCAAGAATTATGAGTGCCAAAGACAGGCAGACTACTTTAAGTTTCTTTTAGGCTTCCTGCTTTATATTAATTAGTCTCTATGGCTTGTTTTAAATCCTGACCATGCATCGCTGCTTGTTGAAATGAAATTGTGGAATGTAACATGTTAGAAAGCCTTCTAAAAAAAGAAACAAACATGTATCCTTTCTCTAGCACAACATGAAGGATGTGGATGATTCTAGGCAATTTAAAGTCCTTCATCCAGAGTTAAAGCTAAGGATTTGCAATGGAAAGGGGAAGGAAGAGAACCGAAGTAGTTTGGCGATTTATTATTTTTTTTAAATCAGATATTGGATTAGTATTTAGTGCTGGTACCTAGTACCATGATGAAGAAATCTCAAGTAGATTTTCTGCCTTACCCTGAAAAGAGCTGATACTGTCTGGAAAGAAGAACCCTTCTTCTTAGAACCTTTCTTGGCAGCTCCGCCACCACTAGCCTCTGAAGGAAAGACAAAATATGCAATTTACATATGACTTCAAGTCATCCATGTTCCATCCATGCTTTTGGTCCTTCTCTCTCTTTCTTCAGTTAGAATTTTGTCTCATTAAAAATACACTATTATATTTGGGTATACCTCTATGCCCCCTGCTAAATATGCTATTATGTATACTTAGTAAAACTGTGGAAGGCTAAGGTGATATAATGGATAGGGGAAATAAAAAATCAGGAGTCAGAAAAACAAAAATTCATGTCTTTCCTCTGATACAACGTATCCCTTCAGGTAACTCTCCAAGACCATGGACTGAGGGAGTTGCTGATTACATTTGTAGAGGGTGTTACTACACTAGGAACTTCCCACTTGAATGAAATCATAGTCCTATACCAAAAAGAAGAAAAATTACAGAAACATTTTTCTAAAAAATTGCTGATGGAGGTCAGTACTCAGAAGCAAGTGTTTGCTTTTCACTTGTCTTGACTGCCATCTTCCACTGCCCAAGATTTGGAAGGCATGAAGTTGGCAAAAACAAAAGATTTTTGAAATATCGAGCTTGAAGGTACCTAAAATATATACTGGTATGCCTTTGTCCATATATGCTTAAGCTTTAGGAGCTTTTTGACAATCATCAAAGATTGTAAGGGAAGGGTAAAGCAGAGTGGTAGAAATAGGGATGAAAGTGATTCCAAGGTGTCCTCTTGGCATTATTAGTATGGATTTTGCTAATAGAACCATGGAATGAAACATATTAAATGAGAACATGCCACCTGTGGAAAATTTAATGTCTTCTTATGTCTACATAGCACCAGGGTAATATCAATGTTGGAAAAGGTAATGAATAAGTCATTAGAAGAGAAACTATTAACCACAGGCCTAAAGGAACAACTAGCTGCTCTCTATACCTTCAAAGTCAATGATCTAGATGCAGTCACCAGAAGAAAAGCACCACCTCTAGTTTGTAGTAACGAGTAAGCACTATCTTTCAAGAATTACCTGCTTCAGCGGTCTGTGTTCCAGAGAAGAGGTAAGCTAGAGTTTTCATTGAGGATTTCTGGTACAGCCCAACCACGGTCTCATTCAGGGGGTCCTTATTCTTGTCAAGCCAGCCTGCAATGTTGTAGTCCACAGTTCCAGCATAGTGGATCAGAGAGAAGTGGGCCTCAGCCTTCCCTTTGACAACTTTGGGTTTCTGGAAGTTGCTAGACTTTCCAAGATGCTGCTCATACAGTTTGTTCTTGAAAGATGTGTCTGTTGCCTTGGGGAACATACATTCTTCTTCAAGGATGGAGAAGATGCCCATTGGCTGGAGGGAAGACATAAGACACATAATGATAATGTGGAGTCTAGCTTTTATTCTGACCATAAAATTGAAATGAAATCCAACCATGTACTTTTTCATCAGTTATTTTTAATGTAAAAAAATCTAAACGCACCTTCTCAATGAGCTCGATGCAGGCAGCCAGGTCCATCCCGAAGTCGATGAACTCCCACTCGATGCCTTCCTTCTTGTACTCCTCCTGCTCCAGCACGAACATGTGGTGGTTGAAGAACTGTTGCAGTTTCTCATTGGTGAAGTTGATGCACAGCTGCTCTAGGCTGTTGAACTGAATAGAGAGATTATAGAAACGTAAGATTTGGAGCTGGAATTCTCTAGTTCTAGGCCCACATTTCATAGAAGAGGAAACTGAGGCCTGTGAAGGTAAAATGACTTGCCCAAGGCTTTGTAGTTTTTAAATGTGTAAATAAGAATTTGAACTCAGAGCTAGTGATTTCAGACCTCTTTCTGCATGAGAAGAAGCATCATATAGGAGGGATTACATGGTACTGTGAAAAGCACTGGAGGTGCATAGTAGGCTAGCCACGTGGTGATGAAACTTTTTTGGTCATATTAACCAATGAGACAAGGAAAAAATTTAAAATGGTCTTCCACTGTGGCAGAGGGATACAAAAGGAGATCAAAGGGAGAAAATGCTTACTTTTAGGCTATCAACAGACTCCTTGAGGGCATGGGTTATGTTAGGTTTTTCAGTGTATTACCTGTGACTAGAAAATGCTTGGTACATAGTGAGAAATGCTCAGTGAATTTTATTGAATTGATATGTTATTGAGGTACACAATGCCAGACATATCTTCACTAAGCACAAATCAGTTTTCTTTTTTCTACGTGCTAGCAGTAGTGCAGCTCCACAAATTGATTGTAGTTCTAACCTTTGACCTCAAAATTACCCTATTGAGTCTTGGTCCTTACCTCCCTACTGATGTATTTCTCCAGTATCCATTCTGAGATGTCCTGTCTTTTATAAGTATACTTGGATTTTTTTTAAATGTCGGCCTTATCTTGCATTGAGAGTTTAGATTCTACTACAATGCCCCACCAAGCCTTACTCAGCTTTCTTCTGAACATGTAGGGACTTGTAACATATAGCATTTCTTAAAATTATCTAATCATTCTCTTTTAAATCATAATTGGGAAAATCTCAATAGAAGGGCACAAATGGTCTCTGTTTCTGAATCTCTTGCCATAAATTTCCCTTCTGCCAAATTGCTACTAACTCACATCAAAGATCTCAAAGCCTGCAATGTCCAAGACTCCAATGAAGTACTGTCTGGGCTGCTTGGTGTCCAGCTGCTGGTTGATACGAGTGACCATCCACAGGAACATCTTCTCATATATAGCTTTAGCCAGAGCACCAACAGCATTAGTCACCTTAAAGTAGTAAAATGTAATTCCTGTAGTTATTGGTAAAAATGTAAAGGATGCCCAAATAATTTGTGATTAACTTAAGTCAGGTGCATACTTGCTCCACAGTCTGGCCTTTGGTGACATATTCATTGCCAACTTTCACCCTAGGATAACACAATGCTTTGAGCAGGTCTGCAGAATTCAGACTCTGGAGATAGGCAGCTTTGTCAGCAACTATGGGGACAAAACAAGAAGAAACATTTTATGCATATGCTAACATGTAGATAAATGCACACACACATGCATGCACATACACAATATACACATATGCATATATACATGCGTGTACACATGCAAATATATCCATCCATATATACATACATATATACATTTATATACCAATGAAGATTAGCACCTACTACACCATGGTGCTTCTCTCTGAGCTCAAGGGTAATAGGAGGTAAGAACCAGATTTGATTTCAGTTATAAAATAGGGCAACTTAAGGGGAACTAGTGAATACCTTCAGTGCCATCTGGCTCAGCTTGTTCCTCTCGCTGCTTTTGTTTGAATTTCATGTTCCCATAATGCATGACAGCCCCTGTAAGCTTGTAAATGGCTACCTTTTCATCAGGTGTGAAGCCCAAAATATCAATCGCACTCTGTAAATAGAATGAATGAGGTAAATGTCAGATTAGGATCTGAATTAATAGTACTATTAGTTAATTTTCTTTTTTAGGCTAACCTGACAAGGGATAGATACAGACACATTAACTAGTAATTGCAGTGTGATTGAAGTAGAGGTCATTCCTTAAACCTATACAAAAAAAATAAATTTAAGACAGTAAGAGGATATGGTGCTTTATAGAAAATATAAAATAATAATAATTATTCTTAGAATTTCCTTGATGACAGCTGTAGTTTAGTACCTCATCATGGCATAGAAGTGAACTTGAGTTATCAAAGGCTATACCAACAGAGCATAAAATCTGTCAGTTTGTAGTAAATTGAAAAAGTTTTGAAAACAGGCCTAATCTGAATAAGCATCAGTCATACAAGGACCACATGGCCGTGTGATTTATCATAAGCTATCAGTTGATGATTTTTGTGGGCATAGAACCTTACAGAACTGTAGGTTAAGCCAGTATAATAAAATGGCCATGCTTTCTAATTAACTTATTTAGTCAAATTATCAAAGAATCACTTTATGGACTAGAAAATAGGATAAAATTAATCTGGAGGAACCAAAAATTAAGAATCTCAGGAGAAATAATGAAGTAAAATGGGAAGTAAGAAGACCTACAGTATAAGATCTCAACAGTAATCATAAAACTGCTTGATACTGGTGAAAAGAGATAAAAAGGTAAATTGACATAAACCAAATTAGGAGCACAACACACAGAGGCAAATAAAAACAGCAAAACTCTATTTAATAAATCCTATGACCCCAGCTACTGGATAAGGATTTGCTTATTATTCATTAAAAAAACTGCTGGGAAAACTGGAAAGTAGGCTGGCAGAAACAAGGTATAGAACAAACTCTTAAACTACATACCAAGAAAAAATCCAAATGGATACATAACTTATAAAGAAAAGGTCACATTGTAAAAAATCTAAATAAATAAGGAAAAAATTATCTTTCAGATTTATGGAGACAGGAAGTGTTCGTGACCAGCAAGGGACAGAGAGGATCACTGCTTAAAAGTTTAAAAGGATAATTTTGTTGTTGTTGTTGAAGAGGATTTAAAAGTTTTTACACAGAATCCTTGTAGTTAGAATGAGAAATAAAACCAGTTAGCAGAGGAAAAATTATAACAAATCTCTTTATAAAGATCTCATTTCCCAAAAAATATAAGGAACTGTTTAAAATTTATAAGAATAAGAGCTGTTCTCCAACAGATAAAGGGTCAAAGGATAGAATAGGCAGTTTACAAAAGAAAGAATCCAAGTGTTCCAAATCACTAATAATTAGAGAAATGAAAATTAAAGCAGCTCAAGTTCCTCCTCATACCCATCAGATTGGCAAAGATGACCAAAAAAGAAAATGACAAATGTTGGTGGAACTGCAGAAAAATAGGAACTGTTAGGGGAGGTGTGAATTGGTCTAGTGGTCAGATGTGGGACACCTGATTTGTCTGTGAACTTTGGATTCAGTTAAAGGGCCGCCCTTGAAGACCTAGCAGGCCACATGTGGCCTAGAGTTTGCAGGTCGCAGGTTCTCCACCCTTGTAAGTCATTCTGGAAAGCAATTTGAAACTATGTCTAAAAAGTCATTAAACACAGTGATAACATTCCTAGGATTACACCCTGAAGAGATCAAAGAAACAGGAAAGGACTCATATGAACAAAACCTATTCACTATTCTGTCTTCTGTTGTAATGCCAAGGAACTAGAAACTAAAGGGGCACTCATTAATTGGAGAATGGCTGAAGAAATTATGGCATATTAATATAATAGAATATTTTTGTGCTATAAGATCTGATTAAGTGGCTGGTTTCAAAGAAACTTGGGAAGACCTTTATGAACTGAGGAAGAGAGAAGTCATCAGAATTAGGGGAAAAATTTCACAAAAACAAAAGTAATGTAAAGAAAAACAATTTTGAAAGACTATAATCAATGTAACGACCAACTACGATTCTAGAGTACTGATGATAAAAAGCTTTGCACCTCCTGACAGAGAGGTAATCAGACTCTAGATGTGGAATGAGAAATATGTTTTTGGACATGGCCAATGTGAGAATTTATTTTGCTTGCCTATACATGCTTGTCCCAGGGTTTTTTCTTTTCTTTTTTTTTTCGGGGGGGGGGGGGTTGACAAGGAGATGGGGTATTAAGGAAAGAGTCCTCTCTTACCCCCAAATTATGAGAGAACAGAAGGCCGGAAGGAATTACAAGTGAATAGGATCAACTTTGAAAGTTACATGTTGAAATTATTATCTAGTTAAAAAGAAAAGTAAGCTCATAGAAATATCAGTTTTCTGGACAAGTCCTTCCTTCTGTTCTACAGTATATGTGGAAATGTTAATTTTATTTGATGTTTGTTAAATTGAAAATGAAAAATTTGTTAAGCACACAAAAACTATGAAGATTCTCTGCTAAGGCATGTGAGATATACAATCTATGTGATTGAAGAGAACAATCACATCAAAACTGTACAGCTTTTAAAACTTTTTAACTTATAATTTATAGTTCTCTAATGCTTTAAAGTTTAAAAAAGTGATTTATTCACAGAAAGTGCAACTATTATTATTCCCATTTTACTAACAAGGACTCGAAGGTGCGGAGAAATTAAACTCTCAGGGTCAGACATCTCATGAATGCTTGAGCTAAAACTCAGTAATCTAAATAACCCATTATCAAGAACAATACTATTTCCATTGCAGCACACATTTTGTTACTAAGAAATGGTACAGATGGGAAAATAAGGATTTTAATGCAGGATTTAGATAAAGGTGAGGATGATAGAACCCTGATGGGTTATTATAGGAAATTAGGATTTTTATTTTTGAAGGATGCTTTCCTCAGGCTTTTGAGGTTGACAACAAGAAGGACAGAAATACTCATGCTTCAGTCATTTCTTGCTGTTACAGTCAGAGAAAGAATACTTAATTTGGTGGACTGGGGATCTCACCCAGTATGGAATTACTTAGGTTCTTAAATACTTACATCTGTAGCCATTAGCTCCTCTTGGTCATTAATGCTGGCAACACTGATCTCTCCTTGACTGACAAATGGGTAATCATATGGGTTGGTGGTAATCAGAAGCATTTCTGATGATAGAATTGACAGCATTAACCTTCTCATAAAAAATCCAACATATATACACAATTGATGCAACTAGTGGTTAATGAAAAATATGAAAGACTGAGAAGAAAAGCCCAAACACACTGAGGTTAAGAGATTACTCCTCCTCAACCTCTCTCTACTGAAAGGACTGAATCTTTAGCTAGATAGGCCTTTGGTCTAAACAAGTTAATCCATTCTGCTATTTCATTTAATGAAGGGAATTATGAAATGTCTTACCAATTAGTTCTGGTTTTTTGTTTGATGTGATCTGATAAAAAATGTGGTAGCTTCTTTCAGCCTTCAGCTGGAAAGTAACTCTTGACTTCTCTAGCAGATCTGGAGAGATAAGCAAACTGCAATTAGTCAAAATTTAAAATGAGATACAAAGCTTAATTTTCAAACAAAAAATTGTAGACACAGCAAATGGAAAAGATTTTGAAGGGTATATTTAGAAATCCCTTCAGGAGTAGTAGGACTTGTTCACTTACATGTTTCAATGTCTGCTGAAGCCAGTTTCCCCGTGGTACTGAAGTGGATCCTGATGAACTTACCCTGGAAAGGAACAAGAATAATATGACCTTGTCTTTATGTGGCATATTCATCTCTGAGCAGCTCAATGGCCATTATACGTGTAATCACTTCTACAAATACCTTCGTATTACAGGAAAAATCTGAGTAGCCCCCTTTGAAAGGTTTGTGTTTAAACATAGGTATTAAATGATGCAGCTGTGTGGCTCAGCGCATAGAAGACTGGGTTTGCAGTCAGGAAGACCTGAGTTCAAATTTGACCTCAGATGCTTTACTACCTGTGTTACCTTAAGCAAGTCTCTTAACCTCTGTTTGCCTTAATTCACTGGAGAAGGAAATGGCAAACCACTCCAGTATCTTGGTGAAGAAAATCTCATGGACAATATGGTCCATGGGATCACAAAGAGTCACACAGGACTGAACAACATTAAGTATTGGAACATCACGAAGGGGTATATAACAAACTGAGGTAAAACCAAGAACAAACTTTTACTTGTTTGCCCATATTAATATTAGGCTAGTAACTCCCATCAGCCCATGCTGTTCCATCCTTAGAAGCAGAGGAAATGCATTTATGTAACTTTGAACCATGGTAATGCAAGGTCCCAGGTCACAGAACTCATATTTGTAGTGCTCATTCATGATCCCAAAGAGACTTACAAAGCGAGAAGAGTTGTCATTCCTCACAGTCTTGGCATTGCCAAAAGCTTCCAACAGGGGGTTGGCACTGATGATTTGATCTTCCAGTGTCCCCTAAAAGAATAACAACATGCTAGTCCTCACATCAGGGATTCCACACAAACACCAGAGAGCACCAGCAGAAACCTGACTCTGATTTGGTTCATAGCCCCACCTGCATCTTTCCCGTCTCTTCCTTCTTCTTCTCTCCAGTCACTGCAATTGTTGCAAAGTACTGAATCACACGCTTGGTATTGACGGTCTTTCCAGCACCGGATTCTCCACTGCCAAATCCATAGAAGAGAAATGGTCAGACTCTCAAACAATTTTAAGTAATGCAATGATCAACCCCCAGCATGACATCTACATACGTGATCAAGATTGACTGGTTCTCCCGATCTGTGAAAGAGAAAACAAGAGAATTTTAAATAAACTTGGCTTTGAAAATAAAGTGGCATGTTTCCTACTTTAAAGTCTCCTGTGTCCTTTAAAAAAGTCACTGAATTACAGCTCACAAAGAACAGATATCATGAACTTTTGCATTGTTCTTCCTCTCATAAAACGACCTTTAAGAGGAGCAGACAAGATGTATCTTGAAGCAGAGGATTTGCTATAGAGGGTTTGCTACTCACCAAACCTATTGATTGTGTCATGATCTCTGCTACATCTCATGCTACTGATAAATTGTGAGCTACTTGAGGGCAACAGCCTTTTCATTTTAGTCTTTATATCATTAGCACCTAGTACAACACCTTCTGAATAGGTCATTTAAAAGTGTTTTTTTTTTCACTGAAATATTAACTCTGATTTTAAAAGCTAAGATAATTAATAGATTAATTACTATATTAATAATTAATTATTTAGGATATTAAAATTATTAATTATTCTAAAACCTGTTATAATATTAGTATCAAATTCAATTAATGCTTGGGGTTCCTCATGTCAAATGGATTGAATATGATTTCTTTTCTTTCTTCCAATCCAACAGGCATCATCTAGTTAGTGCCTACCAGACTGCTAGGGGTATACTAGAGGACACTGAGGAGGCAAAGAAAAAAACAAAATAAAACAAACCAAAAATAATCCCTATCTTTCAAGGAGCTCACTTTCTATTTGGAGATACAAGATGCAAGTATATGTAATAACCTGTGGGTAAGAAAACAGCACTAGGATAATTAGTAATAATACATGAGCTGAGACTTGAAGGAAGAGAGTGGATTCTGTGAGGGATAGGTGAGGTGGGAGTATGTTTACTGGGCATGGGAAACAGCTCATGCAAAGGCACAGAAACAGTGGCTAGAGAGTTGTATTTGGGGAATAGCAAGTTTGTCTGTAACATAAAGTATGTGAAAGGGAATAATGATAACTTTACCATATATTTAAAAGGAATAATAAGTTATATCTAATAGATTTACAGTTTCATGTGCAATCAACTTTTTTTATTATACTGTTAGGGAAATTCTTGTTTTATTCCATAAATTAAAAATAAAATAAATAAAAATTTAAAATGAAAGAAAGAAAGGGAATCATGTTCAATAATCTGGCAATTAGGCAAGAAGCAGATTTTTAAATCCCAGGCTAAGGAGTTTATATTACTGCCCCACCTCCACTCCCCAACTAATAAAGATATATTGAAGTTTTCCTTGAATAGAGGAGTCATGCGGTCTTGTCAGAAATTTTTGTTATCTTAACTTTTCAAAATGATAAATTTAATTTTAGGTGTTTGATTCCTTCTGGTAGAATTGAAATGCAGGAGGTAGATTTCAAGTATGTTTTTGAATTGTTTTCAATAGCCACTCCTATTTCAATTAATAAATATTTATTAAGAATCTACTATATGCTAGGTACTGTGCTAAGTACTTTCAATGGTGTTTTAAGGTTTACAGAGAGCATTATTTATGAGTCCCATATGAGAGACAGTATAAATGATATTATCCCAGTTTCCACATTAGGAAATTGAGATTCAAAAATTATGTGCTCCTGGGGCAGCTTGGTGGTGCAGCGAATAGAGTACCAGCCCTGAAGTCGAAAGGACCAGAGTTCAAATCCAGAATCGGACGCGACACTTACCTACCTGTGTGACCTTGGACAAGTGACTTAACCCCAATTACCTTCCCCTCTCCAAAAAAAAAAAAAATTAAGTGGTCTGGGCCAAACAACTATAGCCTTTGAACCTAGGCTCTAATCCAGATTTTCTAAATCTACATGAGCTATTGCTATTCTAGAAAATTAACAAGATTAATTCCAGGTACTTTAAGTATTAGGGCAGTAATCCAAGCGAAGTTCTCTTAATCTTGGGGGCATGCATATTTTATTGCAAATATTTGTTGCTATTCAGTTGTTTTCAGTTATGTCTGACTCTTTGTGACCCCATTTGGGGTTTTCTTGGCAAAGACACTGGAGCGGTTTGCCATTTCCTCCTCCAATTTACTTTACAGTCGAGGAAACTGAGGCAAGTAGACTTGTCCAGGGTCACATAGATAGTAAGTGTCTGAGGCCAGATTTTAACTCAGGAAGATGACTCCTCCTGAATACAGACCAGGTGCTCTCTCGGCTGTGCCACCTAGCTGTCCTTTACTGGAAATATATTGCCTCATAATTTACTGCTTCAGTTTCCATGTCCTCATAGGTATGTTTTATGTCCAAGGACCTAGCCTTGTTACTGTTCTAGATCAGTTTTAAAATAGGAACTTCTTAGTGTTCCATAGGTACTCACCAGTTAACATGAACTGATAGGCATTGTCAGAGATGGAGAAGATGTGGGGAGGAGCCTCTTGACGCTTTTTGCCCCTGTAGGCAGCCACCACCTCTGGGTTATACACTGGCAGCCACTTGTAGGGGTTGACAGTGACACAGAACAACCCTGAATAGGTCTATATGAAGAAGGAAGAGAAAATAATCTTATCAATATTGATTAAATGAAAGGAAAAGAAAACACTTTTAAAAAGGAGTTTTTCAAGGCATGTATATTTTAACTATATTATGAGCAAACAGAGTAAAGAACATGTTTTAAAATTGTTATATCTCTAATAGTTCCCAGTCCCATACCTTAAATATTGTTTATATTTGCTCATTTACAATTCCTGCTCAAAACTGAGATCTTTTGTATTCCTTTGGAACTCCACAAGTCTTGAACACAAAAGAATCAATGCTATGCTTTAGGCAATAAATGGGGTATACCTTTTAGTAGAAGCATCATACATAGACAGTGTAGCTTCTGCTTTGCCCCTAGAAGTCACAGAATTATAGAATCTCAAAGTAGTAAAGGCTTGCAGATGTCATCTAGACCAATGCACACATGTAGGGCATTCAGTAGAGAGGGCACTGGAACATCAGCTTTGCTACTTGCTACCTACTACCATTTTTAAAATGAGGGAGCTAGGGGCAGCTAGGTGGCACAGTGAATAGAGCCCTGGAGTCAGGAGGACCTGAGTTCAAATCCGGGATCAGACACAACACTTACTAGTTGTGTGACCTTGGGCAAGTCACTTAACCCCAATTGCCCTGCCTTCCCTCTTCCAAAAACCAAAACAAAACAAAACAAAAACGAGGGAGCTAGACTAGATGTCCTATTCCATCTCTAAACCCATGATCTAGTGGAACAAGAATTTCTTCTACAGTCATCAGACATTAGCTTGAAAACCTCCATTAGCTCTGGAGGCAGCCCATTCCACTTTTCAATGACACCACTAATATGTTTTCCTATAGAAATTAAGTCTAAATTTTCCTTTTTGACACTTCTATTGATTCATTACTCCTTGTTTTTCCCCTCAAGGGTCAAATGACATAAATTTAATCCATCTTTCACATGATAACCTTTCCAACACTGGAAGACAGGTCTCACACCCTGGCATAAACAATCATTTCTCCAGGCTTAAGTACACCTTCTGTCTTTTAGCTAGTTTTCATGTATGAATGCATCATATGCAGTAGCCATCTTGACTATTCCTCTCTGAATGCCCTTCAGTTAATCAATGTCCTTCCTAAAATGTTTCACTAGAATGCAAAATCTCAGATGGCATCTCATTAGGGTTGTGTGTACAGTAGGATTGTCTACCCTCTAGTTCTGGACATTATACCTCTCTTAACATGATCCAAGATTGCATTAGCTTTTTTGGTTCTCATCTAATACTATTGATTCATTTTACACTCATGGTCCACTAAAATACCAGATGTTTTCCACTTGATCAACTGTCAAGCTATAACTACCACATCTTGTACTCTTGAAATGGAATTTTAAAACCCATATAAGATTTGTCCCTATTGAATTTTACCTTATTAGATTCATCTCAATAACTCTAGCTGCTGTGATCTTTTGACTCTTCACTGTTTGTCAACTAGTCATCTATTGACCTAGCTCTGTCATCTGAAAATTTGATAAGTATGTCATACACACGTTTATTCAACACTCTGACAAATATATGTAAGCACTGAGTTTCCCTAACTAGAAATGGGGAAAAAACTCAAATGATTTCCATGTTTAATTCAGTTTGCAATTAGTCACTGCTCAAATGCCTTTTCATGTGATCTGTGAAAAACTGGAGGAAACTTTCTTGCCTTTAGCTGATGAGGCAGTCATGGGGTGGCCAGGGTAAGGGTGTGTTATGGGCTTCCAGAAGCCATCAGGCACAGACTTCTAACTTTGAGAGAGTATTTACAAACATTATCCCATTTGGGTTTAAGTTTCATCCTCAGATTCTGACTCCTTTCTTAATTATTCCTTAGGGTCCATAACTACTTAACTTCTTCAGAGCTATAGTGGAGCCTTTCTCTGAACTTTATTTAGAAGGTCACATGAATGAATTCAGAATTGGGACTAAGGCAGTATGTGCTCTAAATCACAGATACTTTGAGATACACTCACGTAGATCATCCAGGCTGCATAACGCTCTTTGAGGTTATACAGGACAGCAGGCTCATGCAAGTGGGTCATCATGGCCATATCCTCAATCTTGTCATATTTGGGAGGGTTCATGGGAAAGATTTGATCTTCCCGCACTGTTAGTGTCTGGAAAGTAAAAAAGGTATAATGTCATATGAATTAGGAGAAAGAATAAATTGAATGTGAATTCAGTATGGTAAGATTTTTACTTACTGCTCCAGATTCTGTTTTTACAGTCACCTTTCCTCCTTCTCGACTTTGGATGGTGCTTTTTACGAAAGATTCCTTAGGTTCCACAGCAAAGACTGATGTCTTGGCATCAAAAGGCTTGTTCTGAGCCTCAATACGTTCCTTTTCAGACTTTCGTAAGTAAGGGGCCGCTTCCCCAAAAACGGCCATTTCATTGTCTGAACTCATGGCTATTAGTCACAAGGCTTAACAGAAAGAAGATATACAAAAGCCATCATTCAGTATTTGCGTGACTATACACATACTTTCATTCATACACTAATTTTGTTTGTGCTTAATGTTTGCTGGGGAATTATAATCAACTATTCTGTTCTGCCTACTGAAAAAGTTAAGATAACTCACATTTTCATGTTTCATGACATACCTTCCCATATTACCTATGAGCAGAACTATTATTAGGACAGGATAACTGGGGCTTTACCCAAAGGTGAAGAAATTTAGAGGGTGCTAACATTTTTTGTAGTCCTTCAACAACGTAGAAACAACTGAGCTTTGTTTCCTACCCTAGGAGGTTGAATCCCAGGTGAATTCCTCCTTGACATGACCTGTCTTTCTCTACTTCTCATTCCCCCTAGGGAAGATCTTCCTAGCAGGACATACACAGTGTCCTTTGGTTTCCATTTCCACCATCCCAGCTCAACTGAATTGGGAGTATATTTATTGCTTCTTGCCGCAGGAGGAACAAAAGCTAATCATCCTTTGAGAAATATATTACTTCCTCTATGTGTAACTAGTTCTGACAAGTAAAGAGTATTTAAACCTCTCTACTAACAAAAGATATTGTAGATTGATGCTACTGCCTCTCCTAGAAAGTTTCCCTAACCCCCCGCACCCCCAAAAATGATTTTGATTGCATCTCTCCTAGGCAGGTATTTTTATTTTTATTTTTTTTTATTTTTAGCTTATGATCTATTTAAACTTATGGTCTATGATCTTCAAACTCTATCAAGATGGAAGTGCTAGGAGGAACCTAAGATCTCACTTGGTTCTAGGGCAATGATTGGAGAAGTGACTTGTTAAGGTCATTTCCTCATTCTCTAAAAATGGAAATACAAAAGGGTATAGCAATTTTCCTAAGAATATAAAGTTTTCAAGAGGTTGTTCTCAGGCGTTCTTTCTTCAAGTGAAAAGAACATTAAATTTAGAGCCAGAGGTCCTGCATTCAAATCTCCAGTCTGTCACTTTCTGTCTGTCTTTGAGAAAATTACTTAACCACTCTCGGTCTCATTCTGTACTCATTTTTGCAATAAATGTATTTTTGCAATACATGATATCAACCTGTCTTCCATGCTTTTCTCCTTCATCTCTAGGTTTTGTCTCAGACTTCCATGATTTGAGGATGTCATAGGGCTTTGTTGTTCAGTCATTTCAGTTGTGCCTGACCCTTTGCGACCCCATTTGGGGTTTTCTTGGCAAAGATACTGGAGTGGTTTTCCATTTCCTTCTCCAGTGGGTCCATTTTGTCAGGCAATCAGAGGTTAAGTGACTTGACTGGGGTCACATAGCTAGAAAGTGTATGGACTTAGGTCTTCCTGACTCCAGGAATGTGCTCCATTCATTGAGTAGGGCTTGGGGTAGGATGCCCCTAATCATTCACATAGTTTATTGTTCAAAAACTAGCTTTCTAGTCAAGAAAACTGACTTCTACTCCCAGATTTGCTACTATACTATGCTACCTATAAGATTTTACACAAACTACTTAAACATTCTCAAAGACAACTTTTGGGGGGGAGCCCAGACCTATAATTTGATCATTGTAGAGTTTTCTCATGAGGAAATTCCCTCTACTAATGCAAATCAACAATGGTTAAAAATCTTTTATATCAAGGAAGTTACCTGGACACTGAGATTTTAAGTGACTTGTCCAAAGTCACAACCAGTCTGTGTCAGAATCAGGCAGTATTTGAACACTCTACTGCCAAAGCTTGTTTTGGCTTTCAAGTAATAAAGATTGCTTACATTTATGTGGCACCTCATGGTTACTTTACATATAATACTTTACATATCTATCTCCTTTGATCCTCAGAACAACACTCTAGGCTAGGTATTACAACTCATATTATCTCCCTTTTGTCATTGAGAATACTGACCCAGTGAATGGGTCTGGACCAAAAAAGTAAAAGTTGTCATAGGTGGTAGAGCTGAAATTCAAGCATGGGTATTTTGATGAAGAATGTACCACATTATTTCTACAACAAAATTACTTGAAACATGTCCAATAGCCTCTTCTTTGGAATTATTTGAGTGTATTAACAACATCATAATAGTTTGTTATGATTAATGAGTGTACAGCGCTCTACAAAAACTTCTAAGTCCAACATCTCCATGAGAAGCTCACTTAGGATAATCAGATCATAGAATTTTAAATCTGGAAGGTACTTTGTAGATTTTCTAGTATCTTCTTCCATTCATTGGAATAAGTAAATAGAATTAAGTTTCTAAGTGCAGTCTGATCTGAAGCAAAGTTGAGTGAGGCTATTTTGAATAAAATGTGAACTCTTCCACAAGGGAATTTTAGCATAGATCTGTTCTTTAGCTAATAAACTGAAAACTCTATTCTCTCTTTGCCCAGATGGTATCTCATTTCATCAACGACCTAAGCACTCTGCTAGAAAGAAAAGATCCACTTTCTAGTAACTTGCCTGAAACACAAGTTGGAAGACAGAGTTACTGAGATAAGCTCTTACTAGAAGGTTGCTAAGTTACATAAATCCCATCTGGGAGCCTCTCTTAATATCCTTCCAGTGATTAGCAAATCAAGATCTTACCTCTTATGTTAGGGAAGAAGATGGGAGGAAGGGAAGAAGATGCAGACTTGAAGCAGGGAAATGCTGTAAAAGAAAATAGATAAATTATATTATATAGTCATAAGATCTCTTTTTTTGCATATATGATGAAGCCAAGGTGGCTAAGGATTTTGAAATGCCAAAATAAAACAAAAACAAAAAAACCTTACAGATAAGACGGGTAGCAATTCTATCAGTCACAGTTAAAACTGCAATGTGTGGCAGTGTGGTCCCTTTGCTTACCCTCTCTGTAAATCCAGGTCCTTGTCACACTTACCTTGGAGCTTTTTAAAGTAAGACGAGTCAGACTCATTCCAAGAGCTCTTTTATAAGGATAGATATGGAAACAATGCAGCTGCCTGTCCTTTCTTAAGTCAAAAAAAATTGTTTGGCAAAGCTTGTTTTGGCAATCGAGAATCCAAGCATAATTCTCATTCATATTAAGCATGTTTGGATATAATTAGACATATTTTTCTTATTGGGTATGTGAATAAATCTCCTCTGAATAATTTGAGAGGATGATATGAAAGGAGGAAGCAGGGTGGTGAGTAAAGTAAATGTAGGGCCAAGATACCCAGATTTTATCAACAATTTCGCTATTATCTTACCAGATTTCTTTAGGGACACCATTTAATATAAATTTGCATTACATTGGCATCTTTAACATTGTGTTGGCAAGATATATTTTAAAAAATATCTTTTGTAAGATTGATCTTCATCAGTCTGACTCCCTGTTTCCAGTTTGGCAAGATTTAGCAGAGCTCTTTCCCCAGATTTGTGGAAGAAAAAAAAACACCTCCATTTGTTGCTTCTATCTTGAATGAAGCCAAATATTCTCTTCCCCTCATGAGTCTTCCAAGAATGTCCCTGTACAAATTTACTCCACCCCTGGTCTCCAATCTATGGTTCATTCATTCATTCTAGCCTGGGATGATGGCACATACTTATAATCTCTTCTGTTAGGTAGGAGAGGCTGAAGCTGGTAGACCACTTGAGCTTGTGAGTTCTGAGTTGCAGTTTTCTAAGCCCATTGGGTGTCCTCACTATGTGTGGAATAACTATGGAGAACTCCCGGGAGAGGGGAACCATCAGGCCAAAGGAGCAAAGATTCCACAGATTAATAACTGAATCAGGATCATTAGTGGTTGCTTTACTTCCAGCCTGGGTGAGATAGGAGCACAATTAAAGTGCAATCTCAAAAAAAACATTGCAAATTCTCTCTCTCTCTCTCTCTCTCTCTCTCTCTCTCTCTCTCTCTCTCTGTCTCTCTGCCTTTCTGTGTCTCTGTCTTTCTCTCCATGTGTAATTATATACAGATATAATTTATATTTATTACATACATATATTATACACACTCATAAACATATATGCAGGGGTTACTATAAGGGAAGATACAAAAATAACAAAGAGATATTCCTTGGTCTCAAGGAATTTGTACTGCAGTTGTGGAAATAAGACAAGTACACAAAAAACTATAATAGGTGTACAACATGCTACAAGCATTGAGAGGACAGAGTGATTATCTCTGACAAGGAGAAATCAGGGAAGGCTTCCTGAGGCTGCTGTCATTTGATATGGACCTTGAAGAACAAGCAGGATTTAGACAAGCAGAGATGGAGGGAAGGGTATTTAAGACAAAAGGAAAAGCATGAGTAAAGAAGGGCACAGAGGCAAGAAAATACAGCATGTGTAACAGGAATAGAAAGCAATCAAGTTTTACCAGAATATAGGATACATGAAAGGGAGCGTAAAGGATAATTGTTGTTTAATTGTTTTCAGTCATGTCTAATTCTTTGTGATCCTTTTCAAGGTTTTCTTGGCCAAGTTTCTTTCTCTTTTTTCTTTTCTCCTTTTTTTTGTTGGTTTTTGAAGGAGGGAAGGCAGGGAAATTGGGGTTAAGTGACTTGCCCAAGGTCACATGGCTAGTAAGTGTTAAATGTCTGAGGCTTGGTTTTGAACCTCCTGACTCCAGGGCTGGTGCTCTATTCAGTGTGCCACCTAGCCACCCCCTCTTTCTTCCTTCCTTCCTTCCTTCCTTCCTTCCTTCCTTCCTTCCTTCCTTCCTTCCTTCCTTCCTTTCTCTTTCTTTCTTTCTTTCTTTCTTTCTTTCTTTCTTTCTTTCTTTCTTTCTTTCTTTCTTTCTTTCTTTCTTTCTTTCTTTCTTTCTTTCTCTTTCTTTCTTTCTTTCTTTCTTTCTTTCTTTCTTTCTTTCTTTCTTTCTTTCTTTCTTTCTTTCTTTCTTTCTTTCTTTCTTTCTTTTTAATAGTTTGTTATTTCCTTATCCAGCTCATTTTACAGATGAGGAGGCTGAGGCAAACAAGGTTAGAGCCAGAGGTCCTGCATTCAAATCTCCAGGCTGTCACTTACTGTCTGTCTTTGAGAAAATTACTTAACCACTCTCGGTCTCATTCTGCACTCATTCTTGCAATACATATATTATAGCAATGCGTGATATCAACCTGTGCTCCCTGCTTTTCTCCAGGATTGCATGACTAGTAAGTGCCTAAGGCAGGATTTGAATTCAGAAAGATGAGTTTTCCTGGCTATAGGCCCATTGCTCCACCTAGTTGCCTTTAATCAACCAGGTATGGTCAAAATTTCATATCACCACAACTACTTAAAAGAGTTTTTGAATTTTTGTGTCTATTATGGATCTTTTGAGTGAAATTTATGTTATAATTCTGTTCAAGGACTTCTAAAAGGAAACCATATTGGAGATGTCTGCAGTAGGATTGCATGTAAATACATGTAGTAAACTACATGTAACTACATGTAAATACACATAACTGTATGTTTGGTTGACATTTTAAACTAAGCCTTTAAACAAAGACACCATCCTCCTAGTACCCCAGGTTCATAGTCTGGGAGTTATGCTTGACATCTTCCAATCTTTCACCCTACCCCCACATCCCATATCCAATCTATTATTAAGGCCTATTGCTTTCGTCTTTACAACCTCTCTCATATATACCTCTTTCTCGCTTATGACATTGCTACTACTCTAATGCAGGTCTTCATCACTTCATGCCTAGTTTGTTTCACTAGCTTGCTCATGGGTCTACCTGCCTCAAGTCTCACCACCATTCCAATCCATCTTCCGTTCAGGCACTAAAATGATTTTCCTAAAGTGCAGCTCGAACCATGCCAGTCCTCTACTCAATAAATTCCAGTGGCTTCTTATTGACTCCAAGATAAAATACAAAATTCTTTGATTGGCACTCAGTCTTTCATAACCTAGGCCTCTCCTACCTTTCCAGCCTTCTTATATCTTACTCCCTGACACGTACTCTTCAATCCAGTGACACTGGCCTCCTTGATGTTCATGAACAAGACACTCCATCTCTTGACTCCTGACATTTTCTCTAGTTCCTATTCCCGGAATGCTCTCCCTCCTAAATTCTGCCTACTTACTTCCCTGACTTCCTTTAATTTCCAACTAAAATTCCATCTTTTCCATCCTTTCTTTGTTTTTCCTAATTTCTCTTAATTCTAGTGCCTTCTCTCTGTTACTTATTTCCTATTCAGTCAGTATGTCTTGCTTTTGTATTTATTTGCTTGCATTTTGTCTTTCCCATTAGATTGTAAGCTTCTGGAAGGCAAGAACTGTCTTTTGCCTCTTTTTGAATCCTCAGTGCATATCACAGTACGTGGCACATAGTGGGCACTTAATAAATATTGATCGATTGATTGACATCCAACCTTTTATTAAAGACCTTTAGTGAGGGGCAACCCATAACCTTCCAAACTCATAAATCTCCTCTTATTCAAACTAAACATCTCCAGTTGCTTCAACTGGAACTGATAATTATACAGCATGATATTCAGACTCATCACTGGTTCCCCTTCTTTGGAAGTGTTCCAAAAATTGCCAATATCCACCCTAAAAGGTGTTACCTAGAACTATACAAAATGCTTCAGATGAATATAGATTCACTTGCATTGCATCCTTTTCTAAAATTTCACTGGGATATAGACATGAACCTAAAGGCTGTGTCAATAGAACATAAACTTTAACAGATCTTATCAAGATGAAAAAGCTTTAAGTACCTTCCTGCTAGAAAACTGAGCTTCTAGGGACCAGCCTACCTCATTACCGAAAGCTCATCACTAGAAGATTAGCTACTGGGAGATGAATTCTTTGGATATGGCTATCTTTGAAACAAATAAATAAAAATATTAAATGGCTATTAGTGCTATTTAAACTCCCTTCTATCTTGGCCTGTCAATAAAGAGGATTAGAAAGTGGAAAGGATCATATGGTATTTAGACAATCTATAAACATGAATTAATACTTTATTATTATCATTGTATTATTAATTATTACTATAATTATTTTAATGTAAGACCTTTGTTCAATGACCTTTTGGTCACATTATTAGAGGAATTGACAGATTATTGAGAATTGATTAATATTATTAATAGGATTATGTTATTATTATATTATTAAAGGATTACACATTCTTGAGAGGATTAACATATTATTGAGGATAATTGACACATATATTGCAGGATTGATACGTTATTATAGGAACTGAAACTAGACTGTTTCAGTTTGGATATTCTTGTTCTAAAAGAAACCAGGAGATATAAAGAATAATTAGCTAAATTGAATGATAGCTGCCCAGAAAGGTGAATAAAGAAGTTTATTTTTTTATGTACTCAAAGGTTATAGGAAACTTCATTTTAAGAAAACCTTGGTCATCTCACTTTTCAGGAGAAGCATGAGCAAAAAGACCATTATGGAAATAACATTAACTTATTCATCAACATCAATAGTAGAGGTAGAAATAAATATCTATGAAGACCAAAAGATCCTCCAAAACCAAGAAATTATAAGCCCCTTGAGGGCAGGAACTCTTTTTCTTCTTGTTTTTGTATTCGTGTATCTTACCATAGTGCGTTGAATGTAGTAGGATTTTAAGAAATTTTTGTTGACCTGAAATTTTGCTTCATATCCAACAATTTGGCAAATTTGACAAAATATTGGGAGGGTTATGGAAAGACAGAAACAATAATCTGTTGCTGGTTGAGTTATTCATTCATATAATCATTCTGGAAAACAATTTGGAATTTTGCAAATAAAGTGACTAAAATGTCTAAACACTTTGACCCAGAGATTGCTGTGCTAGACATAATACCTCAGGAAAGTCACTTATAAAATGAAATCCTCATACACACAATAAAATATTTATAGCATCACTTTTTGTGGTAGCAAAGAATTAGAAAAAAAATAGTTGACCATTTATTGAGGAATAACTAAACAAACTGTTACATTAAAGTAATGGAATACTCTGTAAATGAGGAATATGGAGAAGCAAAGAAAGACTTACATGAACTGAAGCAGAGTGAAGTAAACAGAGCCAAGAATCCAACATACACAATGACTACAACAATAAAATGGGAAAAAAAGCCAATCAATACAATAAAATTAAAAATAAACATTGCAAAATTAGAAAGAAAAAGATTGTCTACAAAGAAAAGATATGAGAACACACACGTGTATGGAATATTGCACATATTTTCAGATTTTTTTATGCATTGATAAGTTTTGCTGATTTTTTTTCTTCCTCCTATACTCCTTTCTCCTTAAAAAAATTCTTTGTTATGTGGGATGGCTCTAGGGAAGGGGAAAAAAGAAGAGATGTGTAGAAAATTTAAGCATTGTAAAAAAATATATAAAATGTATTTTGAAAAGAACTATTTGTTATTTGACAGGATTGTTACATTTGTAGCAATCAATTGTTGATTTGACAGGAAACCAACAGATGCTTTGTTACTCAGTGACATCAATGGAAAAGGGAGACGGATAAAAAAAGGGAGGGGGCAAAGTATGGTTACGATCAGGAAATGAAAGCAGGAAAAGGCTGGTAGACTACTCACAAGCCTTAGGATAGCATATAACTGCTTTCTTCAAGAGGACAATTAGAAGGTTCTAGACATGGATGGCAAACCTTATTAAAAAAAAAAAAACTTTGCTATTAAAACAGAATGAAAGGAAAGAAGTAATTTCTGAATCAGCTATCTGTGTGCAGTCATTCTATTGACTAGTTAGGAGAAAAGATAGAAATCAAATCAGTAGAAAGGATAAAGATGAGAAGGCACTCTAGGAAATCATGGCATCTCTAATTTAACCTAATTTCAAAGCACTTAATTGAAGAATGGGCTTGTGGGCATTTCTGTATATTGTTATCATCATTTATAGTAGATTACTATATTTGGCCTTTAACATCTCAGTGGAAATGGCATTTAAGAAAATAAAGTTTGAAAAATTAGGCAGAATTGACTTAAAAAAGAAATCTCTTCTGATGGTAACATAATTTTGAAAGTGCTCAGAGAATAATTTTCAGTGCCTCTCAAAGAAGGAAAATTTACAAATTAAAATATATCATACAATATTTTAAAAAGCAAATTAAAAAATTTATCTACTATGGCTTCATATGCCAACTTTCTTATCTTCATAAACTTTTTTTTGAGAATAACCTATACATATAACCAGGGTATTCTATGAAAATTCAGCAAAGGAACAGGTAGACTTTTTGCAGGTGATTCTCTGTTACATACCAACAAGATCCCACTAAGTGTAAAGGAAAATGAAGGCTAAAGTTTCTACTCTAATGAAATCCCTTCCATGCCCATGTAATAGGGTAGTTTGTCATTAATTGGAGCTCTACAGCACGGCTTCAAGTACCCACAGTGATGGGGTAAGGGTACTGTTTTTCTTGAATGAAAGAGCCAGGAGGTCAGACTTCTATGGGGCTTTGTTTGTGCCTGTAATCTATCAGGTGGGTTGAACTGGTAAGAGAGAAAAACAGTGTTACCAAAACCATAGGAAGAAGTAAGCAATGCTCTAAATCAGCATTGATTAGAGAAATGTAAATCAAAACAACTCTTAGGTACCACATCACACCTATCAGATTGACTAACATGACAAAACAAGGAAGTTATAAATGATGGAGAAGATTTGGGAAAATTGGAAAACTAATGCATTGTTGGTGGAGCTTTATTCAATTGATTCAACCATTTTGGAGAGCAATTTGGAACTATGCCCAAGGGGCTATAAAAATGTGCATACACTTTGACCCAGCAATACCACTTCTAGGGCTATATCCCAAAGAGATCATAAAAATGGGAAAAGGACCCACATATACAAAAATATTTATAATAGCTCTTTTTGTGATGGCAAAGAATTGAAAATTGTTGGGGATGCCCATCAATTGGGGGATGGCTGAACAAGTTGTGGTATATGAATGTAATGGAATACTATGGTGCTAGAAGAAATAATAAACAGGCCAACTTCAGAAAAACCAGGAAAGATTTATAGGAACTGATGCTGAGTGAAGTGAGGCAGAGCCAGAAGAACATTGTAAACAGTAATAGCCACAGTTTATGATGACTGATTTTGATAGACTTAGCCCTTCTCAGTAATGCAAGGACCTAAAACATTTCCAAAGGACTCATAATAGAACATTTCATCCACATCCATCCAGAGAAAGAACACATAGCCTGTATCAAATTGCATGCATCTCGGGGAGAAGGGAGAGGGAGGTGGAGAAAATGTAAAACTCAAAAACTTGTGGAACTGAATGTTGAAAACTAAAAATAAATAAATTAATTTAAAAAGTAAGCATAGTGAGGGCAGCTGCAAGCTACAGTCAGAATTGGGGGCAAGGAGGAGGAGGAGAAGGAAGAAAATGAACTGAAATGAATAGCAAATTTCAGCCTGTCCTAAAAAGTAAGATCTCCATGTAGGCTTCTAAGAGTATGCTGAGAGGACACATGACAGCTAGTAGCTGCTCATACCACACCTATGTTCAGATTTTATAAGATTCCCTGATAGATGCATTTATTGTTAATTGTTCTTGATCTACTGATTTTCAGTATTTAATCAATATATAGATAGAGTAATGTTTGTTATTCAAATGACTTTCCAAGTGTGACCAAGGATGCCTTGTGTAAAGTTCAAAAAGAAAAGGAAAATGGTAAAATCCTTCCATTCTTATTTGTAAATGCCATTATATTGATGACATTGAATCCCAGAATACTTTAGGAACTCCTCAGTGAAATCTATAGTCACTCAAAAGAGACAGGTTTAGTGATCCGCACAGGAAAAACCAAATGGATCAAGTCTTTATAGTACTCAGATTGATACGTGTAGTTAGCTATATAAACATCCCATTGAATTAGTTCATCACGCATACTACAGAGAAACGATGAGCTGGGTCTAGAATTTGACAGGAGAAAGACAGAGGACCAGATTTAATTTGGGAAATTTAAAAAAAATTCCAAAGTTGTTTATGTATTTGTTTTACACAAAATCCATGATTTCCAAAGAATAAAAATTGAAAGTGATCAAAAGGTCAATGGAGATACTCATGATAAATGTAAGTAGATAACAGCATAACTTCAAGTATTATGTGTGCAAGAAATTGCAGAAAAGATATCATTAATGAAATGTATGGACAGAAAAGGAGGTGGATCAAGAGTAGCAAGAATGAAGGGTAACAAGTAGTCAAACTGCACTGATATTTCTGAAATAGTAATACTCCTATATACTGGTCTCCATCATGTTGGGTAAGATCAACTATGGAGGATTTCCAGTTCTTTGCTACCGCTAAAAGAGCTTCTATAAATAGCAAAATCCATTATTGTAACTTATTTATCTCCAAGTATACACCAAAAAATTTGTTCTTATCCTACCTAGGAGAAAGAGACCTTACATTATTAAAAAAGATAAATTTGTTCATAGCCATTATCTTAAATTGATTATTTTCAAGAAACCTCATTTCCTCAAAGCTTTTTTGTTTTAACTTTTAAGTTATTTTCTATGTCAGGCAACTAGCTCAAGTGATGTCAAAAAAGCAAAAACAAAGTTGTGCTCCAAGGATAGGAAGTATTTTTAGATCCTGAGGAAGAAGCTTTTTTTTTTTATCTGAAGTAAAGGATATCAGTGCCATTCAAAGCCTTAGTAATGCAAAGGAGTGAATACCTGGCACAGCTTGAGAAGCATACTTCTAATGTAATGTGAACCAAATGTCAGAGTGGCTGTGAAGTCAAATGCTATGCATATTCAAGTCATTCTTCTGAGCCACATGAAAAGCTAGAGGACAAATCTAAGGATGAATGTTCTTGCTTTCCATTCCTTAAGGACCTCATTTACTTGATTTTTTTGCTTTGCTCTCCTTGCACTTCTAGGCTGCTAATGGATTATTTGATTCCTATATCCTGGCCCTTTGATGAGAAAGGAGGAATAATTTAATAAATAAATTATAAATTATTAAATTAATTTAAATTGTTATTAAATTATTAAAATTTAAATTAAATTATTAATTCAGTTAATACATCATTAAATTAATGAATAAAATTTAATAAAAGTATAAAGGTATAAATTGTCATGTTATTTTGTAAAAATTAGATTGACTAGAAAACTTTGAATAGCATGAAAAGATTTACATGTAAAAGTAGGTGACTGAAGAGTGGATGCCTAAATACCTAACACTGAAACTTGACCAGAAGGATCCTTACAGGTAATCCATCCTAAAAATCTCTGCTTTACAAATAACAGAAACTGAGGGTCAGAGATGTTTAATGACTTGTTCAAAGGTAAACAGTGGCAAAGGTGAGAGTTCAACACAGTTTATCTGACTTAAAATCCAGTATTCTTTTTAATACCCTAACAATGGTTCAAATGTTTCCTTCCCTGTTCTTTGAAAGTATTTACATTAAAAATGGAAAGTTAAGAGTAACAGTCACAATATCTCTAAGTCTTCAGTTAAGAAAATTTTAAACATTTAAGCAGAGGTTTGGATCTTTATGTTTATATGTTTATGTTGCATATGCAACAAAATTTGGTTTATTGCTATAAGGAAATTTTAAAAATTGAAGCTTCTAGATTTTGATAGCTAAATTAAATTTCAAAACAATTATCATTATTTTAACTTAAGTAATCATGATTTTGACCTAGCCTTGTCATTGATCTAAAAAGTACAGTATAGGGGTGCGGAGTCAAGATGGTGGAATAGAAGCAGGTCCTCCACGTGGCTCCGGCTTCCACTATCCCCAATTCATGTGAAAGGGAACTCTGAACAAACTCTGGAGTTACAGAACCCACAAAATGACACTGAGAAGCTAACCTCCCCCTGAGGACAGCCCAAAGTCCACAGAGCAATGACCTCTCACTTTGTCCTTAGCATCTCAATGTTGATAATTCTGGACCACCACAGATGCTGTGAGAGGTCAGTGCTCTGTGGACTTTGGGACACAGTAGTTGGGAGTGCCTTGGCTTTTGCCCCTATGGTAAGAAGCCGCTGAGGAGCCGTGGCTGTGCAGTGGCCCCCCACAGTCCCCACATGGCAGCTTCAGCTCCTGGCCTGCAGAGTGTAGGGGGACTAAGGGACTGGTATGAGGGGTAATTGCTCTTGCTTTAACCTGCTTGTATCTGGATTGAAGTCTAGGGTGGACGTCCTGGAGTGTTTGTCCAGCTTGCCAGAGAGTGTGGAGGCTTCAGCAAGGTCAACCAACTAATAACTCCAGCAGCTGAGAAAACCCCAGCTTTTGGTACAAAACTCCCCTGTCTGGTGGCAGAGTCCTTATGCGGCTAAAAGGACAGAGGTCAAGTGACTGAAGGGTGACATGAACAGGCAAAGGAAACAAAGCAAACAGAAGAACCCAACATTAGACTCCTATTTTGGGGACAAAAAGGATCAAAGTATGGAACAGGAAGAAGACAGTGAAGTCAGAACTCCTGCACCAAAAGCTTCAAAGGAAAATATGAGCTGGTTATAGGCCATAGAGGACCTTTAGAAGCAGATAAGAGAAGTGGAGGAAAAATTCAGAAGAGAAATGAGAACAATGCAAGAAAATTATGAAATGAGAGTCAACAGCCTGACAGGAAAATAATACCTTAAAAAATAGACTAATTCAAATGGCAAAAGAGGCTCAAAAAGGCAATGAGGAGAAGAATGCCTTAAAAAGCCAAATTTTCCAGATGGAAAAAGAATCTCAAAAGTTCACTGAAGAGAATTATTCCTTCAGAATTAGATTGGAGCAAATGGAAGCTAATGACTTTATGAGAAATCAAGATGCTGTTAAACAGATCCAAACAAATGAAAGAATAGAAGGCAATGTGAAATATCTCATGGGAAAAACCACTGAACTGGAAAATAGATCCAGGAGAGATAATTTAAAAATTATTGGACTACCTGAAAGCCATGATCAAAGAAAGAACCTAGAAATCATCCTCCAAGAAATCCTCAAGGCAAACTGTCCTGATGTTTTAGAACCAGAGGGCAAAATAGAGGTTGAAAGAATCCACTGATCACCTCCTGAAAAAGATCCCCAAAAGAAAACTCCTAGGAATATTATAGCCAGGTTCTGGAGCTCCCATATCAAGGAGAAATTATTAGAAGCAGCCAGGAAGAAGCAATTTGAATATTGTGGAAACACAATCAGGATAACTCAGGATCTGGCAGCTTCTACACTGAGGGATCGAAGGGCTTGGAATGTGATATTCTGGAGGTCAAAGGAGCTGGGATTAAAACCAAGAATCACCTACCCAGCAAAACTGAGTATCATATTTCAGGGGAAAATATGGTCATTCAGTGGAATAGAGAACTTTCAAGCATTGTTGATGAAAAAACCAGAATTGAATAGAAAATTTGGCATTCAGATACAAGAAGCAAGAGCAGCTTGAGAAGGTAAATAGGGAAAAGAAATCATAAGGAATTTATCAAAGTTGAACTATTAACATTTCTACATGGAAAAATAATAATTGTAACTGATGAAACTTTTCTCAGTATGAAAATAGTTGAAGGGAACATATATATATATATATATGTGTGTGTGTGTGTGTGTGTGTGTGTGTGTTTATATATAAGGGTGTATGGGCATATGGATACATATGCGAATGTGTGTATATATGTTTATAGGTATACATAGATAGGAGGGCACAGGACCAATTTAACAGGAAGGGATGATACTTAAAAGGTGAAATTAAGAGGTGAGAGATGAATATAATGAGAGGAGATGGGGAGAGACAGAATGGGGCAAACTATCTCATATAGAAGGGGCAAGGGAAAATGGTTACAATGGAGGGGGAGAATAGGAAGGCAAAAGGGAATGGGTCAACCTTATTCCCATTGAATTTGGCTTGAGGAGGGAATTAAATACACACTAAATAGGGTATCTCACCCTCCAGGAGAGTAGGGGGGGGAAGGGGATGAGAGGGGGGATGATGGAAGGGAGGGCAGGCTGGGGGGGAGGGAAGTTGGAAGCACCCACTTTTGAAAAGGTACGTAATCAAAGTAGAGAATAGAACAAGTGGGAGGTAGGATACGAGGGAGGGAAAAAGTCAGTTTTTTTACAATATATCTACTATGTTAATGTTTTGCATTAGCTACACATGTACAACCTATACTGAACTGCTTATCTTCCCAGCAAGGGTGGGTGGCAAGGGAGGAAGGGAATGAATCCGGAATTCAAAGTTTTAAAATCAAGTTTTTTAAAATATATACTATTATTAATACTATTTTACAAGTAATTGGGAAATAAGATATACAGGCACTGGGGCATAGAGATCCACCATGCCCTACTGGAAAAGTTGAAAGGGGTATGGGAGAAAATATGGGAGAGAGCAGATTGGAGGAGAGGATATCCTATGGGACTGCTATTTTGGGGCAGTGGGTAGGGGAAAAACAGGGAGAAAATTTGTAACTCAAAATCTGGTGGAAATGAATGATGTAAATCAGAAGTTAAGAAAGCATTTGAAAAATGAAAAAAAAGTACAGTATAGATAAAATATGGAAATAACTTTTGAAAATTCATGGCTAGAATTTTTCTAATTTATTATTTATTTTTAATAATCTTTTCAAATTTTGAATTGCAATTTCCCTATCTCCCTCTCATCCTTCCCCCACTTATTGAGAAAACAAACAAAAGTGTATCAATTATACATGTCTCTCTTATAAACAACATAATATATTTTGGTTTCTAATCCATTCTCCTATCTGCTTCCCTTTTATGGCTGTGCTCATTCCATTCACATTGACAGTTATAAATGTGTATTTCCTCCCATCCCTATTTTCCTCTGTTTATCATTCTTTCTTTTTTTTATCCTGTCCCTCTTAAAAATCTGTTTTGTTTTTGACCACTGCCTCCTTTAATCCGCTCTCCCTTTTGTTATTCCCTCACCTCATATTTCTTATCTCCTTCTCCTCTTATTTCCCTATTGGGTAAGAAATATTTCTATACCCAACTGAACACACACACATAGACACAGGTGTGTGTATAGTCTTCTTTCTCTGAATCAATTCCAATGAGAATGAGTTTCAATCATTGCCCATTACCACCCCCCCCCCCCACCATTTCCTCTACTATAAAAGCTCTTCCTTACGTGCCTCTTTTTTTTTGGAGGGGGGAGGGTAGGGCAATTGGGATTAAGTGACTTGCTCAAGGTCACACGGCTAGTTTTTGTGTGTGAATGTGCCTCTTTTATGAGATAATTTTTCCCATTCTCCCTCTTCCCCCTTCTCCAAGTGCTTCCTTCTTTCTCACCCTTTCATTTTTTTGAGATCATCACAACATAATTGGCTTATATTCATGTCTTCTGTCTATATAGACTCCTTCCAACTACCCTAATAATGATAAAGTTCTTAAGAGCTTACATGTATCATCTTCCCATATAGGTATGTAAATAGTTTAATCTTATTGAGTATCCTGTGATTTCTGTTTTATGTTTATCTTTTTATGCTTCACTTGAATCTTCTGTTTGAAAGTCAAATTTTATATCCAGCTCTGATCTTTTCATCAAGAATGCTTGAAAGTTTTTACTGTATTTCATTAAATGTCCATCCCCCCTCCAACCAAAGGATTATACTCCTTTTTGCTGAGTAGTTTATTCTTTTTTGTAATCTCAGATTTTGGGACTCCAGAATATCATATTCCAAGTCCCCTGCTCTATTACTGTGGAATTTGCTAAATCTTGTGTGATCTCGACTATGACTCCACAATATTTCAATTGTTTCTTTGTGGCAGTTTGAAATATTTTCTCTTTGAACTGTGAGATCCGTAATTTGGATATAATATTCCTGGCAATTTTGTAGGAGCCTTTCTGGAGGTCAGAGGTGGTCTCTTTCCATTTCTATTTTACCTTCTGAATCTAAGATTATCAGCACAGTTTTCCTTGATAATTTCTTGAAATGTGATGTCTAGTACTTTTTTAATCATGGTCTTCATGTAATTCATTAATTTTTAAATTATCTTTCCTCAGTCTATTCTACAGGTCAGTAGTTTTCCTAATAAGATAATTTCACATTTTCTTCTGTTTTCCATTCTTTTGACTTTGTTTTAATGTTTCTTGATATCTCACAGAGTTATTAAATTTCATTTGTACAATTATAATTTTAAGGTAATTATTTCCTTCAGTGAGCTTTTGTGCTTCTTTTTCATTTTGGCCAATTCTATTTTTCTTGAGTGAATTTTTATGCCACCTTTTCTATTTGACCTAGTACACTTTTTAAAAATATTCTTTTCTTCAGTGAATTGTTGTGCCTCTTTTATTTACCATTAGGCCAATTCTCTTTTTAAGGTGTTATTTTCTTTAGTATTTTTTGTGCATTAAAAAAAAACAGGCTGTCAATTCTCTCTTCCTAATTTTCTTGCATCACTCTCATTTCTTTTCCCAATTTTTCATCTATCACTTTTATCTCTTTAACTTCTTCAAGAATTCTTGTTGGGCCTAATTAGCATTTTTCTTCAAGGCTTTGCTTGTAGATGTTTTCACATTGTTATCTTCTTCTGAGTTTATGTCTTGATCTTCCCTGGCATAGTTGTTATATTCTGGTTCAATCATTTCAGTCATGTCCAACTCTTTGTGATTTCATTTAGGGTTTGCTTGGCAAAGATAGTAGAGTGTTGTGTCATTTCCTTCTCCAACTCATTTTACAGACAAGGAAACTGAGGCAAACAGGGTTAAATGATTTGCTCAGGGTCACATGGCTAGTAAGTGTTTGAGGCAGTATTTGAACTCAAGAAGATGAATCTTCTTGACTTGAGGGCTTGAGGGTCAACACTTTATCCACTGCACCACCTAGCTGCCCCCAAAAAGTAGTGGCTTTCTTTGCATGTTTGTTTTGTTGTTTGTTCATTTTCCAACCTATTTCTTGACTATGAACATTATGTTAAAGTTGTGTTCTGCTCATTTAGGGATGGGGAGGTACTGTTCCAAGTCTCAGGCTTTTTCAGACTGCTGTTTTCAGAGCTGGTTCAGAGGTGTCTGTAAGTTTTTGGTGCTTCCAAGGTGATGTGATATGGAGAGAGATATGGTTCTGCACTTTGGTCTTTACCCAAGAAGGGCCTTTGTTTCCCTGCGGCCCCAAGAGTTAGTGTTTTTCTTGACTCTGAAACTGTGACTCTGTTTCCCTGCAGTCAAATATGCTAAAACTGCAACCAGGCCCCTTGCTTCCTTGTGACAGACCACAAGCCATCCTCTCTGCCCTAGAATTATGACCTGGAACAGTGTATGGGCAATTGAGTTGCCAATAGCTCCAAGTTCTGCACCCAGTGCCAGGAAAAGGGTCATTATGACCCTCTTACCATCTCTGGGCTGAGAACTTCTGAAGCTGCTGCTGTTGCAGGTGCCTCCAAGGTCCACTGCTGGTGCTCTTGCTGTGCTCAGGGCTGGCCCCCACTCCTGGTATCTCAGGTGTTTCCTGCTGACCTCTAAAGTTGTTTTAAGCTGGAAAAACATCTCATTTGACCTTTTATTGGCTCTGCCACTCCAAAATTTATTTGGGGAGTTATTTTTAAGTTATTTAGAGGGTACTGTTGGCAGATTTCTGCTGGGTTGCTGCTTGTACTTACATTTATACTTATATTCATATTTATCTAATAGCTGATCTATTTTATGGTTGAGGCAAAATTCAGGATGCTAGAAATGGTTAAGTAATATTACATTATCTATTAATAGATAAGAACCAAAATGAGGACTTTAGGGAAAAGAGGAGGTATTTTCTTGGCACTTCCTACAGGCCTTGTAGAGGTGGGTACCAGTGGTGGCATCATCCCAAGTCTTCTGCTCAAAGGGTTGGTAGCCCTCCTGAATCTTTCTTCTCTGCAACAGTTCAGTCCTACTTTACCTTTCTTCTTTTGTTGACTGTTCCTATGTGACTGATTCTCTATGATTCAGCTCTTGATGAATCCTTCCTCTCCACTGCCATATTCTCAAAATAGTAGGAACATAATTAATTCTAATTAGCTCTTATGGTTTTATATAGGCCGAGGGCAGCTAGATGGCACATCTAGGATAGAATGCTAGATCTGGAGTCTGGAAGATCTGAGTTCAAAACTGACCTCAGATACCAACTGTGTGATCCTGGGCAAGTTTGCCTGTTTCTTGATTTGTAAAATGAGTTGGAGAAGAAAATAGCAAACCACTCCAGGATCTTTGCCAAGAAAAACCCAAAAGAGTCAAATATGAATAAAAATAATTAAACAACAACAATTTATATAGGCCAGAAGATATGATCAAACTCTCACAGTCAAGTCAGTGAGGCACTCTGTTCAATCTAGGGAGGTATCCAGGATATGTTCATACCTAATGAACAATTGAGATGTGTTCTAACATGATAATATATCAGGGTATAGCATACTATCATTTACTTTAAGTGGGGTGGGCTAATTCCCTAGACTGCCCCCCCCCACTTCTAATTTCCATTATACCACGATGTCTCCTCTAAATGATAGAGTGAAAAAGGGGAATGTGTTTTGGAACTTTACTGACTTCCAACATTCTGTTACCAGGCCATCTGGGACTATATCATGGAATCATATGAAGTAAGTCTGTAGAGACAAACCAACTAAGTCATGAAGAGTTTTAAAAGACAATTCAAAGTATTTGTGTTTTATTCTAGAGGAAACAGGGGGGATGATTCCTAAACACAGGAGTAACATGGTCAGAACTGTGCTCTAAAAAGATGATTCTGGTTTCTGTGTAGAACATAGTTTGAAGAAGAGGGAGACTGAGAGTCAGGAGTCCTATCTAGAGCCTGTTAATTTGGAGAGGAGGAGTGATGAAGTTCTGAGCTGTATATGATAAGACAGATGGAAGAGACACAGAGACAGAATTGACAAGAACTAGCAACTTTTGAACAAATATTCCATCTGCCTCTTTATTTTAAGGTATTTCCTTAGATCTCTGTTCTGAAGCACTACATCCCTTGCAATTGTCTGACCTGTAGTGCTCTCTTTCCAAACTCTATGACTCACAGGCCAAGGAGGAGGAGTGGACATATGCCTTGCTTTTCATTGCAACTTCCAAATTTTCCTTCTATTTCCATACCTTAATAAGCTTTCTTCTTTCAAGGTACTTTGATAATGAAGAATTAGGAGAGACTTTAATAGGCCATTTTTTAACCCTTATAATTTGCAGATGAGGAAATTGAGGCCCAGAGAAGTTAAGCGACTTGCCCAAGGATGACACAAGTAGTAAGTGAAAAAGGTTTCAACCCAGGGTCTTCTGATTCCAGAGCCATAGCTAGGTTTGAACCCAAGATCTCTGACTCCAGAGTGATTGCTTTTCCCACAGCATCACATAATTTTCCTTCTTTCTATCCTGGTTATTGTTATCTGCTGACCATTTATCCTTCTACCTTTTCTGTTCTTTTGTTCATATTACACCTATTTTCCACCTTATCTTGACCTTTATTTTTTAATTCATTCTATTCTCCCAGTTCATCTTCTCTATTCAGGCTTAAGATCATATATATAGTTGACCTGGAAAGCTCCTTTGGTGTTTTACTGGCTAGGACTCTAAAATTCCTTGGCTTCTGAATTCTATGATGTTCTATGTTCTATATCTACCTATGAGTTCTCACCCCTGAGTAACTTCAAGTGATTTCTCCACTCTTGCTATAACAATACCAAGCATTGCTACAGAAAGCCACGAAATTAAGCTGATTTCATCTACTACAAATTTATAGGCCACAACCTCACTGTTGCTCACTAATTTCCCTACTCTACTTTTATCAACTCCTTATACCATTCCTCAGTCACTGTTCTATTTTTCTCCTATTCTATTTCCTTCAACCATATGCCTTACAACACATGTACTGTAGATGACTTAACCTGCTATTTCACCAAGAAGACTGAAGTCATCCAAGATGAATTCCCTCAACTTATATCCTCCTTTCTTCAAAACTTCTCAGCATCATAATTCTGTTGACTTTCCCTCTGGTCATAGAACAAAGTCTCTATATTCTCAAATTTCACATTTCCCTTGATTCCATTTTCTCACATCTCTTCTAAGAACTTAAGACCTTTCTCTAGCAGTCATATCACCTCTCATACGTCTTCAATTTTAGTTTCAATAGGGCTACTTCCCATTTGTTCACAAACATGTTCAAATTTCATCTTTTAAAAAATCTTGATCTTCCTTCCTATCACAACCAGCTCCCATCCCATATACCTTCACTACTAAACTTCTTTTAAAAATCTATACCCAATGCCTCTGCTTCCTCACTACCCACTTTCTCCTCAACCCCCTGAAATCTAGTTTTGACCTTTTTACTACTCCCTTGAAATTATCCTCTCAATATGAGGTGAGGAAAGAGAGAGAAAGCATTAATTAAGAGTCTACTATATGCCAGGTATTGTGCTAAATACTTTGTAGATATTATGTCATTTAATTCTCACAACAACCCTGTGCTAATATTATCCCCATTTTGTAGATGAGGGAACTGAGGCAAATTATTTGCCCATGATCACAGAGCTAGTAAGTGTCTGAGGCAGCATTTGAACTCAAGTCCTCTTGACTCAAGGCCCAGTACCATGGTCACTAGTAATCTCCAAAACCCCAAACTGAATGACCTTTTTTGAGTTTTCATATTAACTGCCCTCTCTACGCAGTTAACCATTCCCTTGTACTGAATATCAATACAAGAGTCAAAGCTATAATGTCAATCTTGTTAGCACTACTCAGTGCATTGTGCAACATAGACATAAATGTTTGTTGAGTTTACTTAATTATAACTTCTAAACAGTTAAACTAACAAGCTACCATTTGTGTTTATCCATACCAATACTGTCAAACTAAAAGCTGGATAGATACAAGATTGTTTTTTTCCCCTCAATTTCCATCAAAGATTATTTCTCCAGCTCTTATTCCCTATACTGACAGTTCTTTTCCCTTTGAAATAGTTTTCCAGGGAATGAAGAATGCCTCCTAATTTCTTTGCTCCTGTAATTAATTTACTCCACCTTCCCCTAATCCCAAAGGAACTAATACTCATTTTCTTCAAGTGGCTTTCTAAAGTTAAAAGGGCTGTACAAAACTGTTCACAGACTGTTTGAACTTGACTTAATAAGTATTATTAATAAGCTGTATTCACTTCCAGCTCTCACTAAATCTGACTCTATAAATCAATCCTCCTTCTTATCCTACAAATGAGAAAACAAGAATCCATGTCTCCTGACTCACAGGTGAATAATCTTTCTCCATAGTCTATATGTTTTGCACTCCCAATTACTTCATTCTAAGTAACCTATGATGTGCCCTTAATATATACAACTTTATCTCTAAATATGTACCTTATGGCCCTAAGTATAGAGGAAAATAACATTTGCAGACAAGTCAGAGACCACTTAGTGGAGATTTTTTCCTGCTTTCTAACAAGCTAGAAACTGTAGGGCTGTTAGTCCTTTTCACTAGTACTACCACCTTGCTCACCTGGACAATCCCAAGGCAAAGTCCATTTTCTCCTTAATTCACCCAAGAAAATGTTTGGTCTTTCTGAAAAGGACTTAACTAGCAATTCATGGGAAAGGCTCAGAGCAAAAAAAGCAAAGTAGAAACTATAGAACTACTGAGTTTACAGACTCCTGTAGCAGCAAGCACCCCAGCGTTCCCAGGGTGGCTGCCAACACAGGTTCTTAGATCTGCTTTGCTAAAGGAAAGCAACTCAAAATTGGTTAACAAGCTTACTTTAATCAGTCAAATATATGTATATGTATATCGTTTACCTAGTTCAGGGGGAAAAGGTCAGCACCCCTAACTTCAGAATATAAAGACAGAATTATCAACACAGAGAAACAGATCAAGTAGACAGCTTTCCAAACTGTCCAACCATTACATCCATACCAAATCAACATCTGGGTTTTTCAAAGCCCAGAGGGCTCTCAACATTGGCTTTCCAGAGTCTCATCTGATCAAATCACAGAACACTTCTCAAAGTGGGCCCCAAAGCAAAGTCTCACATCAGGGATTATATGTAATGCCAAGCAAAGGCAACTTCCCAAGGTTCAAAATACCAGCATATGTGCTCTCCATTTTATTTAGTGAAAAATTAAGAACAGAGAAAATCAAAATATATCATAATTCAAAATACAGCATTCACCAAGTATAATTCAATAATCTCCACCCCTGGATATTAAAATTCATTTAGTCAATCCCAAAGACCCTCTTCTAAGTACTACTCCACCCCTAGGCTATACATTCATTTAGTAAACCACAAAGCCCCTCTTCTCAAATGGAGATTAGTTTCCAATCATAAGTAAAGTACATTCATTTGTTCAATCACAGAGCACAAAAAAGTCAAAAGTTCCCCACCCTTGGATCACAACTGAATCTACCCCAAAGTTACAACAAGCTTAAGCACAGCATTTAATACCCAAAGAGAGGTCTTTTCTTCATCTTGACCTGAGAAAAGTTCTCGTAAATCTTTGTTCCTGGGGAGACAAAGTTTAGCAAGGCCACAAGATATATTACCAGTGTCTTCATTAATTCATTCTCTGTCTGCAGAACAGTCCTAGGACCCCTGAAAACATTAGCAAAACACTCTTCCAGGATTTCTGTAAACATACAACAAGAAAATCCTTCTTCAGGGCTTCTGAACCAACAGCTAGTTTCCAGGCCCTCTGCAACAACAGCACTGTCCTTCACCAGTGGACAGAATTCACTCTCTGTCTGCAGAACAGTCTCAGGAGCTCTGAACCAACAGCAAGGTTCCAGAACATCAAAACAGACAGACAAAGTACCAGCATAACGGCTATGTCTCCTCAGTCCTTGGCAGCTCTGGGTGGCAGCTCTCAAAAGTCCTGGGCAATTCAAGCTGGCCCTCAGCAATCCTCTGTTGTCTCTCTCTGCCTCCAAGATGCTGCTTCCAAAAAGTTCTTCTGCATCTCTTTTTTCTTGTGTCTCTCTAAATTTACGTCACCAGCTCCTCCCAGTTCAGCACTCTCTTTTCACATCAACAAGTCCATCCCACAAGTGGGATTCACAAGTTCTGGGTTTTAACACAATCAATCGAAAAACCAAGCCAATACAGGGGAATCTTAAAATTCCATTACTATTACAACTCCTAATAAATCCTTAAATAAAACGTGTATGTCCCAAACAACTTCCAGGGTTAACTGGCATTCATTCACTTCATTAGATGGTAAGCCACCATGTTTTTTTCATACATTGTATGACTAAGGAGTTCAATACAATGCCAGAAAACCCTTAGGGTAAATGTGCATAGTCAAAAAGAAATTCCTACATTGACCATGTCGAATAATTATATGTCTAAATATGTACATTGAGTTCATCACCACTCTGTCAGGAGATTGCTAGTTGTTTCACTATAAATTCTCTAGAATCATGGTTGGTCATTGTGTTGGTCAGAATTCTTAGATCTTTCAAAGCTGTTTTTCTTTACATTATTTCTATTATTGTATAAATTATTCATTTCCCTCTGCATCAGTTCAGTAAAGTATTCTGTTTTCTCTGAAATCTTTTCCTTTATAATTTCTGACAACACAATAATATTTCTTAATATTAATACATCATATTTACCCATTTGGTTGGCATCTTCCTTAGTTTGTAGTTCTTTGCCACTACAAAAGGATCACTATTAAAATATTTATGCATTTGGGTACTTTCTTCCCTTTCTTTCACTTCTTTGAGTTTTAGAAATACTAGTTGTATTGCTGTGTCAAAGAGTACACACTTTCATTATTTTCTGGGTACTGTTTAAATTGCTTTCCAGAATGCCTAGACCAATTCATAGCTGTACACAGATTATTTTCCCATAGCTCTGCCAAAATTTGCCATTTTCCCTTTTTGTTAATTTTGATAGTCAGATAGGCATGAAGTGGAACCTCAGAGTTGCTTTAATTAAGGTTGTTTAAGTATTAGTGGTTTGAAATATTTTTACTTATGACTATTACTAGTTCCTCTGAATTATGCCTGTTCATATCATTTGATGACTTGTCAATTAGAGAAGAACTCTTTTTTCCTTACAAATTTAGTTCCCCACATATCTGGGAAATATTTCTTTTGTCAGAGAAACTTGCTGCAAAGACTTTTATTCTCCAGTTGTCTGCTTTCCCTATATTTTATCTCCATTGATTTTGCTTGTGCAAAATCTTTTTCAAATTTTATGTATTTAAAATTGTTCATTTCATCTTCTATAAATCTCCTTATAATCCTTTTGCTTATGCATAAATATTACAAGTTATTTCTTTCTTGATACTCTAATTTGCTTTTGTCATCCTCTATCTATGGTTGTCAAGTACCCAAATGAATTTTTTGTTGTTATTGCAGTAATTTTCTCTAAACTAATCCTTTAGTTTTTTGATTGGTTTATCACTGGACAATTAAATAAGTTTTAGTACTATTGTTATTTTTATTATGTTGCTTCAACCTACCCATGAGCACTTAGTGATTCTCCAATTATTTGGAACTGGCAGTAGAACATGCAGAAGTCATACATTTCCATTTGGGGGACCTCACCTATTGATATTGTTAGTCTTTTGTAAGTACCATAACCTGAACTGTTGAGAAGGGAGCTGAAAGCCTAATTTTGGGGGATGCTACTTCTTCCCATTTCTTTTTCTCCTCAATCTCCTTTGCTGGATCTTCACCAGGTCACAACCATTAGCCCTGGGTATCCCCCAATGTTCTGTCCTAGACTTTCTTTTTTTTTCCTCCCCACCATTTTGCTTAGTGAATGTATTATTTCCATGGTCTCAGTTATCAAATTATCACTATGTATGGTAGAAAAAAATCACTATGTATGGCCTTCAACCAATATCTTACACCATTTACTAAGATAAGGTCGAAATGGATACATGTCCTAGATATAGAGAGATATTACAAGAAAACTTGAAGAATATGGAACATATTATTTATCAAACTTATGGAAAGGTAAACAATTTATAAATAAATAAGTTGATAGAGAGCAGAGTGAGGTATAAAATGGATAATTTCAATTACATTAAATTAAAAAGATTTTGTACAAATAAAGCAAATGTAACCAAGGTCGGAAGTAAAGCAAAAAGTTTCAGGGGTGGGGCAGAATTTATAGATAGTTTCTCAGATAGTCTCATACCTCAAATACATAAAGAACTTTGTAAAATCTATAAGAACACAAGTCATTCCCCAATTGATAAATGGTTTTTGCCAGGCAGTTTTTAGATAAAGAAATCAAAACAATTTATAGTCAGATAAAAATGCTATAAGTAATTGTTGATTAGAGAAATGAAAGTTAAAACAAACTTGAAGTATCATTTTATACCTATCAGAGTGGCTAAAATGATTGAATGGGAAAGCAACAAATGTTGGAGGGAATGTGGAAAAATTGGGACACTAACTCATTGGTGGGATTGTGAACTAATCTAAGCATTTTGGAGAACTATCTAGAATTATGCCAAAAGAATTATTAAACTGCATATATCCTTTGGCTCAGCAATACCACTACTAGGTCTTTTCCCAAAGATGATCAGGGTAAAAGTAAAAGAATCTTTATATCTGAAAATATTAATAGCAGCTCTCTTTGTGACAGCAAAGAACTGGAAATTGTGAGGATACCTGTGAATTAGGGAATGGTTGAATAAGTTATGATGGTGACGGAATACTATAAGAAATGATGAGCTCAATGATCTTAGAAAAATATGGGTGGGATTGCATGAAATAATAAAGAGAAAAATGAGCAGAATCAAGAGAATATTGTATACAATGACAACAATATTGTTTTAAGAATTACTTTTATTAAATAAGTCATTTTCACTGTTATAAATATACAAGTTAACTACAAAGAACATATGAAATAAGATGCTATCTGCATCTAGAGAAAGCACTGATTTATTGATAGAATGATATTACATTATATCTGTCTATCTATCTATCCATTTGTGTCTAATGATAGCCATCTTTAAGGTGGGGTGAAGAAAATAAGAAATTTACATGATAATTTTATTATATACATAAAAGGAATAGTAAATTGTACATAATAGATTTGCAGTTTCATGTGCAATCATCTTTCTTTTATTATATTATGTCATGGAAATGCTTGTTTTATTACAGAAATAAAAAATAAAATAAAATAAATTATCTGTATCCAAATTGTTCTTCAATCTATTTATCCAGACCTAACCTTTCTCCAGACCTCTAGTCTTGTATCTCAAATGCTTATTATACATCTATGTGTCCCATAGATTTCTTAAGTTTAGCATGTCCAAAACTGAACTCATCTTTCTCCAAAACCCTCCTCTCTTCTTAGCTTCCCTATTACTGGCCAGGGCACCACCATCCTCCTAGTCACCTAGACTCTCAACTTAGGTGTCATCCTTGACTCCTCAGTCTCTCTGACCTTCCCCTTTCCAATCTGTAGTCAAGTCCTATTGTTTCTCCTTTTGTAACATCTCTTGTGTACATCCCTTTCTCTCCTCTGACACTGCTACTACTCTGGTGTAGGACCTTATTACTTCCTACCTGGACTGTTGTAATAGCATTCTGGTCGGTCTCCCTGCCTCAAATCTGGCCCCATGCCACTCCATTCTCTGCTGAGCAATCAATGTCATATTCCCAAAGTGCAGGTATGACCATGTAACATTTTCCTCCCACTCCACCCCTCACTCCCATTCAATAAACTCCCATGACTTACTATTACCTCTAAGATCAAATATAAAATCCTGTTTGGCTTTTAAGTCCATAATAACCTGATATTTTCCTATCTTTTCAGTCTTCTTATACCTTACTCTCCCTACTTTCCCAACAATTTACTTTGTAATACAGTGACACTGGCTTATATATTCTTCCTTTCACAATAAACTCCTTCTCTGGCCTCCAGGAATTTTTCCTGGCTGTCTACCATGGCTGCAATTCTCTTCTTCCTCATTTCTGCCTTCTAGCTTTCTTCAAGTCTTAGTTAAAGTCCTACATTCTACAAGAAGTATTCCTTAATCTCCCTTAATGCTAGTGTTTCCAATATAATAAAATTGACTCCCATTATCCTGCATGTACCTTGTTTGTACATAATTATTTGCAAATTATATCTGCAATTGAACTATAAGGTTCTTGAGAGCAGGGATTAGGTTTATTATTGTTTGCTTTTCTTGGTTTCTCCAAAGCTTAGTACTCAGGACATAGTAGGCACTTAATAAATGCCTGTTGATTTGACTTCTTGTTTTTCCTATTTGTTGGAATAAAGTTGACTAAATTCAAATTGCTTTAATTGAAATTAGTTAAATTCAAATCTTCCTGAAGGAAACCCTTGGTGGAGTTACAAACCAGTAGATGATTTAGGGGAAACTTGGAAGATATAAAATTAAGTCTATGTGAATACAGAACTCATTTAGTTATACTATGCTTTCCCCAATCTAAAAATCAGTCCTCTGCCCTTTTATCAGACTTATATTCCCTCTGTTCCTTTAAATATTGCCTCAAAACACATTTCTTCCAGGGAATATGTGGAAACACTACCCAGAGAAATGATGTGGCACACAACTGATCATCTAATGCATACTACTGGCTATCAATGTAGAATACCTTATTGAAGTTTAGACTCAATCCATTTGTTGAATGGTTATGGTCCTTCAAAATTTTTGGTAACTCAAATTTTATTCATTGTTTTCTTCTCCCACCCCCCACCTCATTCTTTGTGGTAGGAGTGCTGTTTGGAGCTGGGCCACAGCTTTGGTAATTCTAGAAGTCTGAATATTTGTCAACAGCTTTTGTATATAGCACTTTTGCATCTGATTCATATGTTCCCACATTTGCAGTATAAAGATACATAAAGATCTGATTACTGCCAGAAGTCATCATTTTGAGACTAATTAATAACTTGGGGGGGCGCAGAGCAAAGATGGAAGAGTAGAAACAGGACTTCCCCATGGCTCCTGCTTCCACCTCCTCCAATTCATGTAAAAAATGACTCTAAGCAAACTTTGGAGCTACAGAACCCACAAAATGACTGAGAAGCTAAATTCTTGCTGGAGACAGTCCAGTAGGCCAGCAGGAAGGGGCCGGCTCAGTGCTCTGGGAGCACAGCCCAGCCCAGCCCCATGTCAGCCGGAGATTTAAGCCTCAGAGAGGCCACAACCAGCCACCAGCTGGAGGGACTTCAGATAACCAGCAGCAATGGCAGTTTCCAAAATTATCAACCCATAGATGCTAAGGATAAAGTGAGAAGTCAGTGCAATGTGGAATTTGGGAACAGGGAGCTCGGGATGCAGTCAGGCCTTTGACCCCTAGAAGGAGAAGCAGCTGTTGCATGGTGTCTGTGCAGCTGCCCCATGGCTGCTTCAGAGCTCCTACCCTGCAGATTGTAGGGGAACCAAGCAAACAGTCTGAGGGGTAATTGCTCTTGCTCTAACCTGCTTAGATCTGGATTGTGGTCTAGGGTGGAGGTCCTGGGCTGTGTGACCAGTTTGCCAGAGCTTGTGGAGGCTTCAGAGAGCACAGCCAACTAAAGGCTCCAGCAGCTGAGAAAAACCCCAGTGATTTGGACAAAGCTCTCCTCTCTCATAGCAGACTTCTACTATGGTAAAAAGCTCAAAAGTCAACTAATTGAGTGGCAACATGAGCAAGCAAAGGAAGCAAAGCAAGCACAGCAATCCAACTTTACACTCCTATTTTGGGGACAAAAAAGGATCAAAGCATGGAACAGGAGGAAGACAGTGAAGTCAGAACTCCTGCACCAAAAGCTTCTAAGAAAAATATGAGCTGGTTACAGGCCATGGAGGAGCTTAAGAAGGATTTTGAAAACCAAATAAGAGAAGTGGAGGAAAAATTGGGAAGAGAAATAAGAATGATGCAAGAAAATTATGAAATGAGAGTCAACAACCTGACTGAAGAAAATAACACCTTAAAAAATACACTAACTCAAATGGCAAAAGAAGCTCAAAAAGCCAATGAGGAGAAGAATGCCTTAAAAAGCTGAATTTGCCAGATGGAAAAAGAATCTCAAAAGGTCACTGAAGAGAATCATTCCTTCTGAATTAGACTGAAGCAAATGAAAGCTAGTGAATTTATGAAAAATCAAGATACTATTAAACATTTCAAACAAATGAAAAAAATAGAAGACAATGCGAAATATTTCATTGGAAAAACCACTGATCTGGAAAATAGATCCAGGAGAAGTAGTTTAAAATTATTGGACTACCTGAAAGCCATGATCAAAAAAAGAACCTAGAAATCATCCTTCAAGAAATTCTCAAGGAAAATTTCCCTGATATTTTGGAACCAGAGGGCAAAATAGAGGTTGAAAGAATCCACTGATCACCTCCTGAAAAAGATCCCCAAAAGAAAACTCCTAGGAATAGTATAGCCAGATTCCAGAGTTCCCAGATCAAGAAGAAAATATTACAAGCAGCCAGGAAGAAACAATTTGAATATTGTGGAAACACAATCAGGATAACACAGAATTTGGCAGCTTCTATGCTGAGGGATAGAAGGGCTTGGAATATGATATTCCTCAGGTCAAAGGAGCTGGGATTAAAACCAAGAATCACCTACCCAGCAAAACTGAGTATTGTGTTTCAGGGGGAAATATGGTCATTCAATGGAATAGAAGACTTTTAAGTATTCTTGATGAAAAAAACAGAGTTGAATAGAAAATTTGACATTCAGATACAAGAAGCAAGAGAAGCATGAGAAGGTAAACAGGGAAAAGAAATCATAAGGAACTTATCAAAGTTGAGCTATTTACACTCCTACATTGAAAAACAATAATTGTAACTTATGAAACTTTTCACAGTATGAGAATAGTTAAAGGGAATAGAAATGTATATATGTATATGTATACATACATATTTATGTCTATATATGAGGGTATATGGGCATATGAATACATATGTGAGTGTGTATATATATATATATGTGTGTGTACAGGTATACATAGTCAGAGGGCACAGGACCAATTTAATAGGAAGGGATAATACTTAGAAGGTGAAATTAAGAGGTGAGAGAGGAATATAATGAGAGGAGATAGGGAAAGACAGAATGGGTTAAATTATCTCATATAGAAGAGGCAAGGGAAAACTATTACAATGGAGGGGAAGAAAAGGAAGGCAAAAGGAAATGAGTCAACCTTACTCTCATTAAATTTGGCTTAGGGAGGGAACGACATACACACTAAATAGGGTATCTCCCCCTACAGGAGAGTAGGGGAGAAGGGGGATGATGGAAGGGAGGGCAGGCTGGGGGGAAGGGAAGTTGGAAGCACATACTTTTGAAAAGGGACAGGATCAAAGTAGAGAATATAACAAGTGGGGGGTGAGATAGGATGGAGGGAAATATAGTCAGTCTTTCACAATATATCCACTATGGAAACGCTGTGCATAGCTACACATGTACAACCTATATTGCATTGCTTATCTTCCCAGTAAGGGTCGGTGATGAGGGAGGAAGGGAAAGAATCTGGAATTCAAAGTTTTAAAATCAAATGTTTAAATATACGTATTATTATTACTTAAATGAAACTGGAAAATAAGATATACAGGCACTGGGGCATAGAGATCCACTGTGTCTTACTGGAAAGTCGGAGGGGATATGGGGGAAGATATAGGAGAGAGCAGATTGGGGAAGGGGATATTCAGTGGGATCCCTGTTTTGGCATGGTGGGTAGGGGAAACATGGGGAGAAAAATTGTAACTCAAAATCTTGTGGAAATAAATGATGTAAACTAAAAATAAGCATAAAATTTAATTTAAAAAAGAAAAAATAATATTACCCTCTTCAAAAAAAATAATAACTGTGCTCCTTCCTTGATAGTTTCAAAACATTTGAGGAAATTGCTTTATTCATATAGAAAAGTGTATTGGAAAGGACAAGACATTCTGTGGAAAGATCCTGCACCTTGACCACAGAATTACAGAAGAAGTGGTTAAAATTTTTTAAAATTTACTCTGAGTTGTAAAGAGTTCTGGGATTCTCTCAGTTGGGGATAGGTCCTCATTCAAGGAGACCTTTAAAGACAATTTTATGGAGATTTTCCCCTATGATTTCTATTCAGATTTCAAAAGACCAGAGAATCTAGGGGGTCAATTTGTCTTTGAAGTTTTATTTCTATTGAGTTTAGTCCCAAATGCAAGGGCCCAAGGGCTTACTTTAATCTACCCTTATCTTCATCAGACAGCAAAGGAGCATGGTGGAAAGGGCATGGATTTGGAACAAGATGATATGGGTTTGCATTTCAGCTCTGCTACTTACTAGGTGTGGACTTCAGGAAAGTGACAAATAACCTCTCTGGGTCTGAGTATCCAAATATGTAAAATGAAAGGCACAGATGACTCTGCTTATTCTAAGAAGCAACAAAAAGAGTAATCAATTAAAGATGCAGAATAGGAAATATTTCTGTGATTTAAAGAAATATTTCCTGACAATTTGAGCTATTCAGAAGCAGAATTTTTAAAATTATTTAATTTTTACAATGTTTTCATCACTTTAATTCCATCATTTCAGCAATAATTTTACCTGATGCCTCCAGAAAAAATGAATAAGCTTCAGAGGTAGAGCCTGTAAACCTGGATCCTAGTACCAAATGCATTGCTTACAAGATGTGTCACTTTGGGGAATACCACGTTTGCTCACCTATAAACTGGGATTATGATGTTTACACAGCTTGTTACAGAGAAAATTCTATCAAATTAAACAAACATTTATCAAGTATTTTCTGAGTACAAAGCCCTATCCTTTCTTTTCAATTGTGCCTAGGTCAGCTACATGTCAGACTTTGTCTTTCAGAGCAAATTATTTATGGGCATCTATGTTTTCCTGTTCCCACACTCACATTGGTGCATGTATCATGACTAAAGAGAAATAATTTGCCAAGGTTAACATTCAGCCAGTGAATATCTATAAAAAACAGAATGATTTATCTGATTGATACCATCTTGTAGGTAAAGAACAATTCATAGGTTCATAAGTTTAAGAGTTAAAAGGAACTTTTAACTTTTAATGGAAAATAATATTCTTATCTCCAATTTAATATATAGGAAAGACCTTTGGATTTAGAGTTAAATGCCCAAAGTTTGAATTCTGATTCTGCTATGTATTACCAGTGTGATTTTTAGGTAAATTGCCTCTATTTGGCCTCCATTTCCTCATTTGGAGAAAGAGATTATACCAGATCTATTATTTTCCATTGAAGAACTAAAAGGTGCTTGTAAAGAAGGAAGGAAAATAATTGAATGCATGCAAGGTGAGATTTGAATGCATGCAAAGTGACACAATTGAAAAAGTTGAGAAAGGAGAAATGCAGATTAAGATGAGGGAAAGGGGAAGAGTTGTAGGTGAAATAGGCTAGAGAGATGGTTATCTACCCATTCAAGGTTCTAATATGTCTATACCTCACTTAGTAACTCCAAATTCCACAGATTATTTTCTTTTCCTTTTTTTAAGGTAGGCTAGCATGTTATCCAAAAAACTGACAGTTTTATGGTAACATAGCATTGTGCTTCAGACTAAGCAGTGTGGTCTGTCTACTTAGGTCCTAAGCACATAGCCCTGGGAATAATGTAGATGGAAGATTATCTGGTATTTGGCAGATTCCTTAGTAAACTTCCAAGTTGCTCCACTGAAAGCCTCAGACACTAGAGATGGTCATTCAGTTGCAGGGCCATACTAGTACTTATGGGTCATACTATTAATTTACATATGGACAAGAACATACAATCAAACAGCAAGCATTTATTAAAAAATCACCTACTATGTCCTAGATACCATCCTAGATAATATAAAAAAAAAAAATTAAACAATCTCTTCTGTCAAAGTGCCTACACTCAGTCAGTAAATAAAATATGTGTGTATTTATACACATAGAATAAATTCAAATCACAGATAAGGTGCCATTTTGCTAAATGTATGCAATGCTCTGGGTAATAAAAGAAAAGGAATTGATGCTACTTATGTAACATGACCATCAGAGATTACTTATCCAACCCACATTCCCATAGGCAGGTTGGGTCCCCAGAGGGATGACATTGCCCTCAGAATAGCACTGTGCATGGTTATCCTCCTAACTGTTGTTTTATGAGCCCCCATGATATGCTTCCTTTTAACAATCAGCCAGGGCACTTAACTCTTTAGCAAAGGTATTACTCAAATGGCATGGCAAGAACAGTAATGATAAAACATTTTTCGTAATATCAGGGTTGAACCCTTTCACAAATATGTCTATCATCCAAGAAGGAAGGGGAGTGGGCACAAACTTAAAGTATATTAATAGTGATGCATACATTTAGGGGAAATGTGGTGAAGGCAACTCACAATTCTTGTCACGTAAGACTTCAGTGTCCTTTTTTCTGTGCAGAGTACTTTCACAAAGTTTATACAAGTTGATATTGTGACTTTTGGCTCCTTACCAGGTTCAGCTGCTGCTAGACTGAACAGGTTGATAACTTAGTGGCTCCTCACCAGACTCTATAACTGTTAGCTGGGGCCAGTTTCTAAGTAGTGACTGTCAGACAAAATCCAGCTATTCTGTTTCTGGGCAGTGACTGCCAGATTGGGCTAGGCAGGTTGCTTGACCACTGGATTTTCCTTAAGATTCAGTGTCTCTACTGAAGGGGTCAATCCATTGATTTCCCAAGCTTGCTCTTTGATGGACGCTGCAGTCTTTTCTACATCTATCCCCTGTTTGGGCTGGATGGTACTGAGCTCTTTCAGCTAAGGCTGAAACGATCCTTAGCTTGGCCTTGGTTGATACCATCATAGTTGAGGCTCTGAGGATGTTACCTCCTGTCAGGAGATGGGAGAAAGTTTGCCTCTCTTACTTACAAATTTTTCGTGGTTCAAAAGCCTTTTCCCTCAGAAAGTCACTCCATATTTCCTGAGGGTGATTAATTTTAATTTATTCATTTATATGATATGAATACCACTCCTGCTCCTTTGGAAATCTTAAGTAGATGAATGAATAAAAAGGTGAATATCGTCTCTGCCCTAAAGGTACATTCATTGTCTTGCCAACCTCTTTATATGCAATTAAGATATTCATATTACTCACTGGTACCCTATGGATCCCTTTCCCTTTCAATGTCTCTGCTTTTACAGACCTTCAGCTTTTGTTAATTCTCACTGAGACATCCCTACTTTCTGCATACACACATAATATAATGTATACATATATGTATATACATATGAGTACATATGAATGCACACATGTCTATACTGTGTGATAAATATAGGTATTTATGCAAATATATTTATATGCCTATGCATTTGTGCATATATATTTATATACAAATGCATTCATATGTGAACATGCACACAAATGTACATGGTACAATGGAAAACACGCTACATTTGAAATCAGAGTACCTGAGTTCCATTCCTGGCTCCACTACATATATGACCCTAGACAGATGATTTCACCATTTAAGTCTTGATTTCCCAATCTATACAACCAAGAGATTAGATGAGATGATTTCTAAAATCCCATCAAGTTCTAAATCTATAACACTATGATTTTTGAAGTGGGCAGGGAGAAGGACTAACTCTAGAATTCCCTCCTAAATTTCTAAATCAATGAACCTAGAGACCTGCATCTAAATATTTTAAACCATGATAAATACTACTAATAATATATTTTGGGGACAATGGTGTGTTGAATGATCACCAAAAAAGAAACAAAAAACAAATCAGCAATACAGCATAGCCTCTAAAGAACAGCCCTGAAAAGGTTTTTTAAAAATAATATTTTCTTTTCTACAATTAAATCTTAAAACAATTTTTAAACTTTTAAAAAAAGTTTTGAGTTCCAAAACCTATTTCTCCCTACCCATCCACTCCCCTCCTTCCTGAGATGGTAAGAAGTTTGATTTAGTCTATACATGTGCAATTATGTAAAATAGTTTCATATTTGTCATTTTGTACAAGAAGACTTGAGTAAAAAAAAAGAATGAAGGAAAGAAAGAAAGTGAAAAACAGCATACTTCGGTTTGTATTCAAACAATATCGGTTCTTTCTCTGGAGGCAGAAAGCATGAGTCCTTTGGGATTGTCTTAGATCATTGTGTTGCTGAGAATAGCTAAGTTATTCACAATTCTTCATGATACAATATTGCTGTTACTGTGTACAACATTCTCCTGGTTCTGCTCACTTCATTTTCAGGCATAAAAGCTTGATGGCTATGTACTAATGAGCTAGAGTCACACTGAAGGATGGGACATGACAGTGTCACAAGAAAGAGCTTTAAAAGCAGAACAAGAAGAAAAGGGTCTAAATTTGTAGAGGGGAACTCTACAAAAGTTGGACAGAAGGAAGTACCAATATTACCTTGAACAAATAACAGCCTCAGTGGTCCTCAGATTCCTCCTCTGCAAAATGAGGGGGCTGATCTACATGGCCATTAAAGTTTTTTCCAGCTCTGTCTATTGTTCTATGACTTTATTTCAACAAACATTTATTAATTGCTTACTATTTGCAAAGTTCCATTTAAGTTGTTGGTGATACAAAAGAGAAAAACAATAAAGTTCCTGCTGCCTTAGAGGTGAAGAGAAAAGCATAAGGACTTTAGAAGAATTGTAGTTTAATATCAGTGTCATGTAGAGTGCTAAGGAATGTGCTTCTGCTAATGGAAAAGTAGTGGGGCTGACTGGTGAATGGAAAGCAATAAAAAAAAAGCCAGGGAGGAGTTAAAGCAACAGTCTTGAAATAATACAGACCAAAAGGCAGGTTATTACCTATATGGAATGAGTAATCATAGGTAATTGGTATGTAGCATGTAGAGGGTCTAAACAGGGAGTGAGAGGCAGGAACCAAAAAACCGTGAGATGGATTCTGAAACAACATAGAAGAGAAAGAAATTAACAGTACTCTTCAAAGCTTTAATGAGCAACATATGAACATGGGATGAAAACAGCTGTGCGAGGAAAGTTGGTGAAGCAGAGGGTAGTCTAATTGCAGGTTCAGTTGTGCTAGAAGAGAAGGTAATACAACCTCAGGCCTTCCTGGGATTAGGAGGTGGAGCCAAACTCTGCAAAAGGGTGCTTTCTTGGAGGAGGGTGGCCCAGAGGCAGTTTTGTCTCAAGGAGGAGAGAGGACTTCAAGGCAAAGGGCCCAATATGTCTATTACTGTGGAGAAAGAAGTACACCTTCTGAGGGAAGAAACATTTTCCTTATCCCCTACATGGATGTTGATAACCTGGACAAAGCCCCATTTACCTCATACCAGTCGCTGTTCTGTTTTTTTTTATTTTTCAGATATGGAAGAAAATCAAAAGCTGAGGCAAGGAATTGAAAGAAGAAAATGACTGAAATTTCTGCTTTCAGAATATTCTGCCAGTACTTTGTCTATAGACTCTTAGTCTTGAAATAGCTTCTGTGGACCCTAAGAAGCTGTTGGCTTCACTAGTCTCAGAGACAGGGCAAAAGTTTGGTTTTCCGACTGATGATTAAAGAGTTATTCTAATAATATTCTGTTTTTCTTTTCCACTTGAGTGTAAATTTGATGGCTAAAGGTATCATCTTTCAGTCATATCCTAATTAAGAGTGAATTCTTAAAGCAAATTTAATTTAGACATTGTCTTGATTAATTTAGATGGATTTTTAGCACTCAGAATGATGCAGTAACAGCATGTGGTAATAATTATAGCTATCATTTACATACACTTTAATATTCACATTATACACATCATTTCAATTGCATAATAAACATCATGCTGCTTTTTAAATAAATAGTTTTCATGTTAGCAGACAATAACCTTAAATGAAACAATATTGCATCATATTTTTCATTAAAATACAAGGGCATCAGAAGAGTTGGTTGCTACCTTATTTCACTGCTATACTTCTTGTCCCACTAGTCTGATTTAGTCTCATGTGGCAGAAAGATAGGAAGAAAACAGAGCAAGGAATAAAATATATCTTCTAACAGTAAAAGAAGGAATTTTCTTATTTCTCTTGGGTTCTTCATAGCCCCTTCACCCCAACCAGGCATGCTCTGGCCACAGAAACATGAAGAGGAATGCTGCCCTAAGGGGAGTGTGATAAAGGTCAGGACTTGGGATGAAACACATACCACCTTAATCTGGAGCTCATAACTGCAAGCCAGGGACACATTTGTTACTTTGTGACTTTCAACTGTCCCTGACTACTTCTTCCTCTATGAAAAATATTTCACTTACTACTAGATGAGCCTAAGGTCTCCTCCACTATTAATATTCTGTCATTCTATCATTTAAAAATTACTTTTTCCAAAATGTGACTTCATTCCCTGAAAACTAGTTTGGGGGCCTTTTCACCAGGAATTTCAAACTTGATGGGTATTTTAGAGTCCTGTTTTTTAGGAAAGAGGGAACAGAAGCATAGACTGAGAGAACAAGATGTAGGGAAAACCCCAGAGTAATAGCATGTCTGGATGTCTGATTTTAGATGACTCTTCTGCGTATTCCATATAAAAGTCTAGGATCTGTGACCTACATTGGTTTGAATCATTTATCTAGGAACTCTATGCATTTTACTTAAGTTAGTTAATTTTAGCACAATCTCTTTTGCTAAGTAAATTTGGATGTTTCACTAAATTAGACACATACTTCAGCCTCATTTTCATATTACTCCCGTTTATTCTTTCTATCTCAGTAGAAGTGGACTGCAAAGATGTTCCTCATACACAACATTCCATTTTCTGTCTTTCTACGTTTATATCATGGTCCACATGTTGGAATGAATATTATTATCCTTACTGTACTTTTAAAAATCCTTTGCTTCTTTGAAAGCTAAGGACAGGTAACAGTTCAGTGCTTAGCCCTGTTCCTAGCACATAGTAGGTACTTAATAAATATTTATTAATTGATTGCTACTTGACTTTAACCAGCAGTTCATGGTTTCTCCTGAAATTGTTTTTCATGTATTTGTATAAATTTAGTATGTACTTAACATGTATATGTTTTCATTCCCATCCTTACCCTCCCCTTCCTAGGGGAGTTCCATAAACTCCCTGAATCAGGGATGATTTTGCTTTTTATTGTATTTTGTTATGCTTTTGTATCCTCAGCACTGAGCACAGTGCTTTGCACTTAATAAATATTATTGAATATTTTCAAGGAATATATCTTGTCAAATACCACAAGTCTGTTGGAATAATAAATCATTGCCTTATAAAAGGCTATTTGTTCTCTTTCAGGGAGTTTCAAGAAATAAAATTAGAGAAAGAAAAGAGAAAATATTTTTAAATAACTAAAATAATGGAGATTTAAAAACTGGAATCATTTAGACCCCAATATTCTCTAGAAACAAAAACACAGAAGTGTTCTGCCTCTCACATGCTACCTATATTTTCACACATTGAACACAACAAACTTCATTCCCCTTTTCAATATTTTGTCCTCATGTTTATACTCTCAGAAGAACTTAAACTTTTTAGGCTTAGGGGTCCAAATTCCTTTAAGAAGAAAACTGTTCACAGGATGACTCTCTCATATACCTGTTTGTTTTTCATATTTAGATGTTTCACCTGGTTTTTGTGCTCAGTGAATATCAGTGCACCAGACTTGCTTAAATATATCTGTGATGAAAAAGGAAACCACAACTGATAGGCTTTTCCCTACCTTTTTCAGAACTTCAAAGTATTGTTATATGAGAAATTTTGGAAATATAAACATATGTTTATAGATATAGACATATATCCATCATCACAAACCTTTCTGGGATGATGGATGCTTTAATTACATGTTCACTCTCTAACACTTTGAACTTCATAGCTGTTCTTGGCAGCCTGTTCAGAGGTTCCTAAATTTCTATGACTTGGGTCTTTCCAGAATTAGAAACCTATAATTGCATAGCTCTGGATTGACATCTAGGGACTGTCAATCCTTCAACACTGATACCTTACATGCTTATTTTTGTACTTAAGATAACTTGAGAGAAGACCTAAGTAATTCTTTATGGGTAGTTGGATCTTTGCTGTTCTCATTGTTGTTTAATGTTTAAAAATGAAAAGTTTTGTAAATTAAATAGAGAGAGAGAGAGAGAGAGAGAGAGAGAGAGAGAGAGAGAGAGAGAGAGAGAGAGAGAGAGAGAGAGAGAGAGAGAGAGAGAGAGAGAGAGAGAGAGAGAGAGA
>NW_027187380.1:34416259-34422326 GCF_028583685.1 Petaurus breviceps papuanus
AGAGAGAGAGAGAGAGAGAGAGAGAGAGAGAGAGAGAGAGAGAGAGAACGAGAGAACACATTTTTACAAGTTTGGGTGCTTGTTTTTTGATTGAGGAGGCTTTAGCATGTGATTTCATTAGCATGGAGAATTATCAATATGCAAGTTCCCTTCAGCAATGTAGATGGTCAGTTCTTCAATTCTGTAATTTATGGTCCTAGAAAGTTTCCTGGGACACTAAGAGGTTAAGTGATTTGTCCAGGGTCACACAACTAGTATGTTTCAGGCAGGACTTGATCCTAGGTGTTCCTGATAGCAAGGTCATCTCTTTATCCATTACACTACATTCAGAGCATAATATATACATGAGCATGGTTATGTGTGTATCTGATATACACAGAAACATATGCCCCATAGATACACAAATTTATTTTTATATAGCTGTATTTATATACTCTTGTCAAAGATGTGCTCTCTATAAATTTATATCCATGTGTGTATACGCATGTATATTTTATACATGTATATACCATATGTTTAGATATTGAAAACATGACATTGTTTGATACATGCAGTTTATAGATGGATATACACACATCTCCATATACATGTATTTATATGTGTGTATGTATGTTTGTGTATATAGGAGCTGAGCAGTCTGTGTCCTATTTAAATAACCATCTTTTTTTTTTGGAGGGGGGAAGGCAAGGCAATTGTGGTTAAGTGACTTGCCCAAGGTCACACAGCTAGTAAATGTGTCAAGTTTCTGAGTCTGGATTTGAACTCAGGTCCTCCTGACTCTAGGGTCAGTGTTAAATAACCATCTTGACCAGACATCTGGGTAATTATTTCTTAAAGAAGCATAGAAATATAGTCTTCTATGACCAAAAAGGATTATAGAGATCTTTAGTCTAACTTCTTATTTTTCTAATGATAAAACTGAAGTCCACTAAGGGGAAATGACTTTTTCAAGGTCATACAGCTAGTTAGTAGCAAAGCCTGACTTCTCTAAATGCTATGGTTTTCCGAAAAACTTGGATATTAACTGTTACAGTTTTATGTGACTAATGGCATGACTATAAATACAGTTGATAAGGTTTTAAAATATAATATGAATATATTGCATATATATTTATGTGAATAATTTTACAAAGTGGTACAACATACATACATATACTTTAATATGATTCATGTTAGCATGAGAAGATATACTAGAACAGAGGTATCAAACACAGGGCTAGCAGGCTAAACGTGGCACATAACACTCCCAAATGTGGCCTGAACCAGATTAAAATGTAATTGAGAAACATATTAAAAATAAATTTAAAAATAATAATACTTAGATAATATTACATTTTAAAACCAAGCCAACATACAGCCTGCAGGTTCTCTCTCATGTATGGATTAAAGGATCATCTTTCTATTTGAGTTTAACACCACTGCACTAGAATATACATCTAGAATCCCAATGTCTCTGATCTCTACATATATATATGTACTCATACAATATATACATACATGTTTGTGTGTGTTCTACTTCATCATGTATGCATTTATTGTCCTACACACCATTAGGTATATAAATGGCAACTAATGATATTGTTGTTTTTCAGGTAACTATAGCATTTAGAAAAGGTCAGACTTTGCCACTGTCTAGCTGGATCACCTTAAAAAAGTAATTTCATCATTCTAGGCCTTAGTTTCATCACCGGGAAAGTAAGGAGTTAGACTCAAGTATCTCTATCATTTTTTTTTTTAATTCTAGATGACTAAGCTTTCCATGCTTCCATTTCTTAAAGATTAAGAAATAACTAGGTGTGGGGCAGCCCGGTGGCTCAGCAAGTAAGAGCACTGGCTCCAGTGTCGGGATGACCTGGATCAAATCCAGGCTCAGATACTCAGCACCACACCCAGAAATAACTGGCCGTGTAACCGTGAGAAAGTTACTTAACCCTGATTGCTTTAAAAAAAAAAAAAAGAAATAACTAGGTGGACAACTGGCCAAGGTGGTTGCCTAATCAGAATACAGGTTGCCTTGTTCCCACATAAACGCTGAAAAAGCCAGACCAAATAAAGATTAAAAAAAAGAAAACAAAATAAAACCAAATCTAATCATAAACTGTACAAAGAGATTTCTTTTACCCTGAAAGTGCACAAGAGATAATCCAGCAGCCCAGGCGTAATAGGAAAGGGAGCCTCACCAAAAAAACCAGCACCTGTATGGGATAACTAGGTTCCTAACATGACCAGAGATGATGAGAATAAGATGTAGTTTACAAAACTCTGTATTTGGAGACAACAAGAATAGAAAGAGCCCTTGAGATAACCAGAGTTATCAGAAGACCCCAGGTAGGGACTTTGGAAGTCCTAGGGATTGGCAGTGGAAAGTGACCAGCAATCAGTACAGTATTGGCTGCCACAGTATTCAGATGTCAACATCCCAGGTCCGGGGGCTCTGGAATCTCTAATGCTTTGTTAGAAATGTCATAAAAAGACATGATTATCCAACACTCTGAACCTCAAAGATAAACACCTTCCACACACAGAGGTAGAGGTCAGTGTCAGAACCTAACAAGCAAGGCCTACCATCCTGCTTTTACCCTGGTGCAAAGTTCCAATTCAAGCAATAAAGTTGGAGGGATGAGTAAATCAAAGAAAATACCAAGCAGTATAAAAATTTTTGCAAATCTTGTTGTTTATCCTTCATACTTGGAGAGAACCAATGACATCATGATGTTGGGGTCAAGGTACAGTGAACTTATCCAAAGCATTCAGTTTCCCCATTTACTGTAACCAATGGTTCCACATATGGATGATGGGTGCAGTGCTGGCTAGTGGTGAACTTCTGTTTTCTTGGTATTGATTGTCAAACCAAAATTAACATAAGTGGCAGAGAATTGATCCATACACAGTTGCATCTTAACCTCAGAGGCTGCATTGAGTGCAAAATCATCTGCAAACAAAAAGACACAAACCAAGGCTCCTTCCACTTTAATCTCGGCTTATAGCCTTTTCAAGTGAAATAGTTTACCTTCAGTGTAGTAGTTGATGATACTGCTTGATACCTCTTTGAAGGCTTATGAAATGTCACAAAATATCATGCTTGGGAGCAAGCTACAGCTCTGCTTCATTCCATTGGTAACTGAGAAAGTGTGAGAGCACTGTCCTTTATCCAGAATCTGTGCAAGCAAGCCATCATGAAACTGCTGTACAATACTGATGAACTTCTCCATGCAACTAAATTTCACCACAATCTTCCACAAACCTTCACAACTGACAGTATTAAAGGAGTGGGCAGTTTTCAGAGACTTGGTGTACAGCACCACATTTGCTCATCTGGACCAGAACACTCACAAACCTCAGGTTTGGTTGCATGAAAATGATGAGGAAATTCAGAAATTGCTAAACAAAAAATGAAGACTCCCCATCAGTCTCTAAGAAAGTGGTATTTAACTCCATTGCAGATCTAGAGATCTCCAAAAGGAAGGAGCCAGTGAGTATGTTTTAGCCTCCTTCTCTCAGAGCTGGCAGGCTATATCACCTCCCTGAAGGTCCTTAAGGGATTCATAAATCTTTTTCCATACTGTCATCTGCTAAAGCATGGTCTCCACTACCAATTTACCACTTAACATGAATTGAATTTTTATAAAGGGATTTTTATTTCAAAGATATTACAAGAAATGTACAAACATTTCCTCCAATACATCTGGGGCTTAATCTCTTCTTTACCATCTTGGCATTTGAAAGAGTAAACCTAAAACTTAACTCAGTTCCTATGTACCATCAGTATGGGAAGATGCAGCATGACAATCAATTAAGTCTTTCCACTGTTCTGGGGTTCCAAACTTTGCTTTTGAAGATCGTTCTTTACTTCTTAGGGCACTGATGCTGCACTGACTGCAAAGCCATCATGGACTCTCACTCCCTGATTGCGGTGGCTCACTATCCTATGGTTGTAGACTGCTTCTCTGCATCTGGAATGAAAAAAAAAATTAAAAAGTCCAAAGACACACATGGTCTCATTGATAAAGAAGTCCCCAAGGCCTTTCACCTTAATTCATAATCAATTACCAAACAGTGCCATGAGCAAGAGAGTCACCAAGCTCCTCTAGATACAAATGTAGTAAAGAGTTCAACTAAAGTTGACTCAAACCTTTCTGAAGAATTCAAAAGTTTTTCTTTTTTTTTTTAAGCAATCGAGGTTAAGTAACTTGCTCAAGGTTACACGGCCAGTTATTTCTGGCTGTGGTGCTAAGTATCTGAGCCTGGATCTGATGCCCAGGTCATCCCAACACTGGAGCCAGTGCTCTTACTCGCTGAGCCACCTGGCCGCCCCTAAGCAATTGGGGTTAAGTAACTTGCTCAAGGTTACACGGCCAGGTGTTTCTGGGTGGGTGCTAAGTGTCTGAGCCCGGATTCGATCCCCTAGGTCATCCCGACACTGGAGCCAGTGCTCTTACTCACTGTGCTATCTGGCCACCCCTAGAAGTCAAGAGTTTTGTGTACGCAACTAAGTTTTTAAAAGTTTCCTCCTAATCACACAGTTAGGAGGGATCGATTATAGCATATCCACTCAACAGTCATTCTAGGGAAAAACTTCCCTTACTCATCATCATGAAGCCATATCCCTATTGTCTTTGATGTGGAGATGTTTCATCAACCAAGCAAGATAATGGAGCCTGGACATATGCCAGACCACTCACAATATTACTTCAAATTAAGATTTAAAGGAGGGAAAAAAGGATATTGCACAAGGACTTGAAAGAGAAAGAATCCACTGATCACATCCTGATAGGCATCCCAAGAGAAAAAGTTCCAGGAATGGTAAAATCCAGTGCTTCCCACCTCAATGAAAAAAAATACTGAAAACATTCAAAAAGGAGCAGATTTAAGTCAAGATAACATAAGAACTAGCAGCTTCTGCTATAAACAAGAAAACATTTTCAAATATAATATTTCAAAAAGCAAAATATAAAAGGTTACAACCAAGAATAACTTATCTAGAAACACTGAATATAAATTTACAAGGCAAAAAATGAAACTTTCATGGATAAAAGGACCTTTAAACTTTTCAGATAAAAAGACCAAAGGTGAATAAGAATCTTGAAGTACAAGGACAAGAGACAGGGGGAAACCAGAAACTTATTTGAGTAATTGGAAGAGGTTATATGATGATATAGTACTAATATTCTAATAAGTGAAGAAGCAAGTATGCTTTCAGGACCTTGATATCTTTTGAGACAATTGAAGTAGTCAAATAGGAAAAAATAAAGTCCTCCTGGCACTGGAATGATTCTTGTCTGAAGGTTGGAGAAGGGAGAGGAGAAGAAAGGTAAATGGAATACATTAGTGTAGAAAGAAAAAAGTAAGGTTTGGAGGCTTACTATCTTTCAAAATTAATGTATATAAGAATAGTATATAAACATGGAGGAAGGGGTGAGAGGAATGTTCATCAGAGGAACCTCAAATGGAAAAAGGAAGGAGAGAGACAGACAGACTGAAAGATAGACAGAGAGACAGAGACATAGAGAGAGACAGAGACAGAGAGACAGAGATAGAGACAGTTTAGTCTAGAAATACATCATACCCAACAGTAATAAGCAATGGAGAGGGAGAGGAATAGTAGAGAGAGAAAAATACTAGGAGGGAACAGTCACAAGCAAAACAAACTTCATCCTGAGGGGAGTAATTAAAAGGCAGAAGGAGAAAATCACAGAAATAGAATCTAGGGGGATCCCTTGAATTGACTCTCAGAAATTGAGAAACGGCCGCACAAATTGTAGCATATAATTATGAAACTATTGTTGCTCCATAAGAAAAAACAGAAGAGACAGTTTCAGAACCAGGAGCACATTTTATATAAGGACAACATAATAAAGTAAAACAATTTTCAAACTCTTAAATACCTTGATCAAGGCAATGATCAGTCATGTCTCCAAAGGACCTATGATAAATCTTGTTACCCACTTCCAAAGGAGATATGGATTCAAAATACAGAGAGATACACATTTTGGAACATGGCCACTGTGTGGATTTGTTTTGCCCGAATATGTTTATTTATTATATCATTCTTCTTTCCTCTCTTCCT
>NW_027187380.1:34422726-34444890 GCF_028583685.1 Petaurus breviceps papuanus
CTTTCTTTCTTTCTTTCTTTCCTTCCTTCTTTCTTTCTTTCTCTCTCTCTTCCTTCCTTCCTTCCTTTCTCTCTCTCTCTTTCTTTCTTTCTTTCTTTCTTTCTTTCTTTCTTTCTTTCTTTCTTTCTTTCTTTCTTTCTTTCTTTCTTTCTTTCTTTCTTCCTTCCTTCGTTCCTTCGTTCCTTCCTTCCTTCCTTCCTTTCTTTCCTTCTTTCTTTCTTTCAAAGGAAGCACAGACAAGCAGGACAGTTTTGAAAGTAACATGAATAATTTATTAAACACTTTTTTTTAAAAAAGCAAGTAGTATGAAATAGAAATTCACAGTTTCATATAGAAAATGTTCTGCTGTGTACACAGAAATGTTCTTTTATTTTGATGTTTAAATTTGGAATAATTTTTTTTACAAGAAAAAACTAGCCCTGGTATACATATTTCAGAGTTGCTAAACTAAAACTGGAGAGGCAACATGGAAAGAAAGGAGGAAAGAAGGAAAGGAGAGAAGGAAAGAAGGAAGAAGGGATGGAAAGTATATATTTAAGTACATGCTGTGCAAGGTGCTTTACAAATGTCATTTCATTTAATCCTCAAAACACGCCTAGGAGATAAGTGCTATTTTTATAACCATTTTGAAGAGACTGAGGTAGATAGAGGTTAAATAATTTACCCAATATCACAGTGTCTGAGGCTGGATCACAACTCAGGTCTTTCTGACTTTAGGTCCAGCACTCTTACCATGGTATCACCTAGCTGCAGCTAAGACCTGGGACCAAGACTATAAAATGCTCCTTTCTTTGTCACCCTGCAGAAAGCTTCTAGTCTGGGGTTCTTAACATGGCCTCCATGGGTAGATTCAAGGGGTTCATGACCTAAGATGGGAAATTTAAAATTTAGAGTGAAAAGAGTCGCAGACTGGGAGTAAAAAATTATACTGGGCCCCATTCTTGGCCCTGCCACTAACATTCTATGTGACCTTAAAGGCATTTCCCTTAACTCAGTTTCTTTTTTCTTTAATCTGTGAAATGAGGAATTAGAATGAAAAGATTTTAAAGGTCTCTTCTCATTCTGAGATCCCAAGATTCTAAATATTGCTGTGTTCCTATTTTGGGCTCTATGATCCCTTCTTCATAGTGTGTGTCCCTGAGAAACCATAAACCCAGGCTGTTATTTTTATGAGTGTCAGCAACCCTGGTCCCTCAGATTAGATTTCTTTACAAGAAGGTAGATTTTTGCTGATGTGTTAATACTTTTAAAGGGTCCTGGTGACTCCTGAAGAATGAATGAGCATAGCATATGGTCAGCCTAGCTACAAACAGAAGTTGATATGTGTCAAGCAAAGCTTTATACATTCGTTGTAGGCATCACCAGCTTTTTTTAAGTCTTCCAAGGTCATTCTCCTTTCACATGTCCACAGGTCCTTGTATGGTGCTTTCTTGTTTCCTTAAAATAGATTTTGGGATCACAGAATCATGGATTTAGAACTGTAAGGGATCTTAGAGATCATTTAATCCCAGTCCATCATCTTACAGATGACAAAGTGCCCACGTAGTGAAAGTGCTGAGGAGATAACTTTGGGGAAGGAAGCATATTTCTCAAATTTCACAGGCCACCTGCTTTCACTCATATGTCCTCCAAAGGATATGTGAGTAACAAATGACAATCCAAATGACAATCCAGAGGGAATTACTGAAAATTTCTCTTTTTTCAGCCCATTTGACTTTTTTCAACAGACCATCTGAATAAGTGATAAAGTAACTCCCTGATAACAAATCAGTTCAACTCAACCCAATAGATACTTAGTAAGATTCTATCATGTAAAAGACACTACGTACTGTGAAGGAGACAAGCTTATATTCTAAACCAGTGTTAGCCCCTTGACCTCCATGTCATTGCATTTGGGAAGATCGAGTGTGGTGGGGTGTTTTTTAAGCTTTTTTGATCTACTGAGGCAACTAATCTATATCAAATAAATTTACCTAGAAACTGACCTGCCTGTCAACATGTGTCCTTTAGTCATTTCTCAATTTTTAACATGACTAGTTTATTTAATTTGATCAGATTGAAGGTGCTCATTGTATAATCTTATTGTAATTTTCTCTCTAATTTTATAGTTGTTCTGTTCTTTGTTCTAAAAAGTGAGCAGTCTGATTGCACTTGTAAAAGACTGCCATATAAATACTAGCCGTGTAACCTTGGGCAAGTTACTTAACCCCAATTGCCCTCCAAAAGGCAAAAAAAAAAAAAAGACTGCCATATAATAACCAGTGGTGTATTTTCTTTCAAAATATGATTAATATTTTTCTATATTAATTTTTACTATAATTTGATGCTCACCATGTCTAATAACTCCCAACACTTTGTTAAAGGAAATATTCAGTCTATAGGTATTAAGATCCCATGAGACATTGTGAGAACTCTTAGTCTCTTTCATTTTTTACCCCTGAGCAATTTTTTCCAATATATTTTTCACCATTCTCACTCATTCCTACTCTGAACTGAAATTGTCAAGGCTATGTCTTGGACCCTCTTCTCTTTTCACCCTGTATTGTCTCTGGGTGAACTAATTAGCTCTTATAGGTTCAAATATCATCAAATGTTCCCGGACCTACTGGTCCTACTCTAGGTTCTTTCCTGACCTTTGGTTCTGTATCACCAACTGCCTTCTGGACATCTTAAACTGTATGTCACATAGGGATCTCAAACTCAACATACCTAGAACAAAATTCATTATCTTTTTCATAAAACTTTCTTCTCTTCCAAACTTTCTTATCACAATTGGAGGCACCGCAATGTTCCTAATCACCTAGGCTTGCAACAAGATATCATCAGCTCCTCAATCTTATTCATCCTATATATACAATCCATTTCCAAATCTTGTCATTTCTACCTTCAAAGCATTTCTTGTACACAGCTCCTTCTCTCCACTCACATAACCACTACCCTACCTCTTGCCTCCATTATTTCAATAATCTTCTAATTGGTCTCCCTACCTCAGGTCCTTCCTCTCTCTAGTCCATACTCCACTAAATTGCCAAAGTGATTATGCTAAAGCATAAGACTGACCATGTCATCTACTTAATGCAAAAATACCAGTGGCAGGGCAGCCAGGTAGCACAGCGAGTAAGAGCACTGGTCCCAGTGTCAGGATGACCTGGGGATCGAATCCAGGCTCAGACACTTAGCACCCACCCAGAAACACCTGGCCGTGTAACCTTGAGCAAGTTACTTAACCCCAATTGCTTTAAAAAAAATACCAGTGGCTCCTTATTACTGCTAGGATCAAATATGAGTTCTGTTTGGAGTCTAAAGCCCTTCATTACCTGGCCTACCTCTACACATTTCTTATAATTTATTCCTTTCCATACACACTGTATCATCCAGCTATACAGGCCTCCTTGTTGTTACTTGTCTCTGACACTTCATGTCTAGGCCTTTGTACTGGCTTTGGCTAGGCCTTTGTACCCCCATGCCTAGGATGATCTCCTTTCTCAACTCTTAGTTTCTTTGGTTTCCTTTAAGATTCAGGTCAAATCCACCTTCTACAGGAAATCTGGAGCCTTCCCTTCTGAGATTAACTTTCATCTATTACATATATATATATGTGTGTATGTGTGTGTATACCGTGTTTCCCTGATAATAAGATACTGTCTTATTAATTTTTTTAAAACACCAGAGGGCTTATTTTCAGGGGAGGGCTTATTTTAATGAACATTGACAGCAATTTTAATAAACAGGTAAATGTGAACAAAAAAATGTACCTTTATTCAATAATGAATTCAATAAAGAACAGGATGACGCGCTCACTGCTGCAGCTCTGATTGGATGCAGCTCAGAGCGTGGCATGCGTTTCACCAGGTTGGGGGGGGACGGTGCATACAGAGGGTACCATAATGTAGCATGTAGCGCAGGGGATCACCTTCACTACAGTAGCAATCTCAATAGGGCTTATTTTCGGGGGAGGGCTTATTTTAGAGGAATCTTACACAGTAACGAGAGAGCTTATTTTCGGGATAGGTCTTATTATCGGGGAAACACGGTATATATATAAATATATATATTTATATATATATATAAATATTTATATATATTATATGTTATTATATTATATTTATTATATTATAATATATTATATTATATATTTATATATAAATATTTATATATATATAAATATATATATATTAAATGTACCTAGTTATTGACATGTTGACTCAGTCATTCAGCTGTGAGCTCCTTGTGAGTAGGGTCTGTTTTTTGCCTTTCTTTGTACCAGTGTTTAGGATGGTATTGGGCACATGATACGAGTTCAGTAAATGCTTGTTGACTGACTGATTGGATTATACTTTCTTATAATTGGCATTTATTGTTTTCATTTGATACTTTTCTAAAGGTTACCTGTTAATGAGAAGAACTAAGATAGAAGTCATTTCTAAGCTTTTCTTTCTTTTTTTAGGAGATTTCATTAGGGTTTTACACCAGGATGGGGGTATGATGAGTAAGAGAGATAAAAATCTGGTTCATTTTATTTGGGGGAAAAGTGATACCAGGGGAATAGAGTCTCTGTGAGCTCAGAGCTAATGCCCCTTGAGACTATCAGGCCCTTAGGGCACAACTGGATGATTTGTAAAGTACCTTCCCAAAATCTATAACACTCTCTTTGGACTACTTTTTGTTATAAGCCTATTCTTTCTATTTACTTATAAATATCAAAGGGCAGCTAGGTGATGAAGTGGATAGAGTGCTGTATGACCCTGGGCTGTATGACCTCATTTAACCCTGTCTGCCTCAGTTCTTCATCTGTAAAATGAGCTGGAGAAGGAAATGGCAAAGCATTCCAGTATCTTTGCCAAGAAAACCTCAAAAGGGGCCATGAAGAGTCAAACACAACTTAAAAATAACTAAACAACAACATAATTCCAGAGATCAGGGACTATTTTGACCTTCTTTGTATCCCCCTAAAGTACCACACACTTGATAGACCCCCAATAAATGATTATTGAGTGAATGGTTCTGTGCTACTGTCACACAGCAATTTTAGAGAAGATTTAAAAGGTGAGGAGAAATTGTAATCTCTCCTATTTCTAATTCAAGTCAATTCAACAAATTGGAGTGGAGTACATAGTACATGTGGCAGATATTGTGAAGCTACTATGATATAGAACACAGTTTTTGCCCTTGAAGAAGTCACTGAACATTTGCTTCTCAAATAAACATAAAATTCAGTGGAGCAATGTATATGAAGTGCCTGGAGATGTTTGGAAACTACTGGATTAATCTAGGGAATCACTTTGTAAGAGCTCAGCTGGGCAGGAAGTTGGCGCACTTAATAAAATCACATAGCATGAGTGTTCCTAAGAAGAGCTGATACAGTATGGCTGACCTCTTGCCCTCTCACTGTAGGGGCTCCAAAGCTAACAGCTCTGTAAGCTTCTGGAATGTTGACAAAGCATTCCACCATATTACTACCCCATTAACTGGAAACTATTGTCCTGCTGCCCTCAGTCATACGTTGTTGTAGTAATTCCTGGACCATAGCCAGCTACTATCTGGCATTTCTCTTGCATTCTTCTGATGAAAAATATCTATGTGGCACTTCACCCAGAGAAATCCACAGTGGGAAGGTTGCTTTTAATATGCAGAAGATATTAGCCATGTGCAGAAATATTGCTAAGGCAGAGTTTTTATTGAATTAGACTACAAAAAAAAGAGCTACTAGACTCTATAAGGGCACAGATGATGCCTTATCTAATTTTTGTATATCCCGCAGAACCTAGTTCTACACATGATAATCTTAATAAAAGTCTCATAAAATGGATTTAATAACCCAGAACTATGCAGTACTATATAATCTTCACAAAACTCTTTTCTTGATACCTAACAGGCCTCAGGCATTAATACAAATATATAGCCATTTTATAAGCTCCAAGGGGATAAATGACTTGGGTAAGATCACCTAAGTTTTAGAGTTGGAACTTTAATACAGTTTAATAATAAAAAGTCATGAGATACAGTCTGGCATAGTAGACAGAATGCTGGTCTTCTAAGTTAGAAAGGTTTAGGTTCAAGAACAGCCTCTGACACTCATTAGCATTGAAGCAGGTAAACTATTTAAATTCTCCTAGACTCAGGAAACTCTTTGAGATTATTTAACCCATTATCTTTTTCCCCAAACCCACTCCCCTTCAGAGCTTCTCTATTATTATGGAGAATACCACCCATCCTTCTAATCAACCAGATTCCTAACATGGGGTTATCCTTGACTCCTTACTCTTCCTCACCTCACATATCCAATCAGTTGGCAAATTGTGTTGTTTCTATCTCCACAACTTTTCTCATAGTTATTTTTTCTCCATTCACAGAGCCACAGATTTTATTCAGGTCCTTATCACTTCTACCTTGTACCTCAAGCCTCTCCCAATTCCGATCTGTCCTCCACAGAGCCACCATAATGATTTTCCTAAATCATAAATCTAATTATGTCACCACCACTTTCTCTTCCCTCCCTTCCCCATGCCCATTCAATAAACTCTAGTGGCTCCTCATTACCTGTATTATCCTATATAAACTCCTTTGTGTGACACTTAAATCTCTTTACAAACTGTTTCCTTTCCACCTTTCCTGTCTTCTTACACACAGCTCACTTATATTCTAATCCAGTCATACTGGCCTACTTGTTCTTGCGAAAGAGCATGCGCGCGTGCGCACACACACACACACACACACACACACACACTCACACACACACACACAGTGGAAGTCCCTGTTCCTGGATTGCTTTCTCTCTGTCTGTCTCTGTCTCTCCCTCCCTCTCTCTGTCTCTGTCTGTCTATCTCTCTCCTCACCTTTGTCTTTTGGAATCCATAATTCCCTTCAGTATTCAACTTGTACATAAAACCTTCTCTAATCTTCCTCAGTTGCCATTATCACCATTACCCCTAAGTTACCATATATTCATTTTGTATATTCTTTACCTACTTATGTAGAGGGGTTTTATTAAGGTATATCCTATAGAGGGTTGATCCTGACCCTGGCTACTTTCTGGGAGACTATTCAGTAGTTCAAAGTCTTTAGGTATCTGGGGATAAGAAAGTAATCCTCTTATAGGTACCTTGGCCTCCTGATAATAGGAAGGAAGAAACTGAGTAACAGTTTCTGATTCTTTCCATTCCTTTTTTCTATGGCACATGTAATGCCCTTGGTAGAATTACCATCAGAAGGTGAGGGGGAGTAGCTCCCTTCCCCATGACCCTAGTGTAAGGCAGCTGCAGAGCAAGGCAGCTAAAGCAGGACTCAGCTAGGCAAGTAAAGCCTATGATTTTAGCCCCTGCTGCCTTTTTTTGCTTTATGTTTCTGTCCAGATGCATTTGAGAGAAAAAAGATTCTACGCCTTTTGATAAGAGTTGATTGGCAACAGATGGTATTTCCAAATTGAAAATGTTGACCATTGACAGAGGGAGAAACTCAAAGGCTCACCTGTTCTAGCAGAAGACATAGAGGGGGTAGTTTGTGTATCTTACAAATTATTTTGTTTTTGGAGGGGGGAAGGCAAGGCAATGGAGGTTAAGTGACTTGCCCAAGGTCACACAGTTAGTAAGTGTCAAGTGTCTGAGGCTAGATTTGAACTCAGGTCCTCCTGACTGCAGGGCCAGTGCTCTATTCACTGCACCACATAGCTGCCCCAAAATGTTTTATATTTTAATAGTTTTAAGTATCAACCTCCTGAAGGAGTAAAACACTTTTATATGTCCATATTGTTTCACTCTTTAGAGTGACAATAGGGTCCATTTAACTTTTGTTTTCCTATCCTGAACTTGTTATAATGCCTGGAAATGGTAGACACTTAATAAATGCTAGTTGGTTAGTTCATTGGTTGATGCACTAAGTTAAAATTATGCCTCAAAAAGAAATCAATATACAATACATTTTTATAATATTATTTTTCCATTCACAAGCATCTGCACTCTCTTCGTTCCATCTCCCTCCACTCCTGGGTTGAGTATGGAGGAGGGGCACAGTTGATAGAATAAGAAAAACAAAATACCTTCACTCTGCATATCTGGTCTATCATCTCTTTTTCAGGAAGTGGGCAGCACCATTAAAACCTAAAGATGAGAGAATGGTATGCTATGACCTTTAAGATCCACATCTACTTTTTCTTCTGGGAATGGACATAAATAAAGTGTCCCCTGGTATTTAAAGTTCCTGGTTACTTTTTTCAGGTTGTACAGTTAGGGACCTAACTGACAATTGGGTCATTTTTGTCAAATGGTTTAGAGACCGATAGTTACTGAATGTACTGGAACCATACTCACACAGAGCATCACACCCAAAATGGATCTTTCAACCTTAGACACAGCAGAATTTAGAACTACCTGGAACTTCCAGTCTGGGCTGAGGATGCCTTGGAAGATCCAAAAGCTAGAGGTCTAAGATGAGTTGGAGTGGGTACCTTTGTAGATCATCTGATTGTTAATGATTCTTACTTGCCTCAAGCTGAAGATAAAGGTTTCTGAACATAGTAATGATATCCCTAAGAAGAACTGGATTTGTCAGGCATGACTGATATCAACTTTAAGGTTGATAAAGTAATTGATATCACTTGATCCTCACAACAATAATATGAGGTAGATATATATCAATCTTTGTTCTGATTTTTAGGTGAGAAAACATAGACAAAGATGTAAATGTTTTAGTCACTGTCACATAATTAGTAGATGGTTAAAGCAGATTTGAACCTAGATCTCCTTGACTCCAAATCCAGAGTCCTTTCCTCTATAGAATGCCACTGAACTGTGTGAAATTGGGCATGGTTTCTCACATGTAAAATAAGAATAAATTATACTTGCAGTAAATTCATTTTAGAATGTTTTTGAGGAACAAATAAGATAATGTTCCATGTTATATAAATATTAGAATCAATGAATTTTTATTTTTGCCTCTGTCCAATGTCCTAGAATTTTCAGAAGAATGTCCTTGTATTCTTTACCAAGGAAGAAAAGTATCACTCTTTTTTTTTCCTTTCAGGTTTACATTTGTTTTTTGTTTTGTTTTGCTTTAAATTAGTATTTTTCCCCAATTACATATAAAAAAATTTTAGCGTTCATTTTTACAGTATTTTGATTTTCAAATTTTCCTCCCTCCCTCCCCTCTTCTGAAAATGGTAGGCAGGCTGATATAGTCTATACATGTGCTCTCATGTAAAACATTTCCATATTAGTAACAGTTGTAGAAGGAGGAACAGATTGGAAGAAAAAAAACACAAGTAAAAATAAAATGAAAAAAATGCTTCAGTCTGCATTCAGAGTCCATCAGTTATTTATCTGGATATGGATAGCATTTTTCCCTTCATGAGTCCTTTATACTTGTCTTGGATCATTGTGTTGCTGAGAGCTAAGTCATTCATATGATTGCTCATTCCTTGTTGATGATACTGTGTACACGGTTTTCCTTGTTCTACTCATTTTACTTTACATCAGTTTGTACAAGTCTTTCCAAGTTTTTCTGAAATCTGCCCATTTATCATTTCTTTTTTTTTTTTTTGGAGGGGGAAAGGCAAGGCAATTTGGGTTAAGTGATTTGCCCAAGGTCACACAGCTATTAAGTGTGATCAAGTGTCTGATGTCATATTTGAACTCAGGTCCTCCTGACTCCAGGGACAGTGCTCTATTCACTGCGCCACCTAGCTGCCTCCCTGTTCATCATTTCTTATTACACAATAGTATTCATTATATTCATATACTACACCTTGTCCATCTATTCCCCAATTGATGGGCATCCCCCTCAGTTTCCAATACTTTGCCCACACAAATAGGGCTACTGTAAATATTTTTGCACATGTAGGTCCTTTTGGATCAAAGGTATACACAATTTGGTTGCCCAAGAATCACTCTTTTTTTTTGGATGAGGGAAGATAGGGCAATTGGGGTTAAGTGACTTGCCCAAGGTCACACGGCTAGTTTTTGTGATTCGTGTCTGAGGCTGGATTTGAACTCAGGTCCTCTGACTCCAGGGCTCCTCTATTCACAGTGCCACCAAGCTGCCCCCCCCCATGGTATCACTCTTGAAAGCAATTTTGCATACAGAGCTGCTCCTTGATATCTCAGGAGCCAAGACTCTTCAATTGTTGTCTCTCTAAATAGATTGTGAATTCCTTGAGGGAAGGGACTGTCTTTTGACTCTTCAATATCCCATCACTTAGCACAGTCCTAGAACATAGCAGGTCCTTAAGCTGGAGATGAAGTTTTCCAATAAAAGTTGATTGAATTAAACACTTTGCAGTTTACCACAAGATATAAAGGGTTAATGGCAGAGAACCAGTACTCATCAATTTTGACTCTGCTATCATTCACAACACTTTTGTGGGAGTGGATCACTAGCTTCACCTGTTCTAAGTAATGCGAGAACACCCCTTTTCTGACTAAAACATCTGGAGGCTTATAGCTCAAAAAACCATGCCTTCAGATCGATGGTTTGATTGCTTTAGGGCAGTGGTGGCAAACTCAGAAAGAACAGAATCCTTGCCAGCTATGCATTGACTTAGAAAACCATAAATTAACATCATCTATGTTGTTTGTATTTTTATTTATGTTGTTCATTATTTCTCAATTACATTTTTATCTGGTTCAGTCTGATCTCAGTTTCGTTGCTGCTTGCTTCCAGTGGACCATGAATTTGATACCTCTGGTGTAAGGAACTCCTTTTACCAAAGCAGCTTAGCAATCATACTGACATTTATAATTTTGGAAAATTGTGTGGGACATTGAGAAGCTGAGTGATTTGCTTAGGATCGTGCAATCAGGAGGTATCAGAGTGAAATCTTGAAACCATTGTCTTTCTTTCTCCTACAAGCCAATTCTTTATTCACCATACCACTCAATGTCTCAAAAGATAAGTAGGAAGTTCTAAATTATCCTCCTTGTTAAGAATTTCTTCCTGCCAATATTTTTTTCATATTTAGATGATGTTCTACAGATGAAAGATCATTAGATGATTCTGGAAGATTATTGTCTTTTTATTCTGTTTGTCAATATTTTGTGAATTCTCCCTCCCTCCTGCCCCCCCCCTGCAAAAAAAGATTAAAATTGACTGAAATTCTCTTTTAAGTCATCCTGTAGCTGGTCAGGCCCAGGAATGGCTGAGTGGTTACTGCAATTAATTTCTAAAAAAACAGCCCCTGTGGGATTTTCAGTTTGTGCTGGTGGCTCTCTGTCAAGCTCAGGGTGCCAGAAGGACATGCTTAGGAGGCTCATTGAGTCCTCAGATTACCCTCCAGGAGAGTCATCTAGAGCCTTGGATTACATTAACATTTTTGTAGCTATGTTTGTAAAGTGATCCTGCCTTAGTGTCTTGGCACCAAACAAAGTTTCCCAGTCTAAGACTCCTTGTGCCTACACAGGAACTAGGATAACTAAGAAACTGGACCATGGAGACCCTTCACCATATTTACTTCTCTCTGGAAGTACTGTACATGTTTAACTGATGAATTTCACATGATCTAATCAAGCCATATCAGGTAAATATAATCCTAGCATCATAAAATTAGAGCTGCGAGGGACCTTAAAATCCATCTAGTAAGCCCAACCTCCTTATTTTTACAAATAAGACAACTTCATAAATTTATGAGCACGTGAGGTGACTTCCTAATGTCTCATAACTGGCAAGTGTCAGAAATGGGATTCAAATTCAAGTCTTTCTGGTTCCATGTGTTCTATCCATTATGCCACAATGCCTGCCATCCTATTTGTTACATTCTAATATTCGTGTTCTTTCCTCATGGGTATCTATACAAATATTTAGAGTGGATCAGGATCCTTAGTATTATCTGATTTCAAAACAATCCCATATGATGGAAGTTCATTTGAGGCCAAGTATTTCATGAGATGTAGGAAAAATTGTAAAAACATTAACAAAATAGTTTCTGCAATGTGAATGTAATTTTTACCATTCTTATAAAAACATTGATATATTGATCTTACTATTTTCCACCTTCCTCACTGACTGTGCTGCTACCATCCTGAGATATGTTAGAGGCCTCTGAACCTTTCTCCTTTCCCAGGTAGATGGAGAGCAGAAAGAGACCTTTGTTCTTTATACCTAAAGTCTTCTACTTACCATATCATTGCTAGCTAAATGAAAATCATTTTTCTTAAACATAAACACAAAATCATACACACTGAGCAGAGAAGGAAATGATTAGAAAAAGGAATTTCAGGAAAAAGTCAAAATAATTTATTTAAGAGGAACTTTAGAATGTGAAATTCTTGTAACATATCTCACCCTCTTGTCTTTGCAGTTACCTTCAGTTAAAGACCTCTGTAAAGTAAATTGCAGTAGAAAGAACCGAGAAAAGCTGAGAGTTGTCCTTCCAGCCTCTGATCCAAACAGCTGACAGGCTCTAGTTACTTAATATGTGAGTGACATGGAAATCTTTCAGAGCTAGAGGAGGGGAATGACTAGGATGAGAAAGGTGATGAAGATAAAGTTAGAAGAGAAAGAATGATGGTGAGTGAAAAGGAAGGTTAAGGGAGGAGAAGGAATGAACCATCTGAGACATTATTAGTAACAGCTGGCATAGAGACTTAAGGAGAGGGCAGGACATCCCGTCTCTGATTCCTTCCACAACATTCTATCTGTGGAACTCTGGGGAATAAAAATTAGCTTCCCCTTTGCACCACAATATATAGTTGTTGAATTCAAATTGCAACTTATCCTGGTCATTTAAGCACATTTTAATATAATATTCCCACAAGTTAGGTGGAAGATTACACATAGAAAATGTCTTATTTGCAAATGGGAATACCCCTTTCCCCTTCTCAGAGCTTATTTGGGGTCTTTTAAATTTTTAACATCAAGAAATGCTTTTTAAAAAATAAAAATAAAAAAACAAAAAATACTTTTCTGAATTGAAAAACAATGTTTAAAATAATTAAATCATTTTATCGATTTGGGAATAAAATAAGTAAGAGAAGGGGAAATGTCTTAGATTTCTCATTGGGCTGGTAGGTTCCAAATAGAAAATAAAAATCTTAAGTACTCCCTCTTTACTCATTCTAAATGAAGAGGTCTTTCCTTGCTCCTTCTTCCAATCTTACCTTCTCATCCTCCCGTCTGCCAGCCTACAAAATCCTATAAATTCTTCCCATCATAAGCCTTAGTTATAGAGAATGCTTGCTTAAAAAAAATAATAAAATAAAGAGAATGCTTGGTTAATGAACAGTCAACTTTCCTTAAATTTGCATCAATAGGGAAATTTAAACAATAAACAATTAGGGGAAATGTTCTCTTTCCATTCTCCAGGTCAGAAACCCTGAATTACATTTGGGAACTGTTAAAAGAAATGAGAATTATTAAAAGAAAAACATCAGTATTCCTTTAAAGAATTCTGCCAGTGAAACAGAGTACTGAATTTAAAATTCCATACATATAAGACATGAAAATTAAAATAACTCTAAAGTTATACCTCATTCCCACAAAGTCAGTTAAAAAAAGATCAAAAAAAAGGAAAATTAAAATTGTTGTTTGGAGCTGATAGAAAACAGGCACAATGATACATTATTGGTGGAGGTATGAATTGGTATGGTTATTCTCAAAATCAATTTGGAGTTATGCTTCCAGAGTCACTAAGCTGTATTAGGTTTATACCACAAAATAATTTTTTTTAAAAAGAGGTAAAGGACACACAAAATATTTCAAGCAGCTCTTTTTGTGGTGACAAAGAAATGAAAATTAAAGGAACACCTAGCAAGTGAGAAATGGATAAACAAATTATAGTATATGGATTTAATAGAATATTATTATACCATAAAAATAACAAAAAGGGTGATTTCAGAAATACTGGGAAGCCCTGAATGAACTGATGCAAAGTTATGTCAGTAGAATCAAGGACAATTTATATAATGATATTTTAATGAAAAATTTGAGACTTTGAGACTCTTAAGAATTTTGATCAATGCAATGATCAATCATAATTCCATATAAATGAGTTCAAGGTTCAGAAGTAGATAAACATGTTTGGACATGGACAATAGAGAAATTTGTTTTGCTTGACTATACATAAATGATTTTTTAAAATATGGGAATGGGGAGGGAGGTTATGGGAAGATGGGAGCTAGAAATGGAATTACCAAAATGAAAAAGATAAAGAAGAATAAGAAAAGAAGTTTGTTGAAGCATTTCTTTTGGGGGGGGGGGGGAGAGGGGAAGGCAGGGCAATTGGGGTTAAGTGATTTGCCCAAGGTCATATGGCTAGTTAAGGAAGCATTTTTTGAAATGCATATAGGAAACAGACAAAGATGATAGCTTTGAAAAAATATTGAAATAATAAATATTTAAAACAAACTGTCACAAAACTGATTCACAACTTCATGTACAATTCCACTTTTCAGGTTTTCTTTCTGCATGTTGTTGATTAAATTCAGAATTTTATAAATACAAATAAAGTTCCAAGAGGTTAGATAGTAACATCCATTCTAAAAAAATTTCCTTGTGATATTTCTCTTTGACTCTTTTGAGAGGACAGTTTGAGGTTTTGGGTTTTTTTTCCCCTCAAGAGCATTTTCAATATGTTTGCACTATAGCAAGGCTATTCCTTTAAATGATCTGTTGACACAAGGAGAGTTTCTTTCATCTGTCATTCACTATAATTTTTGGAACATTGCTAGGGTTTGCCTACCTCCAAAGGCAATCAGGGATCTTCCAATTAGCCGGCAGTCATTTTAATTCCCTATGATCTTAGTGGTGAATGAAAGAAATAGTGATGGTCTCATTCCCTGGAAACCAACTATAATCATCTGTAGCCATCACAAGAACTTGACTAAATTAATTTTGTGGTTTTTATAAATCAGTAGAAACAACACTAAATCTTAAGAACAACTGGGTTCAAATCCTGGTTCTGCTACTTATGATGATAAGATTTCAAACTGGAAAGTGATTTAGAGTTCAAATGAAGGTATTGTGACAAATCATTGTTTTTTCTATTATCCCATATTGCCCAAGGGAAGTGGTATCTTGGTGATGTTTTAATGGATATTAGAATCTAGTCTATCATTCAACAAGCTTTTTTTGAGTACCTATTATGTTCCAGGTACTATGCTAGATTTAGGGGATACAGTGACAAAAGACAGTCTTTGCTGTCAAAGAGCACAGGTGAGACAACATGTCTCACTAAACGGTAACAGATTCTACCTTCTGCCTTTCTAGACCTCATTTTCTTCATTTGTCAAATGAGTGGGTTATACTCTATACAAATTTGTAACTAGGAAATTTTGCAAATAGGAAAAGAGGCTGGAAATGATCTCAACTGTATCAAAGCAAGGTGAATTCCCCAAGGTGGGGGGCAGGGAGGGTGGGAGGTTCCAGTTCTATGGATTAATTGGTAACTTCTTCTTTAATCCAAACTAGCAAGCATTTATTGAATTATTGAATTACATTCAAGGTTCTGTACTAAGCACTTGGAATACAAAGAAAAGAAAAAAAAGAATTCTTGCTCTTAAATGGCTTATAATCCTCTGGAGGTATATAACACATAAACATAAAAGTTTATACATAGGCATAACTTGGAAATATTGCATGTTTGGTTCCAGACTGCTGTAATAAAGAGAATATGTCAATAAAATGAGTCACATGAAATTTTTGGTTTTCCAGTGCATATAAAAGTTATGCTTACCCTATATTGTAGTCTATTAAGTTTGCAATAGTATTATGCCAAAAAAGTACATACTTTAATTTTAAAATGCCTTATTTCTAAAAATATATATATGCATAATAATATAAACCTTCAGCGAGTAGTGATCTTTTTGCTGGTAGAAGGTCTTACCTCAATGTTCATGGTTGCTGATCAATCAAGATGGGCTATTGCTGAAGATTGGAATGACTGTGGCAATTTCTTAAAATAAGACAACAATGAAGTTTGTTTCATCTATTGACTCTTCCTTTCATGAAAGATTTTTCTGTACATGCAATGCTGTTTCACCCACAGCAGAACTTTAAAAATTGGAGTTAATCTTCTCAAATTATGCCACTGCCTTATCAACTAAATATATGTAATATTCTTCAATAGTATTGTGTATCATAGAATAGAGAGACCCAAGAAGAGGGAGAGAGAAGGGGGAATAGCTGGTAGGTGGAACTGTCAGAACATACAAAACATTTTCCCATTGTTTGTCATCTTATATGGGCATGGTTCATGGTGCCCCAAAACAATTACAGTAGTAACATCAAAGATCACTGATCACAGACCACAATAACAGATATAACAATAATGAAAAATTTAAAATATTATGAAAACTACCAAAACGTGACACAGAGACTTAAGTTAGGAAAATGGCACCAATAGACTTGCTCAACACAGGGTTGCCACAAACCTTCAATTTGTTTAGAAGGATGCAATATTGGCAAAGTACAATAAGGTGAAGCATAATAAAACAAGGTATGCCTGTATAATAATTTAAAGAGAGAAATGACTAAGGGGAACAAGTACATCTTCTCTTAGGAAAAGCCACATCCATTGAGACTTGAAGGAAACTAATGATTCTAAGAAGTAGAGAAGTAAGGAGGAAAAACATTCAAAGCATGGGGAAAGCCTGGGCAAAGAAATTGAGGTAAGAGATAGAATGCCAAATTTTGAGAATAGCAAGAAGACTAGTTTAACTAGTTTGGGAATAGAATGTATGAAGAAGAGTAATATTTAATAAGGTTATAAAGGTAAGATTGGGCTTTAAAGGCCAAGCTGAAGAATTTTTATTTTATTCTAGAGGCGTCAAGAAGGTATTAAAGACTGTTGAGCCGAATACATAGTTATCTTCATTCTTACTAAATTTATTGTGGAAGCATTTGAACTTTCTCAGTAAGAAATATTAAACTATTAAATGGTTTTGCATACAGGAATGGTATGATCAGGTCTGTGCATGTAGTTGGATACTCTGTCAATGCTGTGAGGAATAAATTGGAAGAGAAAGAAAAGTAGAGACAAGAAAATCGAGACAGGTGTTAATGAGGACCTAAATTATGGTAGCAAAGTATTTCATGGGGGACAAGGCCCTGGGGTGGGGTTATTGTCTTTTTTTCTTTACCATTTTCCTTTTGTCTGTCACAGAGTTCAGCATTGCCCTTTTCACACTATCCTATGTACCTTTGTCGTTGTTGCTTCAGTCATGTCTGACTCTCCATGAGCCCCTTACAGATGAGGAACTGAGGCAAACAGGGAGAGAATGTGATGTTCTCAAGAAAACTAGATTTCAGTTACAGCAACGAGGTAGAAAAAGTGCTAGAGGAAAAGTTCAAGGATGTAGAAATCCTAATGAGACAAGAAGAATTCCAAATGTCATAATGGTACAGGGTAGGAGTAGGTTAACATTAAAGAGGATTGAGTCTGGAGATGAGTAGAGGTGATATGAATAGGTTGAAGGTTTAATGATAAGGTAATAGAGACAAGCAGTTTACATCTAAAGCAGCACAATATGATAGTTGGGATTGAGGAGACATTATGAAAGGAGAGAGATTAAAGTGACACATAGGTGGTAGGAACTTGGAGAATTTACTGGTTTCCAAATTCTAAAAGCAATGTGGAATGCTGGTGTTTCACAGTGTATCTACTTGCTTAAGTATTTTTTAAGCCTGCGATGAGGAAAACTATGAAACTCCTGAGTTAGGAGAGCAGTTGGTGTAAGGTATAAAAGAAGGCATATGTTGCTCTTTTAGGGTAGTATTGTATCCCCAACTAGATGGCACATTCTTTGATGCAGATAGCAGGGGCCAAGTCTTCTGCTTCCTATAACATTTAGTACAGGGCTATCTGATATCACCTATTTGTCTTCATTAAGCTTGTTAACGCTGTGCCTTCAGGGTTTCATTGCTGAAAGTTTTCCATCCCTCCTGATCTGACTTTATCTATAGGGGTTTTGGTTTATATATATATATATATATATATATAATTTATTTTAAACTTAAACGCTAAAACTTAAATATACAATAAAAAACAATAATATACAAAAAGAAAGGATTCAAAACATATAGCAATAAATTTACATTTCAAGAAAGCCTATATAAGTACTATACATAGTGTTCAGAGTTGTCCATCTTTTCTTTGCTCCCTTGTAAGTTTTCTTTTGTTCTCTGTTGTGCACTTTTTACTCTGTTCTTTTTCCCTCCCCTTCCTCAACCACCTCCCCCAAGAAGGTTACAATTAAGCATATACATGTATATGCATATATATACACACACATAAACCTACATACATACATACATATACTTAGATATTTATAATCATACATATAGATATCTACATTTGTATGCATCTATGGTTTTGTTTGTCCTCTGTTTCTCTGAGGGTGAGTAATATCTTCCTTCATAAGTTTGAGTCTTTCCATATTTTTCTAAATCTACCAATTCATCATTTTCTGCACCACAGCAACATCCCAACCTTATACTATCTACTTATTTTAAATAGTCTAAAACAATATTGATTAATATGGCTGACATATAGTATAGTTTCCCTATTTTTTCTCTTTTGATTAAATCTATTTTAGTTTTAACTTTGTCTAAAATACTGATTACTACTCCTGCTTTTTCTGTAAGAAATTCTACTCCTGATTTTTATTTAATGTTCATTTGTCTCTTATTTCTTATCCCTCCTGACTCCTCTACTCTACTTCTACCCATGCCACCTTGCTCTCCTTTTACTTAACCTACTCTCAACCTACTCACCCTCAAAAGAGCCCTCCTTTATCCTCCCCCTTTCCCTTTACCCCCTTGTTTCTATCTGAATTTAGAAGACATTTATAGTTTCCCAAATATATATATGTTATTCCCTTTTTATCCCATTCCCGTTAATCTAGACACCCTTCTATACTGTCCCTATTCCTTATTCCCTCACCCTCCTATTTCTTTATAGATTTGGAAGACTTTTATTCCCTTCTAAATGCATTTATTGTTCTCTCTTTAACCCAGATCTGGTGTGAGTAGAGTTCCCTCTAAAAATTCCTCCCTTTTCCTCTCCCCCACCCCCTTATCCCCTTAGGTTTTATTTCATTCTGAATTTAGAAGACTTTTATGCACTTCTAGATATATATGCATTGTTCCCTCTTTAACCCATTCCTGATAAGAGAGAGTTCCAGAACTACCACCCCTCCTTCCCCATCTGATTACTCTGTATCAGTTTTTCTTCTTGCACCTCATTTGTATAAGATAATTACTCTTTTTACTTTTTTCCTAAATAGTTTTACTTTTTAGAATCACATCATATTCAGATCTACCCCAATCTTTATTTCAAACAATCCAATTACTAATAATCTTAGACATACGTTTTACATTTCCTCATCTAAAAAGCAAGCAGTTGGGGTGGCTAGGTGGCACAGTGAATAGAGCACTGGCCCTGGAGTCAGGAGGACCTGAGTTCAAATCTGGCCTCAGATACTTAACACAAAAACAAGCTGTGTGACCTTGGGCAAGTCACTTAACCCCAATTGCCCTCTAAAAAGCCAAAAAAAAAAAAGAAAAAAGCAGTCTGTTCTTATTGTGTGCCTTGTAATTAGTCTTTGATTTATAATTTATATTTCTCTTTGATCTCATATGTCAAATATGTCTATTAAGTTCAGGGGTATTTTTTACAATAAAATTCTGAAAGTCTGGCAATTCATTGAATGTCCTTTTTTCATTCAGAATTATGCTTAATTTTGCTGGGTATAATATTTTCAGTCACAACCCCAGTTCTTTTGCTCTTCAATATATAGTGTTCTATATATTGAAAAAAATATATAAAAGACCTGTGGTCTGTTAGTGTCACTGTTACTAGGTCTCATGTAATACTAATTGTGGTTCCACCATATTTGAAATTTTTTTTTCTTGCTGCTTATTAATATTTTCTCCTTGAACTGAGGGTTTAAGAATTTATGATATTCCTGTAGGTTTTCCTTCTGGGATCTCTTTCACATGGTGATGGTGGATTTTTTCTTTTTCTATTTCCCTCTATTGTTCTAATGCTTCAGGATAGTTTTCTTTAATTATTTCTTGTATCATTGTATCAAGATTCATTTTTTGATCATAGCTTTCAGGTAGTCTGATTATTCTTCTGTTTTTTCTTCTTGATCTATTCTCTAGATCAGTTGTTTTTCTTATGAGATGTTTCTCTCGTTTTATTTTTAGTCTTATTTCAGTTATTTTATGAATTCTTTTTGGGCAGGTGACCATTTAGCATTGCTTTTTGGGGTAAGAGAGACTTTCTTTGCTTCAGTATCCTCCTCTAAGGACAAACCCCAGTCTTCTCTATTCCCATAGTAACTTCTTATATTTGGGTTCTTTCTCCTTTGTCTGCTAATTTAAAAAAAATGTAGCAGCTTATTATTGTAATCACCTCTAGTCCTGGGGGATAGCAGATGGTACCTCTGGCCTCAGATCCTCCTTCAGTTCTCCCCTTTGGCCTGAAACTGAAACCAAGAACCCCACCCTTCTGTAAGTGTCCACAGCCCTGCCACACTGCTTCTGCACTCATGGGGGAAGTGCTGGTTACTTCATGTATCAGCAGCACAGCTGGGCCTGGCATTCCTTATCTTCACCAATCCCTCAGTCTTCTCCTGCTCAAACATCCAATTCCCCATACTACCTAGGAAGTAACAACTTCTGTGGCTGAGGTCAAGGCTACCTCCCAACCCACCTAGCCCCAGAGGTTGCTTGCTGTTTCAGAGATACTAGCTTAGAGGTTCTTCACAGGGACACTTCATAGGGACCAAACTTCTGTCCTAGGATTTTTCTTCAGATCTGGTTGTCCCAGGAGGACCACTGTTCTGCCCCAAATTTTGTTTATTTTTGTCCACTCTATGTTCAACCTTGAGGTGCTATTTTATCTTGTTTGTGGAAGAACTTGGAACTTTCTGTCCTACTGCACCATCTTCCCAGAATTCTTTCCCCTCCATAGGTTTTTAATCTATGAGATACTACCTATTCTTCCTCTGAAACTTTTTTGAAATTAAAAAAAAAATTCATCATAGTATTTTATTTTTCCCCAATCACATGTAAAGATAGTTTTCAACATTCTTTTTTGTAGAATTTTGAGTTCCAAAATTTTCTCCTTTCCTTCCAACCCCTCTCCCCAAGAGAGCAAGCAATCTGATATAGGTTATACATGTAAAATCATTTTAAGCATATTTCCACATTAGTCATGTTGTGAAAGAATAATAAAAACAAAAGAGAAAAACCACAAAAAGGGGAAAAAAGTGAAAATAGTATACTTCAGTCGGTTTTCAGATTTCATAGTTCTTTCTCTGGATGTGGTTAGTATTTTCCATCAAGAGTCTTTTGGAATTGTATTGAATCATTGTATTGCTGAGAAGAACTACATCTATGGTAGCTGATCATCGCACAATGTTGTTATTATTGTGTACAATGTTCTGGTTCTGCTCACTTCACTCAGCATCAATTCATGTAAGTCCAGGTTTTTCTGAAATCTACCTGCTCATTATTTCTTATAAAACATTATTATTCCATTGTACTCATATACCATAATTTGTTCAGCTCTTCCCCAGTTGATGGGCATACCCTCAATTTGCAATTATTTGCCACCACACAAAGAACTATTATAAATAACATGTTTGATACCTCTTGGGAGGTTCTCCATCATAACCTGGATACACAGTCTATGGATATAGCCAACCTTTCTATTGCTGTCATAAGATCAACAAATAGCTACCTCAGTACCTCTCAGCAGGGTATTATTAACTGCTATTCCCACAAGTTTTCACTTCTTGAACTGGATTCTACCATGCTCCCAGGAAACCTCATCATCCTGGGAGGTCTCATCAGCTTTGGCACTCACGCATTCTCAGTATTCTCTACCACTCTGATTGGAAGGCTAGAAGGCAGAAGAAAGAACTCTTCCCAAAGCTTCCATTTAAGGAGGGCTTTCAGCCCAGCCATCCTTTTTTTCCCCACCAACTTGTCCTCTTTGAACTGGACTCCGCCATGCCCTCCACACGATCTTCTTCCCCAATGCCTTTCCACTCTTTTCTGCTTCCTTTGTATATTGTCTTCCCCCTTATATTATAAACTTTCTACCTTTCAGGTTTGTTTTGAGAATAAAATGAGATAATATTTGTAAAATGCTTTGCAAGCCTCAAATCTTTCTAGAAATGCTATATATATGTGTGTGTGTGTATATATGTGTGTGTGTGTGTATATATT
>NW_027187380.1:34449890-34519464 GCF_028583685.1 Petaurus breviceps papuanus
AAATATATATATATATATACACACACACACACACACACACATATATATAACTGTATCACCAAGCACCAAGTAGTCAGTTGGCCTTCCCTGTCTCTGAGAATTATATTCTTCTGCAGTACAAATTCCTGATATTCTATAGATGAAGAAAATGAAGCTCAGGAAGATTGAATACCAAGGTTACAAGGCTTCTAAGTCCAAAACCAGCACTCTTTCTTCCACTTTACATGGCCTCTGACCATCATCAAAGCAAAATGCTGAGGACTAAGACAACTAGTTGATGCAAGGCACCCTTCCTGCTGTGGGTAACCCTCATATAATATTTCCTCCCCTCTTTCCCAACTTGATGGTCCTTGATGTTTACTTGAATCAGATTTCATCCAATAGAAATATTGGGGGAGTGGAAAAGGAAAGTGTAGACAGCATGGCAAAGTGAGAAGAGGCTTAGAGATGGAATGTGAGGACCTGCTCCTCTGGTTATAACTGTGTGACAAAGGACAAGCCTTTTCATCTATCTGAGCCTCAAGCTCCTCATCTTGTAAAATGAGTATAAATATACTTGCAGGGTTGTTCCCTTTAGACCATATAGCTGGTCTAAAGAACATGCTTTGAAAATCTTGAAGCTTTAGAAATGTGAGTTAATATGATCATCAACAGCACAGAATATAATCTGCTCCTCCCACTTTACCTATAAGGGGCACCATCTTACTCTTGTCCCTTCCTATGTGTCTATTTCGCACCCATCCCCATTCATTGTGAAACTTCACTCATTTTTTCTTCCTCAGTTCTGCTACAGAGTGAGGGGGGAAGGTCCTCCAGATAAAATGAGTTACATCTTTTTTTCTCTTGGTTCCTTTGAAGTTCCTGACCTTTTGTTCTTCTGAATGAATTGTTATTATTTTTTATAACTCAGTAAAATCATTTTAGTAATTTATTTGGGATGATATAAAATAAATATATTAGGTAAAATTGTCATTTTAAAAATCATATTGGCTTTACCTACCCATAAATAATAAATATTACTTGAATTATTTAGATATGAGTTTATTTGTATAAAAAGTGTTTTATATTTATAAAGTTCCTGTGTCTGGTTTGGAAAACATATGTTCAGGTATTTTATACTGTCTAGGTATTTTTAATGGTCTAAAATAATATTAAATAATATTGTTGATACATACTATAGTTTCTCTATTTTTCACTTTTGATTAAATCTATTTTAACTTTAACTGCCTGAGATCATGATTACTATTTAACATGCTAAATTCTGCTCCTGTCCTTTGTTTTATTTTTCTGCGTATCTCTCATTTTTATGTTTCCTGAAAGCAACATAGTGTTGGATTCAATTTTTAAATTTCCTGTTTTTCTTTTAATGGGTAAATTTGTCCCATTCACATTCTAAGCTATAATTACTTGCTGTGTATTTTCCTCTTTCCTATTTTTCTTCACTGACCTCATCCTATTTGCCCTATCTCTCCTCACTCCTCTGTTTTACTTCTACCTACTACTTTGCCCTCCTATTCTTAACCTACACAGCTGTCTAAGACACACACCTCCCTTATCTCTCCCCCACCCTATCCCCTTACCCTCTTATTTCTTTCTGAATTTAGAAGATTTTTATACCCTTCTAGACATATATGTTATCCCCTCTTTAACCCGTTCCTGATGAGGGTAAGGTTCTAGTACTACTCGCCCTCCCACTGCCAGCTTCTTCTGTAAAAAGTTTTCCTTTTATGCTCATTTGTATTAGATAATTACTCCTTTTTATCTCTCCCTACACAGTTTTTTTTAGAATTTCTCAATCGTACTTAGCCCATCTCCTGTCTTTCAAACTACCCAAATAATTATGACAATCATAAATGTATTGCTAACATTTTCACATATAAAAGGTAAATGATTTGACCTTACTGAGTCCCTTATAAATGGTTTTTAATGTTTACCTTATATTTCTCCTGGATGTCGTATGTCATATTTTCCCTTGAGTTCTGGGGTTTTTGTCACAAAAACCTAAAAGTCTTTGAGTTCATTAAATATCCTTTTTTTTTCATTCAGTATTACACTTAACTTTGCTGGGTAAATTACCCTTGGCCCTAACCCCAGCTCTTTGCTATATTCACCCTTCAAACAGCAGTCAAAAGGATTTTATCTGACCATGAACAGTGCATATGTGACCACATCATTCCCCTACTCAGTAAGGATTATATAGTATTCCAAGATGTATGGTCCTTCAATGTAGTAACTGCTAGGTCTTGTGTAATCCTTGTTGTAGCTCCATTTTTTTTCTTATTGCTTCCAATATCTTCTCCTTAACCTGGGAGCTTTGAAACTAGGCTATGGTATTCCTGTAAGTTTTCTTCCCAAAATCTCTTTCAGGTGCCATGGCACAAAGTGGGCATTTAATAAAAGCCAGTTGAATTGAATGGAAAACAATCTCTGCCTTCAAGGAATTTAAATTCTACTGGGGGATATACTATATACCTAGAAGATGCCAATTTAAAAATATAAACACATATGTATATATACATTTACATATATGTGTATATGTATGTATACATATGCACATACATTCTTGAGAGATAAATTAAACTAAAGCATATAGGGGAAGAAAAATATCATGTGATGCTATAGAAAGAGTGCTCAAATGATAGTCAGGAGAACCAAGTTCTAATCCTGACACTGTTACTGCCTGTAAGACTTTGGGCAAGTTGCTTAATGCTTGGGTGCCTCCATTTCCATTTGTATAAAAAGTAAATGGTTGGAAAGGATGATCAATGAGGTGCTTTCCAGCTTGAATATTGCTTAAAAACAATCATAGTTATGTTTTCACAGAGGTATAATTTTGGTGTTTTTGTTAAGGTGGTAGGGAGACTAGGTAACAAATTTGTCTCATGTCTTTGCCCACTGAAACCTTGGGAATATCACTCACAAAAGTACCTTCAGCTCTTCTTTAAGCACTTGGATCAATCAATCCAATCACAAGTGTCTACTATGTGCCAAGTACTGTGTTAGGCATTGGAACCACAAAGTGGAAATGAAACAGTCCCTAACTTCAAGGTGTTTACAGTTCATTAGGTAGACATCACATGTAGATGTGTGGATACATGCACATAATATATAATGTAGAATATGTACAAAATCGATAATTTGAGGAGGGAGGATGTTAGCATCTGGAGGGGTCTTGAAGATGAAAACTAGCATTATAAAAGTCAGAGGTGGGGAGACAATTCATTCTAGTCAGGGGAAATGACTAGGAAAAAGGTGCAGAAATGGAAGATAGAACCTGAAGAGTGAGGAACAGCAAGAAGGCCAGCTTGATCCACTTATAGTTTTTTGTAGGGGATCTATAAATCTATGTATAATGTAAATCTATATAAAATGAGATTGTAAAGGTAGTTTAGGGCCAGATTATGAGGGTTCTAAAAGTCCAACAGAGGAATTTATATATTATGCTATTGGCAATAGGGAACCAGTGTGCTATATTGCATAGGGAAGTGATAGGGTCAAATGTACACTTCAGCAGCTATGGGGAGGATGGATTGGAGTGGAGAGTGACTTGAAGCAAAGATACTAATTGCAATAGTCCATGCAAGAGGTGATGATGGCCTTAAATAAAATGGTGACTCAAAAGAAGGGTTAAAGGCATAAGACATTGTGGGGACCAAAACAAGATTTGGCAACTGATTAGATGTTTGTTGTTGGTAATTGAGAATAACTACATTGTTTTGGATTTGAATGATTATAAGGACGGTGGTACCCTGGAGAGAAATAGGGAAGTTAAAAAGAGAGACAGATTTCAGGGGAAAGATGATCAAATCTGTTTAGAGGTGTTGAATTTTAGGTTCCTACCATACATCCAGTTCAAAATGTCCACTAGGCAATAAGTGAGGCAAAACTAAGGAGAGAGACTAGGGCTAGAGATAGACCTTTGAGAGTCTTAGGTAAAAAAAATATTTAAGCCCATGGGAGATGATAAAGTTAGCAAGAGAGAAAATGTAGAGACACACAAAAAAGAAAAGAGCCTTGTACAGATCCTTAGGGGTACACTTACAGTTAGGAGGTAGCATATGGATGGTGATCCAATAAAAGAGATTGAGGAGAAGCAGTCAGACAGTAGGAGAAGAACCAAGAAAGCTATGTAACAAGAATCCTAGAGAGGAAAAAGTGTCCAGAAAGAAAAGGTGCCAAATGATATAGGGAAATCAAGAAGGATGAGAATTAAGGAAAGAACATCAGATACAGCAATTAGGAGATCACTGGTGGCTTTGGAGAGAGCAGTTTCAATTGAGTGATGAAGTTTACTAGGTTGCAAAGAGTGGAGAAGTATACAGGTGTGAAAGGAAGGATTCATAGTATCATAGCTTGAATGGATGATGTCAAGTGATGATTTTTCAAAGGATAGGGAAGATTTGGGCATGTTTGTACATGAAAGTGAAGAAACGAGTAGAAAAAGATTGAAGATTACAAAGAGGAGGTGAACCAATGTGAGGGCAATATGTTGGAGGAGACAGGGATACACAGGCTCAGGGGACATGGAGAGGGTTTGTCCTTGGTGAGAAGGGTTATCCCCTCCAGAGACTGAAATAATGAAGAGAGAATGAACGATGATGTTAACTGGTTGCAATATAAAAGGGAGGCTTCTGAAACATAGTCTTCCAGCTAAGAGGGTGAGGATAAGGGTGGTGTGGGTTGAGTGAAGAAAGAGGAAGCTTGAAACAGTCACTATGGCGAGTGTGACAGAGTCAATTAGGGAGGAATAATAGGACTGCTTTGCTGCAGTGAGAGCACAGTGTACATTAGACAACGTGTATTTCTAGTAGACCTAGTCAGCAGAGTTTTATTCTTTTCTCCAGCTCATTTTAGAACCTATATATGAGCAAATGAGATAGATTGGTGGAAATTAACCAGAGTTTGACAAGGCATGAGTGACAGGGAACAGGGGCAAGGGAATCAAGAGTAGAGAAGAGTATAGATTGGAATTAGTTAGCTATGGTGTCAAAATTAGGAAGGGAGGAAAATAAAGTAAGGGTAGGAGTGATGCCTTGAGAAAGTATTGGATATGACAGTGAAAATGAAGAATGGGTTCAGGAGGACTAAGTCATAAAGAAGGATGAACTGATAGGATGTTATGAGCACATGCTGGCTAGTCAATCCAAACAAACCACATGCTTTCTCAGGGTCCCTAGAGAACTCTGTAAGAGTTGAAAACCTGCATTAGTATAGGGAGTTTGCTCTCCCAGAAGCTCCATTTGCCAATAAAATCACACACCTTGATTCTCCCCAAATGTTGTGCCCATCAGGTAACTTCTAGAGTTCACCCCTCCCACACTATTTGGCAACCTAATTTGGGTTGAGAGGTTGGATTGAGGTCTTAATCTTCCCCTTGCTTTTAAAGTATACAGCAACTAGACCAGATCATCATGAGACTTTGGTAGTACCCTTCTGTGCTGTTGTAAGCACTGGGTAACCCAAGGTGCCACTTTGACCTTCCAAACCATGGTGGATGCAAAAAGGAAGCAACAGGTGATGTGAAGTCATCCTATTTAAATCTATCTGTGAAATAACAGCTGAAGTGCTTATCTTCCCAGAGTCTGACAAGCCATGAGTGACACTCCCAGTGGGAGTGACACTTAGTTAGCCAGAACATTAAACATCACAAGAGAGGAATAATTCATCACATTAGGGTGGATTTTTATCCTACTGGACAAGCAAATAAGAATAAGTTACCAAGTCAAGTCAAATCAACAAATATTTATTTATCACATTATAAGCATGGTACCATGTTAGGTCTTATGCCTTATGCTAAGATATAGTACTTTGGATCTCTGATCTTGAATTGCTGACTTTACTGGAAAATGGTAGAAGCTGCCCTCTACTTAGGAATTCAGCACACAGTTTAAAATTATTCTCAGTATTGGTGAACTTTATTTTCCTCTCTACAAAAACATTATTCCTTACAGCTTCACTTACAAATAAACTTCTGCTAAAATGTAGGCTACAGATAAGAAAGTATGAGATAATAATGAAAAACTGGGGTTGAATTGAGGGCCAATTAAATGCCAGCAAAAAAGTTTAGGGATTATAGTTGGAAAATAGGAGACACCTCAGAGGTCATCTAGTTTCTCTTCCTCCTCATTTTATAAATGAGGAAACTGAGGAAATTTTGTGTCCAAGTTTACACAAGTAGTAAACATTAGAGGGAGGATTTCAAATGAACCAGGGATACTTTTTCTTTGCATCTTTTCACTTCATCACGTGACTCCTTCACTTTTAGTGTTTGTTGAGAGACCTTCATGTGAGAAGAAAAGGTCTCAAGGCCTGAGATCTTTTGGCCCTGAGAAACATGCTTTGGTCCTGGATTTTTCCTGTGTTCTTTTCCATTTCAGATGAAGATAGTGCAGTCTCCAACTTTGCAAGTTTCAAAAGTCAGTAAAGTGAGACAAAGAAATCTATGTCATTTTTTTTTTTTGCAGCTAGCAATATGGCAGGACAGGTTTAGACCAGAATCTCATAGCATATATATTACAATAAGCTACAAATAAGTATGTGACCTAGGTATAAAAGCTCATGTCATAGCACATAAGAGGAACAGAAAAAGAAATACCTCTTCCAGCTATGAATAGGGGAAGAGTTCTTAAGGGATAAAAAAGATCAAGGAGACAAAATGTACAATTTTAATTATATAAAATTGAAAACTTTCTCCATAAAAAATTTGGTGCAGGGCAAAATTTCTTTGCAGAAAGTATCCCTGCTAAAGTTTTAATATTCAAGATATGTACGGAACTGATTCAAATTCATAAGAATAGGAACCAATCTGCAATAGATGAATGGTCAAAGGATAGGAAAAGGCAAGTCTCAAGAGAAGAAATTCAAGTTATCAGCAACCATATTAAAAAAACATTCTAAATCAATAATAATAAGAGATACAAATTAGAACAATTCTGATGTTCTTCCTCGCTCACATTACATTGACACTGATGACAAAGAAGGAAAATGACAATTGTTAGATGAGCTTTGGAAGAACAGGAAGACTAATACACTGTCTTGGAGTTGTAAATTAATCCAGCACTTCCCGAAAAGTAATTTGGAACTATAGCCCAAAGTCACACACCTGGATGTCCTTTGATGCTATTAGTAGGTCTATGCCATGAAGAGGTCAATGAAATAAGAACAGATCCCATAGATACAAAAATATTTTATAGAAATGTTTTGTTGTTTGTTGTTGTTGTTGTAGTTCATCAAGTAGCTGTACAAATTATGGCATATGACCTAGTCACAGAAAAGGGTCCAATAGATGTTATTAAACTAATTATAAAAAATCGGCCATACCAGTTACTCTCATACACAACAAATATTTATTAAGTACCTACTGTGTGCAGAACATCATGCTATGCATTGGGGAAATAATATCATTCCTATCTGTCCTCAAGGAACTTGTAGTCGGCAGGAGAATAAGAAACAAACACAGATGGCTAACTGCAGTATAATACGTTAGAATATAGGGGCAAAAAATAGTATAGTAAAGTAGATAAAGGATGAGTTTCAAAGGCAGGAAGATGTGGATTAAAGTGTAGACTGATATATGCTGATTGTATGGCATCTGTGCAATTTTTTTTATTTATTTATTTTTAAATTTTATTTATTTACTTTTAGTTTACAACATTCAATTCCATAATCCCTTGAGTTCCAAATTTTCTCCCCCTCCTTCTTCTCTCCCCTCACCTCCATGGCAGCATACAATCCAATATAGGTTCTACAAATGCCTTCGCATTAAATATTAGTCAAGTTGTAAAGAGTGAATGGAGTGAACAATGAGACAGAAAGAACAAAACAAAATGAAACACAAAAGCGAGAGAGCAAGTAGTTTGCTTCAATCTGCATTCAAACTCTGTAGCTCTTTTCTCTGGATGTGGATATCCCTTTCCATCATGAGTCTTTTGGAGTTGTCTTATAACCTTGCATTGCTGAGAGAAGCCCAGTCTATCAAAGTCAATCATCACAGATATGATGTGTCTGTAATAGTGTACAAAGTTCCCCTGGTTCTGCTCTCCTCACTCATCATCAGTTTATATAAGTCTCTCTAGGTTATTATGAAGTCTGTCTGCTCCTCATTTCTTATAGCACAATAGCATTCCATTACATTCATATACCACAACTTGTTTAGCCATTCCCCTATTGATGGGCATCCCCTTGATTTCCAACTCTTTGCCACCACAAAAAGAGCTGCTATAAACATTTTTGTACATACAGGTCCTCCTCCCACTTATATGATCTCTTTGGGATACAGCCCTAGAAGTGGTATTACTGGGTCAAAGGATATGCACATTTTATAGCCCTTTGAGGATAATTCCAAAGTACTCTCCAGAACAGTTGGATCAGTTCACAACTCCACCAACAATGCATTAGTATTCTGATTTTTCCACATCCTCTCCAGCATTTATCATTATCCCCTTTTGTCATCTTAGTCAATCTAACTGGTGATAGGTGGTACCTCAGAGTTGTTTTGATTTGCATTTCTCCAATCAATAGTGATTTAGATCATTGTTTCATATGCTTATAGATATCTTTAATTTCTTCCTCTGAAAACTGCCTGTTCATTTCCTTTGACCATTTATCAATTGGGGGAGGACTTGTATCCTTATACATGTGACTCAGTTCTCTGTATATTTTAGAAATGAGTTCTTTATCAGAGACACTGGTTGTAAAAATTCTTTCCCAGTTTTCCACTTCCTTCCTAATCTTGGTTACTTTGGCTTTATTTGTACAAAAACTTCTCAGTTTAATGTAATCAAAGTTATCTATTTTGCGTTTCATAATGCTCTCTATTTCTTATTTGGACATAAATTCTTCCCTACTCCATAAATCTGACAACTAAACTATTCCTTGCTCTCCCAGTATCAGCCTTTATATCTCTAGATCATGTACCCATTTAGACTTGATTTTGGTATGTGGTGTAAGATACTGGTCTATTTGTGTAATTTTCTTAACCTCTGAGTGACTGGAGCTCTAAGAGTATGCCTTTCAGAGTATCTGCAAATATAGGGAGTTTCTTTACCAGAAGTTTTCAGCATTAATGAAATTGGAAGTAAGATAGCCTGCCTCCACCCACCCCTCTATGAAAAAAGACACTTGTAGCAATATGGTTCCTTGCAACTCTAAGTGCAATAAATCCATGTGGTTTGGTGGAAAGAATTTTCAATTTGATGTCTAAGGATTAAGGTTCAAATTTTAGTTCTGCTGCTCATAACCTATAAGATTTTGATAATAACCTATTTGGGCCTCAGTTTCTTCATCTGTAAAATGAAGAGGTTAATCCAGATCAATAGTGTAAAAATCAAATAGAAATTAATCCCTGGCAGCTAAAAATTGGCTTGGAAACCACAAATGAACATTATCTATATTTTATTGTATTTTTATTTAGTTTAATTAACCAATTACATTTTCCCAAGGGCCTAGCATTTGACACTTCTAGTCTAGAAGATTTCTATTATCCTTCAAACTCTAAATCCAAGATCCTATAAAGTATCCTTTCCTTTTCTTTATTTCTCTTTTTTTGGTCTTCAAATCACTTTATATCTTCACATGGTAAAACAGGAAGAGATTAGGCTAGCCAGTCCTGAACTCCCCCTAGGGAATGGTCAACTGACCATTAGGTATATCATGAACTTTGCCCCATCCCTTTCAGGATATAAAATAAAGACTAAAGAGAAACTCTTCAGAATACCAGTTATGTAATAAAAATAAAAGAGTGGCTCAGTTGGGGTAGATAACCAGAAAAGGAGAAAAGAGCTTAGAAACCAGGTCTACTACCATATATATTTTAATAAAACAGGATAACTATTAATTTTAAGACTTTGGGTAACTGCATAACTTATCTATGTTTGTTGTTTTGGTTTGACCTCTATTTGTTTTCCTATTTTAAAAAATATCCATGTAGTTCCTAGTATAGATGAAAGAATATTGAATTCAAAGTCTGAATACTTGGCTTGAAAGCATAATTGGCTCATTTACTACCTGTGTGCAAGTTATGGAGCAATTTATTTCCCATCTTTGGGACTCAGTTTATTCATCTGTAAAATGTAAAGGTTATATTAAATAATTTCCAGATTCTCTTCCAATTTAAAATGCCATGATCTTTACTCTCTTCCTGCTGAACAGGAACACAGGGGAACCTCAATCAGTTCAGAAACAGACCTACAGTTAGGGAACCATAGGTGGAAAAATGAGTGGTGGCAACAACAAAAAAAAGAGGGGGAATAAGAGGATTAATCTTTGGGGCCCAGAGACATAAAGGAGGAGATCTATTAATGGCCACCAGTTATGAATTCTTTTTACTCCTCATGACCATGAAAGCATAAAACATCTTAGATAAAAATAGCCTTTGCCATTTGGGGGTTACTGTCTCATGGTGGCATGCAGACTGGAGGCAGGCTAGCTCCTGGGAATGTCTTAGCATTGCTGAGGGTAAACAGATCACAGTTCAGGACCAGAAAGTAGTCATCAAAATACCCTCAGCCCAAGGTTGTTTTTAGAAACAGACCATTTGTAGGGGTATAAACAGACTCCTTCATGCTGGATAGATTCTTTGCCCCACATTCTCAGCTGCTGTGATGATCCACCCTAAAAGAAATTGAAGGTTGACCTCCCCAGATGGTGGAAAACTTCAAACATTAGTTTTCTCCCCATAAGGACTTGTTACTTTTTTAGAATCAGTATCCCACATGTGAACATGAAGGGAACTGTCAATTAAAAAAGAGGGGCATCTGAAAAACACTCTCAGCAAAGAAGTTTTTCAGACTCTTGGTCTCCATTTCTTCAATCTCTTTTTAAAAACCCAAAATTCTGTATCTCTCCAACATCAGAAAAAGTGTGTTTATTTTAAGTGTGGCTTTAGAAGAGGTAATAGAAACAGCTTTTATGTGAAGAGAGAACAAGGAATTGAGGTCAATATATTCAAAAGCAGACATTAAATTTTACCGAGCACTAACCTTTATCCATTCTTTTTTCTAACTCTCATTTCTAGGATTTTCTCCTTCCTGAGCATTCCACCAGCTATTCAATCTCTTGATGCCTTTTTTCTAAGATAGAGCTTCTCTTCTGTTCTTTAAATGTCACTCTTAGTTCCTTATTTGAGGTTAGTACAGTGCTTTTCCCCCACTTAAAAATAGTGAGCTTAAACTACAGTGGAATTCTATAGAAAGTAGAATTCCAGCAAAGTATATAAGTATAAAGGAAATTTTTAAAAATTAATTTCTCATTGACTTCATTATAAAGGAGCAATATTCCTATAGAATACATTTTCTCCCAGTAGACACAGCCATGGATAGCTTCTAGAATTTAATTTCCCTCCTTTTCCTTCATTTTGAGAATTTATAATATGTAAAATCACTAAATCATAAAAGCACACTGAACTGTTAGGTGCCGTATCACATATTCCTGTCTGAATGTTTTTTCAGTTTGACCTCTATCTGTTTTCCTATTTAAAAAAATATCTAGTTTCTTTTTTGGAGTTTCTAGTATAGTTAAAAAATATTGAATTCAAAGTCTGAATATTTGGCTTGAAAGCATAATTTGGCCAATTACTACCTGTGTGCAAGTTATGGAGCAAGTTATTCCCCATCTTTAGGACTCAATTTTCTCATCTGTAAAATGTAAAGGTTATATTAAATAATTCCCAGATTCTCTTCCAATTTAAAATGCCATGATCTTTACTCTCTTTCTGCTGAACAGGAACAGAGGGGAACCTCTATCAATATGAGATTGAATAGCTGGTGAAATGGTCAAGATGAGAGTTATAAAAAAGAACGGATAAAGGTTAGTGCTTGGTAAAATTTAATGTCTGCTTTTGAATATATTGATCTCAATTCCTTGTTCTCTCTTCATATAAAACAACAGTATGAGGCTTCTAGTCTTCTAAAAGTTGAACATTTTCTGTTCTTAATTGAGAAGTGTTATAGGATGAGTTAATTTAGGTAATTTAAATCAAGAAGAGATCTATACTATTGTCTTTTATGTACATATACTCATTAAAATGCAGAAGGAAATTTTTTTTAAATGACCATTTTGGCCATGATAGTGCTTGAGGGCCTATTGGTTCTTAGTTTAATTTCTGACCTCTGAGTACCAGTAATAAATCACAGGTCAGGAATCCATTCCATTTCTTAATTATTCACTGTTGGCTGAGGCATTAAAAAGCCATGTTCCTAGGGATCAGCTCTAGAGAGGCCATATGGTATATAGAGACAAGGAGTCAGAAGGCCTGAGTTCTAATCCCATCTATGACACTTAGCCATTTGGATAGGGGATAGGAACTGGATCTATGATTTCATTGTCATAGGGAACTCTCAGGAAGAAGAAACTCCTCTACCAATGCAAAATGACACCTTTTCTGCAAGTTAGAGTCTTTAAGAGCTGCCTAAAACATTGAGAGGTTAAGTGATTTTCCCAGGGTATAAATAAGCTATATAAATAGCTTGGGTGTGTCCTAGGTGGGACTTAAACCCAGGTATTCTTCGTTCCCAGGCTGGCTCTTTCTCCACTATATCACACTGCCTCCCCATATACACTTCTGACAAATGTAACATTTGGTAAATCACTTCATCTCTCTGACCCTCCATTTCCTCATTTGTAAAATGGGGATAATAACACTACACTATCTAACATCTAAAATATTATGAAGATCAAGTAAAAAGGTAGAGAAAATAATTTTGAAAAATATAATGTGCTAATATTGTTGTTATTATAGACCACCTTGAAATCATTGATATGTAGACGTATAAATAACAATCTCATTCCTATCCTGAAGGCAAAACTCAGGAGAGAGTAAACTTTGTAATTTGTTTCCATGGATTTTCCAGCATGCTCCTCACCTTGTTGCCTCTGAAAAGCATAAAGATGATCTTGCTGCTATAAACCCAAAACACTTAATTTTAGGGGTTTAAACAACCATTCTCCCTCTCTGTCCCACCCCCCTTTCTGAAGATCTCTCATGGAGTGGGGAGGGGGGAGGGGGGAGAGAAAGAGAGAGGTGGGGAAGAAGAGTCTCTTCTCTCTTTTCTACCCTAATTTTGCTGAGGCTCTAGTATTCCTAGAAGAATGAAGAGAGATGAGAGTACCTGGTTCATCACTGATGAAAAAAGACCCTATCATATTCATTTTGAGGACAGATCCATGTCTCTGTCCTCTCCAAATCTGAGAGTAATTGTTCTGAAAATCTCAGAAGAGAAGCATCCTATAAGCCTCAACAAAATAGAGGAGGTGTGCTAGATGAACTCCAAGGCCACTTCCCACTCACAATTTCTATAGTTCTCTAATTCCAACTATATGTTGTCATTTTCACCCACTGAGTCAGACTATAGATTTTCTAAAGAATACAAGGGAGTCTGACAGAGAGGAAAACAAGAATATGGCTGAGGAAAAATGACAGAAACTTAATTAAGATTCTTGGGTATCTAGATGAATGGAATGCCAGGTCAAGAGTCAGAAAGACCTGGGTTCAAATCTAGCCTCAGACATTTACTAGCTGTGTGACCCTGGGCAAGTCACTTAACCCTGTTTGTTTCAATTTCCTCATCTGTAAAAATGAGCTTGAGAAGGGAATGGTAAAACACTCTAGTATCTTTGCCAAGAAAATCTCAAATGAGGTCAGGAAGAGTCAGACATGACTGAAATGACTCAACAACACAATAAAGATTGCAGCAGGGAGAAGGGTATAAACCTTGATATTGTGTTCTTCCTGTAAGGAAGTAATAAGGTCACTACTTATGAGAACATAACAGCTTTCAAAGTAGTTTCACAGACTTAATTTTCCAAAAGCAGTGACTGCTACATAATGTAGTTGTTATCTTCATGCAACCCTGATACAGGCTCCTTTGACTGAACAAATTATTGGCTCACAGAGACATCAACACAAACACAAAGGTCTCTAAATTATTCAACTCTGGGTGGAGAAAAGGATAGAGTGAAGCTGCTCAAAAGTGAAAGCAGAGAGAAGTTTATTATGTGCATGTATATACAGGTGGGGAAAAGCCACATGGCAGCTACAAGCACACATAGTTAGGAACCAGGGAAATATGCATTTTGCATATTTTCTGCCCAGCTCTCAGAAGTAGGTCACTCTTCACTTTCATGTACCACCTGGGAATGGGGAAAAAAAATGAAGGCTTTTTTATTCACATCAGATATCACTGCATTGATCTGCTACTAGACCCTTACTCAAGGCACCTTCATGGATTTACATGCCCATACTTCAGTATGAGAACTCAAGTACATTTTATGGCCCTTAAAATCTATGAACAGCTACATAACTTCAGGCATTCCATTATTTGGAGATTCTAACCCTAAAATTTCTTTAGGAAGAGAGTAAACTATAAGTTAGGCCAGGAAGTAAAGAAGTTAATTTTTAGCAAAAAAAGGATAACTATAGTTATCCTTTCTACATTGCAACTTTAAAAAAATTATTGGGATACCAGGTATATAATATATATAATATACCAGGTATATAATAGTGAGTAAGAGCACCGGCCCCAGAGTCGGGAGACCTGGGATCAGTTCCAGCCTCAGATACTTCACACACACACACACACACACACACAAACTGGCATGTAACCTTGAGCAAGTTACTTAACCCCAATTGCTTTAAAAAAAATTATTATCAATATAACACAGGTCAGCATAAGGAAGCAAATGGGAATTTGGGGGGATTTTTGTAGAAGCTACAGATAACATTCAATGGCCTGCAGAAGACACAGAGCCCATGACCAAATATTTAACCCAGATTTTACAATAAGGTACTATAAACACCTCATTAAAAAAGAAAGAAAAAATTCAAACTTCTTTTCTGGTATGAAAGGAGATCCAAAATATTTTATGCAGATTTGGGCACCTCACCCTAAACCCCCATGATGTGGAAAGGATAACTGTATAATACAAATGTTTTTCAAATATATTTTCCCATTAACTTCAATATAAAATTAGTAATGTTTCAATAGGGAAAAAAATCCCCCCCCCCCCACCATAGGCACGCCCCACTTTGTTCCTTTTCGTTATCTTGTTACCTTCCTATTCCTCCCATCATCAGAGACACTCCTCTCTCCCCAGGCTAAAGCCTGGATACACAATATCTGAAGTGAATGAATTGTTAGAAGTGTGTAATGTCAGACACTCAGTTCCCTATTTTGATGAATCCTTAAAATGTACTCCCCAGAGAACAAGCAGAGGGAAAACTCAATGGGACAATGCTGGTCTTCTATTCTTTCCCTTCGGGGAGACTCTTCAAAATGAAAATATTTCCTTATCCATTCTTCTCTGTTGCCTAATTCAATTCAACTAGTCCTCCCTATCAGTAAAAGGGCTCTTTAAAGCCAACTTACTCTGGTGGAGGTAAAATCCCGGGTCTTAGCTCTTAGCTTATTGACTTGAGACTCTGCAATATCTGCTCGTTCTTCAGCCTCCTCCAGCTCATGTTGAGCCTTTCTGAATTTGGTGAGATGAGCATTAGCTTGTTCATCCTGAAATAAAATAGTCAGAGATGGTAAAGAGGAGGTGTGGGTTTCATCATGTCTTTTGTAAGAAATTAGGATGGTTTGCCAATTGCTTAAGATATCTATGTTATATGACTTACGGCCTCCTCAGCTTGTCTCTTGTAGGATTTGACCTTTACTTGCAGTTTATCCACTAAATCCTGTAATCTTAACACATTCTTCCTGTCTTCTTCACCCTAAAAAGATAAGACAAACATAATAAACTTAACAAGATATAGATGGTAAAGCAACAGTGAATACCATTTGAAGGAGAAACAGATTAGAAGGAACCATGGCCAATTCTCCTCAGCTCTAATTGCTAGGACAATCACAACAAGAAAATTCTCCCCATCTGGTTCCAGTGACTGTGACATCTCCTTGCTACCTGATTGGATCCAATGGAGTTTGGGCTACATTAGTAAAACATCAAATTGACTGTTAGCTTTCTGTCACCATTCAATCAATCAAAAGTCACTTTTAAAGTCTCTACTATGTGCCAGGTATTTTGTTAGGCACTGAATATAAAGACAAAAATGAAGCAGAGCCTACCCTCGAGGAGCTTACAGTCTACCAAGGGAGAAAACATGTTTGTGTAGATGTCTGTGACTTTATGTGTGTATAAAAAATATATGCAATATAAATACAAAGTAATTTGATAGTGAAATCACTATCAGCTAGCACCTCACATAGGAGGTGGTATTTGAGCTGAACTTTGAAGGAAGCCAGGATTCTAAGATTCTAAACTTTGGATCTATCCAAGGGTTTGGTGTCTCTCTCTTATGACTCTGGTCTCTAGAACACAGTAGGCATTTCTTTTTTTTTTTTTTAAGCAATTGGGGTTAAGTAACTTCCTCAAGGTTACATGGCCAGTTATTTCTGGGTGTGGTGCTGAGTATCGGAGCCCAGATTCGATCCCCTAGGTCATCCCAACACTGGACCCAGTGCTCTTACTTGCTGAGCCACCTGGCTGCCCCTAAGCAATTAGGGTTAAGTAACTTCCTCAAGGTTACATGGACAGGTGTTTCTGGGTGTGGTGCTAAGTGTCTGAGCCCGGATTCGATCCCCAGGTCATCCCAACACTGGAGCCGGTGCTCTTACTCGCTGTGCTACTTGGCCGCCCCCTCCTGTAGGCATTTCTTCTTCCACTGGTCTCTATCCCTTACTTATGAATTTTTCTAAGACATTTCTAATTTCAGTATATTTGGAGAGAAAATGGTCATGTTCAAACATATCAGAAAACTCAAAACAGGAAAATATTTGCTTTTCTTCCACTTGCCTGATAAGTCAGCTCTTTGACTCGCCGTTCATATTTCCTGAGTCCCTTAACTGACTCTGTATTTCGTTTCTGCTCTCCTTCAAGTTCAAATTCTAACTCTCGGATCTGGAAAAATAATTGAGAATATTTTGTAGATAGAAGAGAAGTGTCCAGGAAGCATAATTCCCCACTCCATTACATCTAAAAGGAAAAGTTCCATTTAGCTCTGAGAGGTACCCGTGTCTCCAGTTTCTGGATCTGCTTCTTTCCTCCTTTCAGGGCCAGCTGCTCGGCCTCATCCAGGCGATGCTGCAAGTCCTTCACCGTCTGCTCCAGGTTCTTCTTCATCCGCTCCAGGTGGGCACTCGTGTCCTGCTCCTTCTTCAGCTCCTCAGCCATTATGGCCGCCTGGCAACATAAATTACATTCACTTAATGCCACGTGTTTATAAAGGATTCAAGTTTTACAAAATTTTCCTCACTGCAAGGTAAACAGACAGTACCATATTTGAGAAAAGAAGAATGACATAAATGGGGGCTAACACCAGATATAAGAGTAAGACCCAGCACAATAGATATCTTGGCAGTGATACATAGATAATAAATAGGAATTTATATGTAATATTTTAATATGGACCTGTGAGTTCATTAGCATAAGGAAATCCAGGGAAGGAAACTTCCTCTCACAATACAGTGAGAGGAACATCTACAATACATAGTATTAAAGGAATGCAGGGACACTGAAGGGACAAGTGACTTATTCAGGGCCACAGAACCATTATGTTTCAGAGGAAAAACTTGAAACCAGGTCTTCTTGATTCTAAGGTCATCTCTCTCTATCCACTTTTCCAATGTTTCTTCTCAATACAGAAGCAAGAAGTAGGTGCTAATTAAAAAAATGATTGCTATTAGAGAAAAAAATTGATAATTTAATAACATTTTAAATAGTTATAATTCTAAAGTGTATTGAAAAGAATCTTCAGTATGTGAAGTAGTAATCCTCAGAAAAAGACTGCTTTTCCCTTTCCTTAGGTTCAATTTTTTGGCTCCTCAAAGTATGTGCCTTCATTATTTAATGCTAATCATTGCTTAATAGAGGTAGTGAAAGGAAACAAAAATGTAAATTTTACAAAGGAAACAGACATGAAGAGGTTAATTTCTATTAATGTTACACTACTAAATTATTATTATATTACCAAATTCTGTAAATAAAAGAATCACAGAATAGAAAGGACCTTAGAGTTCAACTAGCCCAACCCCCTTATTATACAGATTAATATACTGATGCTCAGGAAATGGAAATGATTTGCTCAAATTCCCAAGGTTAGTGAGAGGATGGACCTAAGACTAATCTAGTGAATAGAGCACTGGCCCTAGAGTCAGGAGGACCTGAGTTCAAATCCGGCCTCAGACACTTAACACTTACTAGTCCTGTGACCTTGGGCAAGTCACTTAACCCCAATTGCCCTGCCCTCCCCCCTCCAAAGAAGCCAAAAAAAAAAAAAGACTAATCTAGCATGTTAGAGCTATCTTATGCCCTTTCTGGTATATCTTGGGATATCTAAAGAGGTCCCTACGGAGACTCTTCAAGAAACCTGATAACTTTCTGATTCTATCTGGTTGGGTCCATCCTAATTTGCTGCAATCAAGTGGTGAGAAAAAGGGATTAATGTATGGAGAGATTAGGTGCTCCACTGGTACCTTCAAATTATAGAAAAAAAAACAGAACCTATAGGAAGACCTTTAAAGTTTTGGGTGGATTCTTTGGGAAGTATCTATGGAAAAATATGGTTAATAATCACATAGGATAAAAAAAGCAGCATACAAAGCCCATATTGGTGAGATCATAGAACTATAAAAGTATTGAAGAAGCATAAATATAACTAAAATTCATTCTGTATCTCCCAGTCATGGGAGAGAAAAAGTGGTGGTGGTGGTGATAGTGCCAAGGACAATGTCTGGGTTAGCAGAGTTTTGTTTTTGTAGATTTTTTTGTAGTTTGGGGTGGGAAAGTCAACAAATTGTAATGATTTACAGCCAGCAAAAAAAAACCACAGGATTGAAGAGAAGGTGAAAGTTCAAGGATAGAGATGCATCTATAGCAAATAACATTTGAGGACCTGAGCAAAGATGAGATACTCTCAGAGAGATAAAAAAAAAATAGGTGAATCTAAAAACTAACAAAACAAGACTAAAGCAGAAAGCAAGCCAGCCTTATGTAAAAGAACAACCAATTGGAGAAAAAAAGTTCTTAGTGTACCCCAGAGAATGGTATCAAAGCTACAGATGCATAACTGGGAATAGGGAGAATGATGTCTTCCCTAGGATGGTGGGAAGAGAGGTGAGGGTTGCTTAGGTAAGGAAAGAGAGCTTTGTTAGGAAATTGCAATGTTTTTATGGAAAATGGTACCAGTTGGTCTCAATTTTGCCTTTGCAATAAAGCAAAGAAAGAAAGAATAGAAAGAACCAGAACATAATAGCTTCTAGTTTCTCACTCTCTATGGTATCTGTAAGACATTGCTGCTTATACAAAATTTTTCAACAAGAAGGGAGGATACAAGCTGAGCCAGATGTATATAGAATAGAAAGAATATTTACAGTACAATGCCATTCATCACACCCATTCATGTATATATTTGTATATATTCCCTTGACAGATTGTTAAGAACCAGTTCTAATGATGCTTTAATAATCTTGCTATTAAATGATGAGTTTGCCAGTTTAGTGGATGGACTTGGAGATAGAAAGACCTGGGTTCAAATCCTGACTCAGAAGCTTACTAGCTATGTAACCCTAAGCTATTTACTTAACCTTTTTCACACTCAGTTTGTAAAATGGGGATAATGGTAGTGCCTAAATTATTGTAGGGTGGTTGTGAGGATGTAAAGTGCTTTGTAAACCAGCATATAAAATGCTAGCTAACATTAGAGTTCTTGGTAATTGAATAGAGAATAAAAATAAGCTGTTACAAAGAAGAAAAGAACCTTACATCTGTTATAGCTTTCTTTGCTTTCTCTTCAGCATTTCTTGCATCCCTACTGGCATCCTCAACCTCACTTTGGAGTTGAGTAACATCCGTTTCAAGCTTCTTCTTGGTATGAATGAGGCTGGTGTTCTAATGTAAAGAAAAAGAAAGAAGTTAGCCTTGTGTCCAAGGCTCCATCTCTTCTCTTTCCTCACTTTGACTTGCCTGAGTGTGCAGCAGTTGCACCCTCTCATTAGAATCCAAGAGCTCCTGTTCAGCCAGTTTCCGAGCTCTCTCAGTCTGTTCCAAGGCAGCTCGGAGTTCTTCCACTTCTGCCTGCAACAAGTTGGCTCTGCGTTCAACAATGGCAAGCTGTTCTTTCAGGTCCTCCTGGCCTCGAAGAGCGTCATCCAGGTGCAGTTGGCTATCCTGATTAGAAAGACAACAAGGATGTTCTTGGAAGTATTAGGATCATGACCATTATAGCCCAGGGTCCATCGTTTTACAAATATCGGTGGCTAAGTCAAAAGCCAGGGTGTGCAACACCAACCTTGAGCTGTCCCTGCACATTCCTGAGGTGCTTCAGTGTCTCAGCAGCCTGGCGGTTAGCATGGCTCAGCTGGATCTCTATCTCATTTAAATCTCCTTCCATCTTCTTCTTTATCCGAATGGCCTCATTCCTGCTTCGCACTTCTGAATCTAGGGCACTCTGCATGGTCTCCACGGTTCTCTGGTAGTTTCTCTTTAGCTGTTCAATCTCTTCATCTTTCTCTGCTATCTTTCTATCAATTTCTGATTTTACTTGCGTCAGCTCAAGCTGGATGCGGAGGATTTTAGCCTCTTCATGCTCAAGAGCTGCCTTTAAAAGGAAATAAAAAACTTGAGCAGGGACAATGCAGAGAATACTATGTTTAGAGACAGTTAAGGCCCAGCTAAAATACCACCTGCCACTTCTGTAGTTTCCTAAGTTTCTTAAGTTTTCCTGTAGTTTCTAAGTTTCCTAGTTTATCTTCCATATGCATCCATGTCACTGAGAAGCTACTAGCAATGATAATAAATCTCATCTTTGAGATCTTATATTTATATTTATGCAATAATTTTCTTAAAGGCCTTCAGATGCAATTCTTAGACATTATTACACCTTACAATAATGTTATGCAAAGGGTAAGAAAGGTATTATCACTGCTGTTTTACAGAGGAGTAGTTAAGACAAGGAGAGGAAAAGGAATATAATGAAAAAAAAATCAGGAAATAAAAAGACATCCCAAACCTAAACCAAAGCTATATCCATTCTCACCCTATCTTCCTCTGCTTTTCTTAACACCAAAACCTACCTCTGCTTCCTCAAGAGCCAGTTGTGTATCAGCTTTTTCCAACTCAATCTGCTTTCTTGATTTCTCAAGTTCATGGATGGTTTTACCATTTTCAGCAATTTGTTCAGTAAGATCTGCTATCTCCTCTATGAAGTAAAAAGTGAACATTAGTTTAAAATGCCTAGAGTTCAAAAGATTTTCTCAACCACTAAATCTGAAATTTTCAAAGGTTGCTAGGTGTCAGAGTGGATAGAACATTGGGTTTGGAGTGAGGAAGCCTAATTGTCACAAGTTCAAATCTTGTCTCAGACATTTACTAGCTGTGTGACCCTAGGTAAGTCACTTAACCCTGTTTGCCTCAGTTTCCTCTTCTGTAAAATGAGTTGAAGAAGGAAATTGCAAACCACTCTAGTATCTTTGCCAAGAAAACCCGAAATGGGGTCATGGAGAATCAGACACTGAAATGACTAAACAACAATAAAATCTGAAATTCTACCAATATAGTTTTGAGGGGGGTAAACCAACACAATTATATGTAAAATGACATATGCCTCACTGTATACGTGCTAAACTATAAGCTCTTTCAAGGAAGAGATCATGTTTTAAATTGCTTTCATATTCTCCAATAGCAGCCAATGAGGACCCTACATACAATTGGGCAGCAACAAATGTTTCATTAACTAATATATCAGAAGTCTCCCAAAGTCAAGATACCATATATGTACAAATTGCACTGATAGTAATTACTACCTATCTGTTTAGTGGTAGCGAAAGAGACTGTCAACATATTCCTAACAAAAGTGGCAGCATTCCCTGCCCTGGTGGCGCTGGCAGCCCTGGAAGCCCTGGAACTGCAAAGTGAGTCTGAAGGCATGCTAGGTGAGCATAATTCCTCATTCTACACAGTAATGTGACAGAAGTACAAAGGCAGGAATTTTCACAAAATTTTCCATATTAGCTACCAGAACTTACGCTCTAGATTCTTGTTTTCTCGCTTCACAGTTTCCAGTTGATCTAAGGATTCTTCATAGGCATTTTTCAATTTGAACAGTTCAGTGCTCAAAGAGCGGGACTCCTTTAGAGCTGCTTCCAACTCAACCTGACTTTCCTCACACTTTGTCTTCCATTCAGCCAGGACCTGAAAAAACAAAGGTAAACTGAATTATTCACTGTATTATCCAGCTAACAGACTTTTCTGCTTTGCTCTTCCACAGTCTGCAACCATTAATATGGAGCGGCAATGTCAGAACCTGATTTGTCATTTCTGTCTCTCACTTCTCCTTTCCTTTAATCTCATTCTGTGGAAAAGCACAGGTCATAAAGTCACTTTCTCAGACAGACCAAGACTTTATTCCCTCCTAGCCCTCCACATATTTGTATTTCTAATATTAAAAATGATTGCATAGGATATAAAGAGGGGAGGGAGAGAGAGACAGACAGAGAGAGAGAGAGAGAGAGAGAGAGAGAGAGATGTTTCATTAGTAGGTATTAAATTTGCATATTTGGGCCTGCTGAAGGGGAGCTTTCCACATGAAACCTCTGACCAGATTTTCAACAAGTCTTTAACTGTCTCTATAGCTTCAAGCAGACCAGCAACAGGATGAAAAAAAAAACATAGAATCCTATAGCTGGAAGGAACTTTAGAGGGTTTGAACTTGGGTTCTCTGACTCCAAATCTAGCACTCTTTCTAGCCTCTTAAAAGTCATTTTGAACTGAACAGCACAATGTAATTTGGAAATAGCTGTATAAATAGAGACAGGTTCAAAAAGAACCAAGGAATGGCAGAGTAGGAAGGAATTTTAAAGATCATTTCACCAAAACTAAAGACTAGAGGAGAGACATGACTTGTCCAAGGTCATGTGGCTAGGTGGCAGCCGGTGCCATGGTCAGATCCAAGACATCCTCTCTTCTAGACTTTCTGCTGTACCCCACTGTGTGTTAATAAGGTACCTTATCAAAATTCCTTTGTTTTTTATCCAGAGCAGCTGCCAATGAGTTGGCTCGTTCAACATCTATTATAAGGTCCTCCACTTCTCCTTGTAGCCGCTGCTTTGTCTTTTCTAAGGAAGCACACTTTGCATTTACTGCTTCAACCTGCTCCTCAGCATCTTGAAGGCGCTGAGCAAGTTTTTTCCTTAAAGGATAAGAGACAAAAGCAAATTTTATTACATTTTCACTACTTTTTAAATATATTTATTCAAAGTAAGTTGAGGAGCATTTATTAAGTGCTTACAGCTATGCTGGGCAGCAGGTGTTCAAAGAAAAGCAAACATAGTTCCTGACTTTAAGGTACTTCCAATCTCATAGATTCATATTTAGATTTGGTAGGGATCTTGTGGGTCATTTAGTCCAACCTCTTCATTTTACAGATGAGGGTGAGTGACTGGACCAAGGTCACATCAGGAAGAAAATGACAGAGGTAGAATCTTAACCCAAGTCCTCCAACTCCAATGCCAATGCTCTTCCACTGTAACATGTCACCTTTCATTAACCTACTGCTTATGCTTCTTTTCCTAACATCTACTTATTCCATTATCTCTAAAGTATCTTTTTTGTTTTTGAGGCATTCAGGGCTAAGTAGTTAAGTGACATGTCCAGGGTCATACAGCTAGTAAGTGTTTGAGGTCAGATTTTAATTCAGGTCTTCTTATCTTCAGGGCCAGTGCTCTATCCATTGCATCACCTTAAAGTATTTATTTTCTACCGAAATATTGGTATGAACAGATAAGCTGTATCTTGTCTCCAGAAACGATCACACTTCTTTAGCTTATTGATGGAAATTTACGGAATATCAGGTACCATTTTATAGTATAGCAAAAGAGAATAGAAAGAAAAAAAATATTTCATTAGAGCTTCTGGTTTCTAAAACAAAAGATCTTATGCACAAGTGATTCTAAATTCAATATAATAATAGAATATTTTTATATGGTACGTAGAGATTTAAGAAGTATTTTATTTCATTTGATCTGCACAAAAGTCCAGTGAAAAAAGTACTGTTGTCAAGTGATCTGCCCAGGATCACATAGCTATGAAGTACCTTCCTGACTCTAAGGCCATCACTCTGTCCAGTATTTCATTTAGCTTCCTGAGAAGGCACCTGATGTGATAGGTAGAAGTGATGGGACCAATATCTACCATAGTTTCCTCTTATCCTTCCTCTTCTTCCCCCCAAAAATAAGTTAGGCTAGATTTCCCCTAAAAGGTGACAAGGCCATGACTTTATTGGCCCCATACTGGAGCAAGAATCAAGCTGTGGCTCCCTTGATACAGCTTCTTGGTGTGCTCTGCCTCTGTTGCTGGGGCTTACTGGTAGCTTATGAGCCTAAAAGTTCCTACTCACAGAGAACCAGTATCCTTCAGACTTGGTGGATGTCTGAGACCACCACCCTATCCCACTGAGCAGATGCCTATCTAGATGGAGACCAAGAAGGCCAAATGAGCTAAGTGATATTGTCTATTCCTTCCTTTTTGCTAACTGGTTAATGACCTGTGAGTACCTCATTTAGCCTCACTTATAACCTGAACAAGCAGGATGCCAGCATCTATCTATTTTAGGTGAGGGGAAAACCTTGGTAGATATTGGTCATATCACAGTGGGATTTTTAGAATTTTAATTCCCTCCTAAACAAACACTATTTCATACTTGGCCTCTTCAAGTTCCTCTGTGCGCTGAATGGCATCTGTCTCATATTTGGTCCTCCACTGGGCAACCTCACTATTGGCCTTGGACAATACCCTTTGAAGCTCAGCCTTGGCTTCTTGTTCTTCTTCATATTGTTCCCGTAACAAATCACAGTCATGACGGGAAGATTGTAGTCCGTGGGCCAGGGCATTCTTGGCCTGGAAAATACAAAGAGAACAGAGAATGGATTAAGATAAAATGTTAATACTACTTGCAAAATTCAATTTCAATTCAGTTTCTGTTACCTACAGAATTTTCTTATTCTGGTGGTGGCAACAGAAAATATAGAGCAGTAGGCAAATATTACCACAGTATATAGTATTTACCTTAGTCTCTTCTTCCAACTGCCTCTTGAGTTCTTCAATTTGTTGAGTAAATGCTTGTTTGCTCCTAGAAAGCTGGGATACAATGCTTTCTTTTTCTTCTAGCTGACGGCTCAGTTCACCTGTGATCAAAGGTGGGAGTGGGAGAGGTAAAACTCTTTAATATCATTAACAAACTGCTGCTAAGTGCCCACATATGGCACTGTGCTGGTTATTAGAGATATAGAAGCATATAATATGGTTCCTAATCTTATTAGACTTACAATTTTGTGGGGGACAAAGGATAATGCACATTAAATCATAAATAGTATCAAGTAGTATATGCGAAGTGCCAAGTGATATGATGCTTTGTAAAAGCCTTTGGAAAGTGAATCTTCAGTTCTTTGGTTGTGGCTCCTAGCAAGTTAATTTACCTATGTGGCAATGGAATCTGGTCTGGAAAGAGTTATGGTTTCCCAGTCAAAGGCACTAAAAGCATTAGTGAGTCTCTCACTCACTACATGATTTGGCACATGACCCTTAATCTCTTTGGGCTTCAGGCTTCTCAGTTGTATAATGAAGAAGTTGGACTAAATGATGGTTCGGTTCTAAAACTCTAGGTTGCTACTATTTGTTGAGCAATTGCTCTTTCCTGTCTTCTCCAGAGTTATGCTCCTTTTCTGGTAAATCACCCACCATCCCTTTATAAGCTGTTTCAATTGTCCTTCCTAAAAATGAACTTCCTTAGCCACTCTCTAAGGCTTCTTATCCTTAGTGATAATCAGCTCTACCTTTGATACTCTGATCTCATCATCTGGGGGTGTGTTTCATTGTTTCTGCACCATTAGCTGACACAAGCATGTCTTATTTTTGAAAAAATATCTAATCCAATGGCTAAACAAGTTGTGGTATATGAATGTAATGGAATACTATTGTGCTATAAGAAATGAGGAGCAGGAGAATTTCATAATAACCTGGAGAGACATACAAACTGATGTTGAATAAGAAGAGCAGAACCAGGAGAACTTTGTACACAATTACAGACACAATGTATGTGTGACAACCAACTTTGATAGACTGGGCTCTTCTCAGCAATGCAAGGTTGACAACTCCAAAAGACTCATGATGGAAAAGAGATGTCCACAACCAGAGAAAGAACTATTGAGTTTGAATGCAGATTGAAGCAAACAACCTGCTCTCTTTTTCTTGTTTTGTTTCCTCTTTCCCATTGTTCCTTGCATTGGTTATAATCCTTCTTTACAACCGGACTAATGTTTAGTGTGAGGATATTTGTAGATCCTATATTTGATTGCATGCTGTCATGGGAGAGGGAGGGGGAGAAAATTTGATACTCAAGGGATTATGGAACTGAATCTTGTAAACGAAAAATAAACAAATAAATTAATGAAAAAAAATCTAATCCAACTTTCAGTCTCATCCTCACCGGACTCAGTCTGTAAACGAGCCTTCTGAGCAGTCAGCTCATTCAAACTCCTTTGAGTTTCTTCCGTCTTGCTCCGTGACTCACTTATCTGGTCCTCCAGTGTCCGACATATCTTTTCTAGATTTGCCTAGAAAATTGAGAAACCACAGCCTCATCATTCCACTTACAACTGAATCAACATTCGGGTTTCCAATTAGTTAAGAGCTTTGGTCTTGACGTTGAAAAAGAAAAGCACCTTAGATTTCGATACACTTTCCACATTACTAGCGAGGTCATCGATCTCCAGCTTGAGTTCACTCTTCTCCTTCTCCAGCTTCTGTTTGACCCTCTGCAGGTTGTCGATTTGCTCACTGAGTTCAGCCGCACTGTCTGCGTGCTTCTTCCTCAAGGTGGCAACCATAGCTTCGTGCTGTAGAGTGGCCTCTTCAAGATCCCGGCGCAACTTCAGGAATTCTGCCTCTCGCTTCTTGTTGAGTTCAATTTGGGTTGAAGTGACGCCTCCAGCCTCCTCCAGTCTTTCACTCAGCTCCTCTAGTTCCCGGGCATAATCACTTCGTTGTTTCTCTGCCTTTGCCCTAGTGGCCCTCTCTGCTTCAATCTCCTCTTCCAACTCTTCAATTCGAGCCTGTATAAGATAATCATGCCATGGTCACTATTTCAAGGATAACTTTAAATGTAAAGAAAAAAAGGTTAATTATTAAATGAGGAAATTGTGACATTCCAGGCAATGCAGACACAGGGGTGGTTTGTTTTTCTTACTTTGCCGTTATCATTTTTCTGAGAGCAGAATGAGAACTTGGAGGAATAAGTAGGGCCCCACCCATTTGACTTATCTTTGTAACTCTCCAAATTGCCATCTACAATAGATCCTTTTATTATACAGGGCAGAGGATATGTAATGACTACATCAAATTCTGCAACGTCCCTGTCAAGCTTCTTACTTGTAGTTCTTTGATTTTCTTTTGGAATTGAAGGCCCAAAGTTTGCTCATCTTCTAGTTTGCTTTGCAACTGACTATATTCAAAGTCCTTCCTATGGAAGAAAAAAAAATTAAAAATATAAAGAAAACCCATCAAAACCACACACTTTTAGATACAGAAAGGACATTATTAAAGATAATACAAACTCATTTTACAAACAAGGAGACTCTAATTTCAAAATAAAAATAGGTAGTTTTATGGCATACTTCTTTAGTCTTTCATCCAACTGCTGTTTGTCATTTTCTAAATCTAATATGGATTCCTGGGCAAGTTTCAAGTCTCCTTCAAGCTTTCTTTTATTCCTTTCGAGGTCTACGCGAACTTTCTTTTCTTGTTCCAGGGAGCTTTCAAGCTGAAAGAAGAATAGTTTTAGTTCGATAACAAATGGCTTTCAAATTTTGGTCATTTACTGAGCTGACTATCACTCACATCATCAACTTGTTGTTCCAGTTTGCTCTTAGTTTTTGTCAATGTATTGACTTTGTCTTCTTCAGCTTGAAGGTCATCCAGAGTTTGTTGATGGGCCTCTTGGAGAGCCTTCTTCTCCTTCGTTAGCTTTGCAATTGTTTCATCCAGGCCTGCCAATTCCTCAGTTAGATTTTTAACCTGTGAAAAAAGCGGACAGGAAGGCACTGTAAATTATCCGAGCACCTACCCTGAGTCCCTCAATGACTTACATCAAGAAGAAATACCCACATAGATCATACCTTGTTTTCTGTAGCATGTTTTTCCTTTTCCACCTTGGCTAGTGTTAGCTCAAGGTCATCGATGTCTTTCTTGAGTTCTGAACATTCATCCTCCAGTTTCCTCTTCTTGGCTGTCAGTTCAGCATTGATCTCTTCCTCATCCTCAGCCCTTTCAGTCACTTCCTTGATTTTAGCTTCAAGTTGAAATTTGGCTTTAATCAGCTGGTCACATCTTTCCTCAGCATCCAACAAATTTTCACTTTCCTTTGAAAGAGAGAGTTATTTCCTTTAAGAAGATAAATTCTGACATGCCTTACATCCTTAATTATTCAATAAGCACTATAATATTCTCCAACTAGTAAATGTCAGCTTTCATACTGAAAAAGTAACACTAATTAACTGGTGCTTCAATTAATTAAATCAAAGAACACAGATTTAGCATAGAAAGGGATCTTAGAAATCAACTAGTCCAATCTCCTCATTTTACAGACAATGAAACTGAACCCTAGAAGGTAAAGTGACTTGTCCACAGTCACATAGTAATAGAAAACAGAGGAAGAATTTAAACTCAGGTCCTTTGTCTTCAAACCTAGCACCATTTTCATTGTATCATGCTAGCTACTGAAAGGAAATGGTAGAAAGGATTGCAAAATACATACAGCTTGTACTTGGAGCTGAAGGTCATTTTTTTCTTGTAGCAGAGTCACCATTTTTTCCTCAAGCTCTTTTCTTTTTGCCTCTGACTTGGCAAGTTCATCTTTAGTTTTCTGGAATTCTTCCTTGATGGTGGCCATCTCCTTTTCTGTTTCAGCACTCTTGAGGAGGGGTTTAATCTTGAAAAATAACTTCATCCATGGCCAGTGTTTGACATTCATGAATGAGCGAATGTTGTACTGAATACAAAAGATGGACTCCCTGTAAGAAAACTTTGGTTACTTTGAGAAGACTCTTTTTTCTCCCAAAGAGAGAGAGGGACGAGGAGAGAAAGACAGAGACAGAGACAGAGAGACAGACAGACAGAAAGACAGAGAGAGAGAGAAAGAGAGAGACAGAGAGAGAAAGAGAGAGAGACACAGAGACAGAGAGACAGAGAGAGACAGAGAGACAGAGAGAGGGACAGAGAGAGAGAGAGAGAGAGAGAGAGAGAGAGAGAGAGAGAGAGAGAATGAACTAAGACAGTCCTCTACCTTCTCTGGACCATCTTTTGGAATTCAACTCTCATGAGGAACCCTCTGCACACGGCCTGAGTCCGTGTAATCAGTTTAGCCAAACGATCATCCCTCATCTCTTCCAGAGTTCCCAGCAAGCCAGCTTTAAAGAACACCTTAAAGGAGAAAAGGTAAAGCAACACTTAGTTTTTTGTTAGCTGTAATAAGAAAGCAAGTGTCTAACATGTGGAATATATTGGAAATATTAAGTAATTACCTTGGTATGCCCAAATTTGTACTGGGTGTGGTCAATATCAATAGATGCCAACAATTTTTCACAAGCTTTCTTACTATCAATAAACTGTCCCTCTGGGATAGCACTGGCATTCAATACACGGTACCTGAAAATTTAAACATAAGGCAAATGTTGGATTGCTAAAGTTGCAAGAACCTTAAAGATTATCAAGACTAAGCAACTCATTATATGAATAAAGAAACAGAGATGCAAAGAGATGAAGTAATTTGCCCAAAGTCATACATCTACTTAATGCCAGAATCACAGTTAGGACTAACATCTCCTGACTAGGATACATGGTTCAGTCTCTAGAAAAGAAATACATACATCTTATTCAAGTGCCGAATTAAGAATTCTAGAAGGAAGTCCGTTTGAAAGTGACCTCCTATCATCACTTCTTCATTTTAGTTACCAAATAATAAATAGCCCTTAATTACAGGTCTAACCATTATCACTCCCCTGCTCAATAAATGACAATGGTTCCCTATTACCTCTATAACTCCTTTCTGGCATTTAAAACCCCAGCCTTGTCATAAATGACTCTATTTTACACAATCTATAGTACAACTAAGCTTGTGTCCTTGCTATTCCTCAAACATGCATTCCTTCTCCTCTTTCTGTGCCTCACCCTTGTCTGGAGTACATCCATGCCTTATATCTACCTCTTAGAATTTCTAGTTGCCTTCAAAGCTTAGCTCAAGTGTCATTTCTTACATGAGGTTTTCTAGAGGCTCCCAAATGCTGCTGTCTCCCACCACCAAATTATCATGTAACCAACTTTGTATATACTTCTATGTAGAGATGTGGTCTCCTCTGATAGAAGGTCAGGAATATTAATGTCAGGAGCTATTTAATTCTTGTCTTTGTAATCTCAAAATTCCTGGCACATAGTAGCCTCTTAATAAATGCTTACTATTTAATTGATTGGTTCAGATGCCAGCATTATCTCTTCTCATTAGAAGATATGAATTTTTTAATCCCATACCTTTGTTTAAAATCTCCATAAAGGATCCTATTTGGGAATCCCTTTCTGCAAATCCTGATACCTTCCAGGACACCGTTACAGCGTAGCTGATGTAAAACAAGACTGTGTTCCATGGCTCCTGAGATAGAGAAGCAAACAAAAAAAATCAAATATACAACAAATTACCTGGCACAGTGAATAGTTTGGAGATTCATATTGTGAATTACCTGGGGTTTTGGTTTCATTGGGAATTATACAACGCACAAAATGAGGGTGAGTTGTTCTTAAATTTGACATCAACTTGTTCAGATTTTCCTAAAGAAATACAAGGTAGGCAAATCAAAAAGCTTTAAAAGAACGTATACTTTCCTCTGATTTACTACGCCTTACTGAGCAGCTCTAGATTTTTATGAAATGATAAGAAATATCCTTTAGAATTATACCTAAATACAAATGAATACCAACTTTAACCTTCAGCTTTCATGACAGATGGTCTTATGTAGACAGAGGCATAGTGGACATTTTAGGGTTACATGTTCAATTACATTATCCTCTTCTAGTCAGTTTACTGACTCAAAGTAGCTATCCATTTGTATAGCACTTTGAAGTTTGCAAAACACTTTACATACATTTTCTCATTTGATTCTCAAAACAATCCTGTGATGTAGGTGCTATTATTATCTCCATTTTACATATAAGTACACTAAATCCAAGAAAGGCTAAATGATTTTCCCTAGATCAAACAGTAAGTTTCTGAGATATATTCTAACCTGGATCATTTTGACCTCAAGTCAATGAGGCTCAACACCCTGAAATACACACACTACATATATGTGTATCTATGTATGTTTATGTGTATATATACATATGTGTATATAAATATAAGTGTATGTGAATATATGTGTGTATATATGTGCATATGTATACATATATACATACACACACATATATATATCTTTCTGAGGTCATTCACTGGGGTATTAGGTACCAATCCTATGTCATAAATCAAGTCAGAAAAGATTTGTCAAGGGCCTATTGTGTGCAAGGGTAGCCAGTCCCCCACTTAGTTGTGTTAAACACAGTAAAAAATAATAATCAGTTTCTGGACCTACTTTCGTAACTGTTTCAACTACAATAAATCACGTTGTTAATACATCCCATTAAATATTAGATGATAAGGTGATAAGCTTAAGGCAATACAATAGCTCTCAAATAAATCTAGTTTGGAACCCTTGGTTTTGAGCTTAATGTATAAAAGTACTTTTAAAATGTCCCCTACCCGGAAAAGAGCTGAGACAGTTTGGAATGAAGACCCTTTCTTCTTGGCTACCTTCTTCTTTCCACCATCTGCTGAAAGAAGTAACTATAAATTCTCAGTTACATAAAACTAATTAAGACAAAAAAGAAGATAATTTATTATTTTTATTACCATCTACAGCAGAAAAGGTGGCATAAAGATGAGCCAAAAGTTTGTTAGATGATTTCTGGTATAATCCAACAACAGTCTCATTCAGAGGATCCTTGTTCTTCTCCAGCCAACCGGTGACACTGTAGTCCACAGTACCAGCATAGTGTACAAGGGAGAAGTGGGCCTCAGCTTTTCCTTTGGCAGGCTTGGGCTTCTGGAAGTTGCTGGACTTGCCAAGGTGCTGGTCATATAGCTTGTTCTTGAAAGAAGCATCTGTTGCTTTGGGGAACATACACTCTTCTTCCAGGATGGAGAAAATGCCCATTGGCTGTATTTAAATCAGGGCAAGTTAATATAGATAAATGTGAATTGTGGTGAGATTGTACAGGAGGACTTTTTTACAGTAGATAAATACCTTCTCAATGAGCTCGATGCAAGCAGCCAGGTCCATCCCGAAGTCGATGAACTCCCACTCGATGCCTTCCTTCTTGTACTCCTCCTGCTCCAGCACGAACATGTGGTGGTTGAAGAACTGTTGCAGTTTCTCATTGGTGAAGTTGATGCACAGCTGCTCTAGGCTGTTATACTGATGCCAAAGTATAATTTTAGTATGAAATATCAGACTTCAAATCAAAATTTAAAAGCTCAACAAAGATTTCCTTCGTTGCCTCAAGCTTTGACTTTTCTACAGCCTCAGACCTTGTTTCCTACTTTGTTTTCCAAACCAAACTTTGTCCTATAAATGAAAATAGCTGGAACAGATAGCAGCCTCCAAATCCTATGACCTATCTTATCAGATTTGAGTAGATCACAATCATCATCTCACTTACGTATTTACATCTGTTCCTAACATCACAACCAAGAGGATATTGATGCTAGAGCATCTCCTTGTTAGTTCATTATTGATTTCTAAACAGTTTTCCAAGCTAATTTGTGGTGTTATTATTTGATAAATTTGTGGGGGGTTTCCTATTTTAGCTCACAATATAAAATTCAAAATTCTAGTTGGCTATCATTCTATCCTTTAAAAATAATTGCAGGGGTGGCTAGGTGGCGCAGTGAATAGAGCACCGGCCCTGGAGTCAGGAGGACCTGAGTTCAAATCTGGCTTCAGACACTTAACACAAAAACTAGCCATGTGACCTTGGGCAAGTCACTTAATCCCAAATGCCCTCCAAAAAACAAACAAAAAATAATAATAATCGCAAACCTTCCAAATATGGCAGTTCTCGTCTACCTAATCTCATCTGCATAAAAATGCCATGAATGGTTAAAGTTAGTTTAGTGTGACTGCAACATGAAAAACACTAAAGCCCCAAGAACAAAAGTTGTGGACAAATTCACTGCTAGAAAAGAACATGACAAACCTCAAATATTTCAAAGCCTGCAATGTCTAAGACACCAATGAAGTGTTGTCTTGGCAGTTTAGTATCTAGTTGCTGATTGATGCGTGTTACCATCCACAAGAATAATTTTTCATACACTGATTTGGAAAGAGCATTTACAGCATGGTGCACCTAGTGAGAAAAAAAGTAGGCATTTGAATTAAAGTCAATTGTTGTCAAGTATTAAGCACTATCTATTTGCTCTGAGATAGTCACTTACCTGATCTACAGTTTGACCTTTGGTAACATATTCATTTCCAACTTTCACCCTGGGGAAGCATAAGGCTTTCAGCAGATCAGATGAGTTCAGGCCCATCAGATATGCTGTTTTGTCAGCCACTGGCAGAAAGATAAATACAATTTACATGTGAGATCACATGAGGATTAATCAAATTAGAAAAGCCACATAGTGCATCTTTCAAATATTCTCAGAAGCTAACTTTTCAAATGTGTAAAGCTTTACTCCCCCTCAATAGTTTTCACCTCCTCTATTTGCTCTTTCAAAAGAACACTGATTTCATCAATGTAGGGAACTCCCTATACCAACACCCATAGCTACTTTAGTAGATGTTTTTATTAATTGCTATGTTGAAAAAGGAAAAAAAAAACAGTTGCCATATTTTGGTGATGAGCCTCTCTGAACATGTCACTGGACAATCAACACAGTCTATATTACTAAGTATGCAACACTGGCATAGCCTTGGAAAATTCAAACCCAACATCTGTAGCTAAAATAGGTCAATAGAATAGGAAAATAATTGGTAATGAAAGAATATAATCCTTAGGATGAGATTTTGTCTCTCAGGAAACATGACACATTTTTTTAGAAAGCAAGATCCAAATCTAGAATATCCCCAAACCTTATTGGCACCCAAATTAAACAGTGTCATTCAAGTGACTCAACAAAGGTGAATGACAATATTCTCTAAACTCTTCATCTTTGCAAGTATGGTACAGGAAAAAGAGTGGTAGATTTGGAGTCAGCAGACCTGAGTCTGAAATCCTGCTCTGCTACTTTGTATCTGAGCAACTTTGTTGATGTTGTTGAGTTGTTTTTCAGTCATATCCAAATTTTCATGAACCCATTTGGGATTTTCTTGGCAAAGTTACTGGAGTTGTTTGCCTTTCCTTCTTTGGCTCATTTTACAGATGAGGAACTGAGGCAAACAGAATTAAGTGACTGGCCTGGGGTCACATAGCTAATAAGTGTCTGAGAACAGATTTGAACTCATGAAGTCTTCCTGACTCCAGGCCCAGTACTCTATTCACTGTTACACTTAGGTATGGGCCAGTCACTTAAATTCTTTGTGCTTTATTCTTCTTATGTGTAAAATGGGTGCATTAGAACACCCAAAATTAGAGCAGCAGCTCCCAAAGAAAAACTTTCAGGTTATTTCCACAGAAATGACCTAGAAGAATAATCACAGTAGGACTCCTCCCTGGGCTGTAGTTGATTGGTAAGATTTTTACCTTCAGTGCCATCTGGCTCTGCCTGTTCTTCTCGCTGTTTCTGCTTGAATTTCATGGTACCATAATGCATCACAGCCCCTGTCAGCTTGTAGATTCCTGACTTCTCGTCTGGACTGAAACCCAGGATGTCAATAGCACTCTAGAATTTAAAGAACAGCAAATAAGTTGACTTGAGTAGTAGGCAAGTGATCAGAAGATTTCTCATTTCATTCTACTTACATCTGTAGCTAGCAACTCCTCTGTATCATCAATGCTTGCCACCAAGATTTCACCCTGGCTAATGAATGGGTAATCATATGGATTGGTTGTAATAAGCAGCAACTCTGAAATAAAATAGGAATTTTAAAAGCTTACCTAGATGGAAGAAAGAACAGTTCTACTCTAGAATCCATATCATGAATTTTAACCATTATATATTTCTCTAGAACTGGAAAGTGTCCTTTTAGAAACAAATATAAATCTGAGAAGTGAGATCCTCCATAGTGGAAAATTAAACTCATTGGAGGTCTTTGTGACCCTTCAGCACATATCACCTAGGTAAAAGGTTTTAAAGAGAAATCCTGATCCCTTATCCTAATATGTTGCCATTGTACACAAAGCTCAAGAACATCTGAATGGAAAACTGACATTTGTCAATTAAGAAATAATAGTACTATAGTCCTGTAGCAGGGAAATACAGCTTATTTAAGATGTACCATATTCCAGAAGATCCTGGAATTAAATCTTATTGAATTATATCTTTAGCCACCAATAGCGCTATATCTCCAGTTTTTAATATAGTATATACATCAACTATCTACCACAAAGTTACCTGCTGGCCTAGGGTAGCAAATTCATCATGAATCATGAGGGTCATGTGCACATGAATTTTATTACAGTGTTATGTCATAAGCCTTAGATTTAGAATATTTGGCTCCATTTATTACAATAGATCATTTCATCTCTCTGGGCCTCAGTTTCTTGTTTTGAAAAATGAGGGAGTTGGACTATATTACTTCTAATATCCAAACAAAATATGTCAATAAAAATTTAAAATAAAAAATAGAGAGAAATAAAAGTTAGGGGCAAAGAGAAGGAAGATAGAGGATGGAAAATATCCCAACCAAAATCATTTTTAGTAATGGCAAAAGATATGGTGGAAAGGACAGCTAGATTCTAGATGTACTGAACATTCACAAGTTCCTATATACTCATCTGGCAGTAAGTAGGTTCTGATTACAGAATAGTGTGGAACTGCCCTGAAAATTTATGAAAGTATAGGTGCAGGATTTGTGGTCAAGATGGATGCAACAAGAGACAGACCACCCAGTTGCCACACATGTACTCCAACTAAAAGCTAAAATTTGCTCCAGATGAAGTAATGATTAAGAAATAGAATGAGAAATTATAATAAATAACTTCTTCAACCTCCGAATTATAGAAAAAGTCAGACATAAGCCCATAGGCAATAAGAAAGGAGACAACCAGCAAAGTTAGTGCCAGTGTAGGCAAACTGGAAGCTTCTACATTTGGCCAGAGGCACATGTATACTGGAAGACTCTGTGTTCAAAGGTAGCAAGAATAGCAAGTGCCATGAGAAAGAGCCAGGTAGGTAAGAAAGCCTCAGGGTGGAAACCTTGGAAGTCTTGAGAATCAGCAACAACCAGAGTGGCATGGCAGTTCTCAGACCAGAACACCCCAGGTGCATAAAGGCTCTTTGGTGCCAACACTCTATCCCAAAACGTCATAAAGGGCCAAGGACATACAACACTCTGAAACTCAAAAAGTTGTTTTGTTTTGTTTTGTTTTTTTAACACCAGATGGCAGCATAGGAACACAGGGTGAGACCAAGCACAGACTCCCCCCCACTTAAAAAAGTATAGGAGGAGGCACATTCCGTCCCTGGTCACAATTTCAGGAACTAAAACTGAAGAAATGATTAAATCACTGAAAGTATTCACCAGTATCAAAAATTACTGAAGATCTAAAGAAGGGGCAAGTAAGAAGCAACTCAAAAGAAAAATTGGCTTTTCAACAGACTTCATAATCACCTAGAGTATTTAGTAACAAGTGTTTGAAAGCTCCGATGGACCAAAGAGGAATTAATGACTCTATGAAAATGCAAGAAATAATAGAAAAACCCAAAAGACTGAAAAAATAGAGAAAAATATAAGATACATCGAATAAAACATAACTGACCTGAAAAAGAGGTCAAGAAGAGATAATTTAAGAAGCACTTAATTCCTGAAAACCACAATTTTTAAAAAGCCAGGACATTATACTTCAAAAGAACTTAAGTATCTACTTGTCATAGAAAAGTACTCAAATCTATTAGAACCAAAGGTCAAAATAAAGATATAAAAAAATCTACTGATCACCTCCTTAAAAAAATAAAAAGGTAAAGAAAAAGTCCTAAGGATGTCAGAGCTAAAGCCCACAGGTCCCATGTCAAATAAAGAATATTTCAAACATACAGAAAGAAGCAATTCAAGTACCAAGGGACCACAATCAGTATAAAAAAGACCTGGCAATTTCTCCTAAAATTCAGAGATCTTGAAATACAATATTTCAAAAGGCAAAAGATATAGGTTTATGATCAAGACTAACTTACTTGAAAAGCTTAGCAAAATTTTACAGGTGGGGAAATAGACCTTTAGTGGAATAGTGGACTTTCAGGTACTTCTAATGAAAAGACTAAAGCATTTAGAAACTTTGAAATAAAAATACAAATCAAGGGAAACCTAGAAAGGTAAATTTATTTCAACAGATGGAAGACATTGTAAGGTGAGAAAAAACAAATGTTGTTTCAGAACTTTAATGTCCTCAAAGTATATTGATGGAATTAACTAAGAAAAAGAGGACTTGGGAATAGATTGGTTATATTCTGAGGGTTTGAAGAAAGAAAACAGATGAAAGGGCAAAAGAAGGTATAGAAAGTTATTGGTATAGAAAGGAGGAAGGGGCTGGAGATGGCTATTTCTTATAATTAAGGTATACGTGGAAAAGAGTACATAAAAGTATGGAGGAAGCAGTATGGGAAATAGTATCAAAGGAAATTCACTCTTACCTGAAATGGACAAAGGAATACTGAATACAAACAAAAACATGAATAATTTGTGGTAACAATAAATCAAATTTGGTAGGAAAAAAGAGATGTAGCAGGGGCAGTTAAGAGAGCAGATAATGCTAGGAATGGAAATAGGACCAAGCAAAACAAAATAAAGTCCTAATTCTGAATGAGGCATTAAAAGAGTAGAAAAGAAAAGAACTAGAATATATGGGGAAACCCATCATTTGGGGAATGGCTGAACTGCTGTAATACAGGAATGTAATGGAATATTATTGTACCATAAGAAATTATGATAGTTTTTTAGAGAATCTAGGTAGTATGAACTGGGGGAAAAAATTATACACGGACAACAGTAGCATAAAGGAAAACAACTCTGAAAGACTTAACTCTGAAAAATGCAATGACTAACATCTACAGAGTTCTCAGAGCTTAGCCTGGCACAAGCTAACTAATTTGACTTGAGAATCTACAGTGAAGTAAGGTATCCATCCCAAAGGAGAGATGATGATGGACTTAAGACACAGAAAGAGTCATTCGTGGATACTATGTGGTTTTTTTTTTCACTTGTTTATTCTTATTTGTTGTAAGTTTTTCTTTCTCTTGGTTTTTAATTTGAGTGGGGATGTAGAAGAGAGGAGGATTTAGCAACAGTGATGCCAAAAAAAAAAAAAGAAGAAGAAAACAGGATGGGAGTGGGGGGAGGAGCCACTGAAACGTTTTTAAAACTGCACTGAAGTGAACAAAAAGAAATTCAGAAGGAAATACAAACAAGCAGGACAGTCTTCACCTGCAAGGCTCCCAGTGTACTATACATAAATCTGTGAATCGGTCCAGTCATTCTGGAAAGCAAATTCTGAGCTATAACATAAAAATCATTCAACTGTGCTTCCCTTTGACCCAAAGATACTATACAGATAACTTAAAGACAAAAGGAAGGGGTTCTTAGATAAAAAAATATTCATAGTAGTTTTTTTAATAGCAAAAAACTAGGAACTAAGTGGGTACTTACCTATTGAAAAATGACTGAATGCGTTATGGTTAATGAATGTAATGGAATATTATTGCATCATAAGATATAGTAAAATTAACAATTTTAGAGGAAACTGGGAAAACCCATATGAACTGATGCAGAGGTAAGTGAGCAGAGCCAGGAGAACAATTTATATAATGACAATAGCATTGCTATTGCTATCAAACAGTGCTGAATTACCATAATCAAAATACTGATAAATCACAGTTCCAGAGTGTCAAAGATGAAAATAATAATCACTTTTTTTTCTTTTTGGAGGGGGGAAGGTAGGGCAATTGGGATTAAGTGATTTGCCCAAGGTCACACCACCAGTTTTGTGTTAAGTGTCTGAGGTTGTATTTGAACTAAGATCTTCCTGACTCCAGGGCTGGTGCTCTATTCACTGTGCCACCTAGCCACCCCTTACTACTTCCTTCTTGAAAAAGAGGTGAGTCTTGAAAAAGACTCAAAAGACAGAATGGAAAATCTATTTTTTCAGACATAGCCAATGAGGGAATTTACTTTGATTGACTATGAATTCATGTTATGAGAATTCTCTTTTTTTTCTGTACTTAAAAAAAAAGACTACAGTGGCTTGAGTTGGGGAGAAAGGTAGGATGAAGAGAAATAAGTGCTTGTTGATTAAAAATAATTTTGTAAATGAGAAAATAATTTATGGAATTATTTTTATATATCAAACTATATGAATCAGAGGTTTATGGTTTCATATAAAATACTTTGCTGTGTTTTGCTGTGTGTATAGAAATGCTTCGCTTTTAATGTTAAAGTCCTAGATTTTAAAAATATATGTGTGTACATATGCACATATGTATATACACGTATATATGCACATAGGTATATATACATGTATATGTGTGTGCACATATGTGTATATACATATACACACTAGAGAGAGTACAGGTGCTTCATTTAACTGAATTTTTGAGTTGTCTTGGGCCATTTGAGTGCTTCTTCATTGGCACAATGAAGTGTGTTATTTTAAAATGAAAAAATGTCAGCAGTTAAAACCATCATTTAAGCTTTCTCCACTGAAAATGCATTGGTGGATTCCCACTCCATTGTGCATTTCAGTGACTGGCTTTTTCCAAATTAGCAGATTGTCTGTGAGGACACAAGGTGGTGCTAAAGGACAAGAGAATTATATATCAGGGTAGTTGATGACTGTGGTTTACAGGTATATTTTTTTAGATTCTCTTCCTTATAGGTCACAAAATACACTGACCTTATCACCTTGCTATAGCCCCCATTGCCAGCAAGTGATGGCAGATTTTTGAAAAAGTGTTTTCTAACTGGTGTGTCTGTCAAAATGGCCATATTCCCAGAGCAGTTTACCAAATGGGACTGATGCAGTGGGAAGAACAATGGATTGGAAGTAAAAAAAGACAAGTTCCAAACCTAGCTCTGCCATTTACTACCTGTGTAGATTTGGGCAAATCACTCAACCTCTCTGAGTCTCATTCCTCATCTGTAACATGACAATGCTGGACTAGATGGCTTCTAAGTTTTCTTCCTTAATCTATGATCCCAATGGGCTACCTATAGGCAAAGCAATTTGATTGACTTCATAAACAAAGTCTGAAGTGTCTAAGAGCCAGAAATCCAGTTTGTTTGACATTGAAGTAAAAGTTCTTTCTTACCAATGAGCTCAGGCTTCTTATTTGAAAGAATTTGGTAGAAGATATGGTAGCTTCTTTCAGCCTTTAACTGGAAGGTTACTCTTGACTTCTCTAGCAAATCTACAACACAAATACATATTTATTTGCCAAACTGCCCCTGGTTAGTGTAAGCAGTAACCTGACCCCAGTTATATACTTACAGGTTTCAATATCTGCAGAGGCAAGTTTTCCAGTGGTTCCAAAGTGAATTCGGATGAACTTGCCCTGTAATAACAAAGGGAAACCAGAATTGGCCACAGTCAAACACAAATATAATTCACAAGTCAGATTGACTAAAGGGTGCTAACATGTCATCCAAAAACTTTTTCATGTTTTTAGGTTGACGGTATGTGGCCTTCCTTTTCTCGCTTTCATTTTCTTCTCTCAATTCAAAGACAGAAAAGTGGATGAGAGGAATACCAAAGGGACAAACTTTGCTTAGGTTACAATTTTGCCTGGCTTGAGAGCAGTCGTGAGAACTCTGAGTCATCATGATTAGATCACCATGAAGATGGTGGCAAATTTAATCCCCACAAATCTTCCTTTCTTTTTCCCATAACTTCTCTGTTTTGCTTTCTCTTGGTTTTAGTGGTCTAAACTTTTTTTTTCAATCCTCATATTAATCCAACTTACAAAACGAGATGAGTTATCATTCCTCACAGTCTTGGCATTACCAAAGGCTTCCAACAGGGGGTTGGCACTGATAATCTGGTCTTCAAGTGTCCCCTAGCACCAAAATATAAAAATAAATAAGTTAAATAAAAGAGGAGGGGAAAGATTTCTTCATTTCTCAAGTCAAAAAACTGCACAAACAAAATGAGCATGTAGCTTGTTATATGTGATAATCACTTATTACACCAACCTAGAGAATCCCCTCAACTCCTTAGATAAGTAGCTTCTCAGTCTATCTCCCAAAGTGAAATTGAAATAAATATTTAGTCATCTCACTTAAGATGATTTTGTCTTTTGCCACATTTAGTTATAATTATGGAATTGTTCTCTTGTAAATACCTTTTTCTAAAGGTGTCATTTCAGTTCACAACTAAATTCTGTCCATTTGGTTCTGCCTATCTGAAAGATTTCCACCAAATAAATCAGTTTTCAGAGCTCAATTTGCATTGGACCTTTTTTTTCTGTCTTTCATAGGGTCATAGTATTAGAGGTAATCAAATCTAACCCTTGATGAGATGAGGAAACAGAAGTCCCAAACAATGTAAGTGAATTACTCAGGATCAAACAGTAATTGACAAAGCCAGAATCTGAAGCCGGACCTCTGATTTCAAATTCAGTACAATTTCCACTGCACTGCAGAAGTTGACAGAATAGTTCTAAATTTGAAGTCAAAAGACTCAAATTGTAATTCTAATTATACCACATGTCAAAATATTGGAAGGTCACTTCTCAATGGATCTGTTTCTTTCACCTGTCAAGTAAGTTATAGTAGATGACTCCTAAGGCTCCTTCTAGCTCTAAATCTTATTGTCAGGAAGATCTCTAGTTGGATGACCTCAGAGGTCATCCAATTTAATCCTCTTATTTTATAGATAAGGGGACTGAGCCCCAAGGAATTTAATTGGCATATATAAGATCATCTAAGTAAAAAGTAACAGAGATGGAATTTGAACCCTAATTCTCTAACTCTTGCCTCAGAGTTTTCTCCAATGTATCAAGCTGTCTCCTATGAGATTACTATCTTCATTCTACTAATGCAGCTCTTTTTCCTCCCTGTCACATAAAAGTTTCCCAAACTTTTTGAAAAGTTTTTTTTAAGTCTTTCAAATGAAATTTAAACACATTTTCAATAAGGAGAAATAGAACATGATTGATTATAGAGGAAGAAGCAAAGTGTTAACCTTTCTCACAAAAGTAAAACTATGGCATCTTAGATCCAGATTCTATTCTTCGTTCTTCCATACAGGATTTCATATTACCTTCATCTTGCCTTCCTTTTTCTTGGCAAGGTCTCCAGTAGCAGCAATTGTTGCAAAATACTGGATAACCCTCTTGGTGTTGACAGTCTTTCCAGCACCAGATTCTCCACTTTCCAGGGACAATTAGAGAAAAAGAACAAAAAAAGAAATTACAAATGATCGATCTGTTGATGGCTTTAACAGAAGATGCTATGCCTGTCTCTAGCTCTTCAAGCAGTACCATCTCTTTATCATGTGATATATATATTCCTGGCCTGCCTGAATCACAAAGTTCAAGGTAAATATTGGGATGGGAAGCAAAGTGCAGCTTAGCATAGCTTTCTTAAGCCTCCTTTGTTATCTCACCTATACCCAACTGTCACTTTTCACACATACACACAACTACAGACATATATATATATATATATATATATATATATATATACATATATATATATATGAAAGTTCTCCCCTCCACTCATCTCTACAATTAAAAAATTAACAGGCCATAAAGGACACATCTGCTTTCTAAATTTAAAAAATGGATCATATCCACTGAAACTAACAATGATTTTGCTACTTACGTGATCAGAATAGACTGGTTTTCCCGATCTGTCAAAGGAAAGCATAGTAACCATCACTAACAGTTCCAAAAGAGCCGTTACCTCTCATCTCCTCTAGATTGCATCTTGCTAGTATTATAACTGTCCTAACTCATTTACCTGCTAACTTTTCCTTTCCTTAGTTCTGGTTTATAGGACAATCAGTTGCCCTGAAGTATTTGGCATATTAATTGAATTTTTTAAATGGGGATATTATCACAAGACTTTAGTGAAACCCATTGATGTGCCAAGAAATTCTGGGCTCTAAGAGTTTATTCTTAAGTTAAGAAAAGTTAAGGGAAATCAGCCTAAATTTTTTCCTTGGGAGTCCAGGTCTTAGAAATCATCTAGTCCAATCCCCTCATTTTATAGATCAAATCAATTAGCAAGTACCTAACATATATTTGGTACTAGGAATACAAAGTCAAAAATGAAATAACCCATGCCCTCAAAAAGCATACATTCTATTGGGGGAGACATGAATATGTAAATATAGACAAAATATACTTTAATGGAAATGGAAACTGAAGCCAGGATGAAAAAGTTACTTGCTAAGGTCACACAGATAGTAAGGGGCAGGGCCAGGATTTGAAACTACATCTCAGACTTCAAATCCAATACTCCTTCTATTACACTACAGACTTTAGAGATCATCAAAGCTAATTCTCTCCTTTAATTTTACATAAAGGGGAAACCAAGGCCCAAAGATGTGAAGTGACATCCTCTAGAGCACATGGTTAGCTAATAGAAAAGGCAAGACTAGAACCCAGTTCCCTGACTCCTATTCTTATATTCTTTCCACTGTGTCAAACTTCCTTATCTGAAACATACCAGTCAGCATGAACTGATAGGCATTGTCAGAGATGGAGAAGATGTGGGGAGGAGCCTCCTGGCGCTTTTTGCCTCGGTAGGCATTCACCACCTCGGGGTTATACACTGGCAGCCACTTGTAAGGATTGACAGTGACACAGAAGAGGCCAGAATAGGTCTAAAAGAAAACAAACAAAAATAACATTATAATCAGGATTTCTGAAGCTCCTTTTCTTTTAAAACCCAATAAAGTTCTTATACATGTTTTGCGTTTAAAATAGCCTTCCAAGAAAAAGAAGCAGAATGAATCTTGTTTAAAATTTGCAGAGTTAAGTGCATGGCTTGACCAATTTGATGTAGCCTAACTCCTAATTTTAAGGGAGTAGAGGGAGAGAGAGACAGAGACAGAGAGAGAAACATACAGACAGAGACAGAGACAGACAGACACACGGAGGAAGAAGAGAGGTGGGGAGAGAGAAAGACAGAGACAGGGAGAGGTAGAGACAGGGAGACAGAGAGAATATGCATATAGTTAACCAAAAAATTACTGACATAGATCATCCAGGAAGTATAACGATCCTTGAGGTTATACAGGACAGCTGGCTCATTTAGATGGGTCAGCATTGCCATGTCTTCTATCTTATCAAACTTGGGTGGGTTCATTGAATACACATCTTCTGGTTTAACGACCAGTGTCTGCAATAGGGAAGAAAATCAGGATTGTTAGCCATCCTTTTCTTTGTGCACCTTAACAAAGGCACTCTGGAAGAAACTCTGAAGGAATGACAAAATAGGTCCCCATATGGTGAAACTCTGGAACTCCAGAGGATAGAGGCAAAGACAAAGGTGGGGTGGGGTGGCAGGAGAGGGAAGTCATAGGATCATAAATCTCAAGCTAGAAGAGACGACAGGAAACATGTAGTCGAACCACTTAATTTTACAGATGAGAAAACTGAAGCCCAGTGAAATTGCCAGAGAGTCACACAGGTAGTAAGCCTTAAAGGCTAGAATTGAACTTCTACCTTCTGACTCCAGAGTCGGGTTTTTTTTCTATTATACCTTACAACTCTTTTATTTTCATAGCACTTGTCATAGTCCTCTTCTGCCTTCGCAGAGCAAATGTTACATCCCTGATCCCTTGGCATTCCTTGCACGGGGCCCAGAGTAGAAAGGGGAAGGTCCCCTGGATATCTGTGACTCAAGCCAGGGTCATCAGCATGATTCCCAGAGTGACCCTGTATACTTCAAAAGCAGCTGTCCAGTCCCTTCCAACAAGTTTATACAACAAACTAATCTTACTTCACGCCCCCAAAAGAAGCTGAAGTAATGTGTGATGGAAAGCTATAGATGGATAATAATAATTCACATTTTTACAGCACCATACAATTTATAAGATGCATTCCTTGCAACAGCCCTGTGAGGTGAAGAGCGATGGTGCAGCCACTCACTTCTTGGGCCTCAGTTTTGTCTATTGTTAAGTGGAAACAGTAATGGCAACCTGACAAATTTTTTGTAAGGATTTAATAAGATAGTGCTTACCCTGTTATCTTCAGTTTCCACAGTTACCTTCCCATCTTGGGAACTCTTGATTCTCCCTTTGGCATATTCTTCCTTTGTATCAGCCACAAAGCAATAGGTTTTAGCATCAAATGGCTGGTTTTGAGCTTCTATCCGCTCCTTTTCTGACTTGCGGAGAAAAGGAGCAGCTATGCCGAACACTTCCATCTCAGCATCGCTACTCATGGTGCCAACTAGAAAGCAACACATCAGCATCAGCCTGATTATCCACCCATAGAGCTCCTTCTCTAGCAGCTACACTGACAGCCTCCAGGGCGGTGGACACGACACTACTATTTCACCCTGGCAGAGTTGGATGCTCCATTACATGCCCTGCATCCTCACACCCTTCAGAATCCAAGATGAAGCACCCCAGAATCAAGACTTTTCTCGTTGTTAGCAAGGGTCCCTACAAATTCAGGTGAGCTAATCTCACCACTCCCTGAAACTTGGGGATTATAATAATTGCTCTGCATATCAGAGTAGGCCTTAGGATTCTGAGGCAGAGATGGTCATCTCTTTTAAACTCCTAATCTTAGATGAGCTACTTAACCTCATGTTTTCCACAGTTTCTGCCTAATCAATTGGATTTGGTGGACATTGCCAACCCTTGGGCATACCAAAGTCCATAACATAGAAATACAAACTCCAGTTCATCCTACCAAGCTGAAATACTTCAAGTATAGTGCCAGTGATGGACTGTGCCAGTTGTCTAAGGATCAGTCTAGTTAATGCTAGAGAAGATCATTAAATGAAAATGAAAGGACCCAAACACCAAATGAGACAACTTGCTCAAGATCATATTGAGCAACTTACTCCAACCAAGAAAAAGCTCAGTCACTTGCTGAGTCACTAAGAGTTTTTTTTTTTAAGATTGACTAACTAAAGAGGTTACAGTAAATTAGGATCAGAATTCTCACCTTACAATTACACCAAGAGGAAAAAGAAAAGAACTGGTAGAAATAGCTGACCTGCAACAGATAAAGCAAAAGGAAAATTAAGAAAAAACCTAAGAAATAGTTGTCTTACTTAATCAATTCTTGGCAAAAAAAAGTTCTTAGGAATGCTTACTGATCGAACTGAAGAAGGAATGTTGAATTCACAGGTTGATGGGAGGAATAAGCAGGCTTTCCCCAAGAGGTATGAAGGCCAATTAGCCTATATTTGTAATTTGAGCCACAGTAAAAGTCCCCACCTGCCCTAAGCAGCCCCCCTACTAGCTTTCTGTGACAATGTCTTCCCCTCTCCTTCTACCTGATTTGAAATTCCTATTCCTCTAGACTGAACAAAATAGATGGAATTTTAAAATTAAATTTATAAAGAAATTAATTTTCTAAAGAAATTAAATTTCTAAAGAAAATGTTATGAAAAAGAAAGCATATTTCCTAAAGGGAAACTTAAGTCAGCTCTTATTAGCATGAATTGGTTACATTTACTAAATGAAAATTTGGAAATCACCATAAACCTGGCTCTGAGAGGATGAGCTACAGGTTGGGGAAGTTTCCTTAAATAAATTAAGGCAGAAGATTGCAACATGAAACCCTGGGTCACCTGGAAACAGCATTTGGTGGAGAGAATTGGGTGTGAACACCCAAGGTCTTCTGGACAATTAGCATCGTTGCTAATATTTATATAGAGCTTTAAGGTTTGCAAAGTGCTGCACACATATTATCTCATTATCTCACAATAGTGATGAACAGTTATCACTATGCCCATTTTACAGATGAGGTAATTAAGGATGAGAAAGGTTAAGTAACCTTCTCGAGGTCCTACACCTAGTAAGTAGGATGGAGGAAAGGTGCAGACCAGTCTTCAGGGGTAGGAATCTACCTTTGTTGTATAAGTTGAGAGCCAATGGACAATTCAAATTTTCATACACACACACACACACACACACACACCTGAAATTCCACCATCACAGATTCATTCTACTCAGTTAAGGCATTGTCCTCTTACAAAATGTAAAGCATTCTTGAGAGGAGTAATTCATGAAAAGGTCTTTAGGCATTAAAACCCTAGCATGAAATTATCAAGAAAGACATACAAATAAAACCAGCTCCCTATAAAATGACATATGCTCTAGGTAAACTTTGTTGGGTGGAAAAAGAGGTCCAGAGATAGAATATTGTCTTGGGCAGACAGGCCTGGGTAAGGACCTTGTGACATCAGGGGATAGTTTAAGGAGGGTACTGTATATCTGGAGTTGGATAGCAATAACTTGAAGGAAACTTAACAATAATTGCCAACTTCACCATTTTACTTGTTGAATCATATGGGTAGGTGGATATAAGGACCAATATGTGGACATCTGGCCATGGAGAGATAAGTTTGAGAAATTGGAGTGTACCTATGGATCCCTGCTCTAATGAGGACATGGTAAGGTCAGGATTAGGGAGGGAAAGGAAGCATAAAAAAGGAGTTGGCATACTTTTTGTACTTTGTATTTTTCTCCCAACTAGCTTTGGTTATAGAAAGGGATTGTGGGTTTGGGTGAGAATAGGGAAAATAAAAGATACGATACTTGATGATTCTGTGAAAATCCAAGATAATGGAAATTCAGTTCCATAATTCCTAACCCTATAATGCCTCACGCTCTTCCCAGAAGAGAAAGACACACTTGAGTTAGTGACATTCCCAGTAACTTAAACAGAAGAAATACATGCAAGCAAAACATCCGACTTACCTCAACCCTTCCTGGTAACTACCAAGAACTTGTTCATCCCTCTGCTTTTATAGGCTCACTAATTCTGCTTTGGTTCAACCCTTTTCCATATTTGGAAGACCTGTTGCCCAACAATAGAGGCTAAACACCATCCTCACCCACCCCTTTTTTTGGTTGTTGCCAGGAAAAACATATATGGAAGGGAGTGTGATCCATGACGATTTTTTCCAAATGCAGAAAACTCACATGGTGGGTTTGGAATTTCTGTCCCTGAAGCACAAGCATGCTCTTCATCTTACACATGATACGTGAGCCCTTGCTCTTTCCTAGGAATCAGAGTGCAAAGCATACCTAGATGTAGGGGGCATGCAAATTCAGGATTAATGATCTCGGTGTCAGTTTAAACTGGGCAAACTATGCTATAAAGCAGAGAGACAGAATAAAATCAGAAAGCTGGCTATCATTCTCATTCCCTCACCCATAGGAATGTAGCCAGTAAAAATACTTGGAGGTAGAAAAAAATTAAGTTCAAGTCAGAATTTGAACTAACATGCTAATAATGTTAAAGTTGCATGGGGCATCTAGTCCTGCATCTCCCCAACCGTATTCTTTCTTCTGGCAGGAATAGTGGCTACAAGAAAAAAATCTTTATCGCACCAATATTTTCCCTCTAAAATATTAAACATGAAATCATGTATAATTCAATCATACCTAATTTATAACATCCTAGAATTTATATCAGGGAAAGAAATTAGAGATCATCTAGTTGAACAACTTAATTTTACAAATGAGAAAACTAAGGCCCAGAGAAGTGAAGTTACTTGCCCAAGATTACACAAATGATAAAGGCAGCAAAGCCAGTATTTAAATGCAATGTTTTTGCATTTATGTTGCAAATATGCAACAATTTTTGATTTGAAAATAAGCTTAATTTCCTCTTATTTCATTCCCAGCTCTCACTAATCCACATTTATCCCAGGGGTTTTGCATGATCCCAGATCACTATTGTTTCTTACAATAGAAATCACCTTGGTATGTTTCCATAGTCAAATTCATTTTAGACACACTGAGCTAATCCAATACTTTAATTTTAAAATTGAGGAAAATGATCCTCTAATAGGAGTGTCTTGTTCACACTACTATTAAGTTTTCATTATTATTAAGTGGCTTGTCCAAAATTACTTGGCAGGCTAAGGAAACAGAGGACTAGAATCTTTGGCCTTGCACTCACAGGGCAGTCATTTATTCTGAGTCTCATTTCTCGTCTGAAAATAGAGAAAATAATATTTGCACATGGAATTTATTATGAAGATTAAATGAGATGAGCAAGAAATGTTTTGAAAATTATGAAAAAAATTTACATTGCAAATTCCCTGTTAAATTACAAACCAGTTGAGGTCAGAGACTATCTTGTCCTATTTTTGTATCTCTAGTGCTTAGCATAGTGCCATACATATAAGGGGTACTTGAAAATTGTTGAATCAAGTTTAATTAAACTACAGTACTACATTCATGTAAGCTATTATTAACAAAAAAAGCATCAGAATATTATGTAAAGGGAAGGAATTTTAAGTCAGATCAACTTTCATCCCATAGATAAAGATGAGCTAGAAGTCATTCTCTCTAATTGTCTATCATTCCCTCTAATTAGGTTTCTATCAACTTGCTCTTTTCTTAATTACCAGTAGAACCAACAAGTTAATACCCAGTGACAGGCAACTATTAGATTTGTCAGTGTTCTCAGCAACAGCTGCTTCTAAGAGCTTTTGTTATTAAGATATATTACCAATTAGGAAAGACCAGCTGCTGGGAGGGAAGGGAGTAATAGAGGAGTGGGTGTGGCAGAGTGGGAAGGGAGAAGGCAAATTTGGGACATTTCCTAAATATACTATGAAAAATACCTCTCTGGTTTTCCCCTAAGGTTGGAGGTAAGGATGGATTTAAATCTTTCAAAGACCCCAAAATTTTGTTCTATAAGCTGAAGCTTTAAGGAGATAGGAAACCTATCCAATGACTACTCAGTCCAAATAGAAGACAATTCAGAATTTCCAGCTCCACTCCATTGATACAGGCAGTGCCCTTCCCTGATATGGCTCCAAACTGGGCCCAGAGAGAGGAGACTGGTCTAAAAGGTATAATACCTAGGTGCCAGAAGAAATCTCACAGGCTTAGATCATCACAGTGACAATTCTTAGAAGAGTCTTTGAAATGATTCTCAAATAATTTTAGCCTGAAAAGAGCTAGCAGTCAGTCAGTCAACCAGTCACCTGTGTATTGATTCTCTATTTAAGCAAAATAAGTAACCACATACATATAAGACTATGAGAACTCTGCAAGGATCCCAGTGCCCAATAATAGCACTCCATAAACCTGCCATGCCATTCCCCTCCCTTCCTATCTGACCTAAAACAGAATAGCACAATTCCTTTGAGTTAATATGCAGACTGGGAGCATTATCTTTAGAAGAAAATTGTGTTTTTTTTAAATAAGTTAATTTATTTGTTTTTAGTTTTCAACATTCACTTCATAAGTTTTAAATTTTCTCCCCCTTCCTCTCCTCCTCCCTCCCCAAGACAGCATGTAATCTGATATAGGTTCTACATATACATTCCAATTAAGCATATTTTCACATTAGTCATGTTTGTATAGGAGAATGAAAACAAATGGGAGGAACCATGAGAAAGAAAAAAAAACAAAGCAAAAAAAGAAAATAGTCTGCTTCCCTCTGCATTCAGACTCCATAGTTCTTTCTCTGGATATGGATGTCATTTTCCATCACGAGCGTTTTGGAATTGATTTAGGTCATTGCATTTCTGAGAAAGGCTAAGTCTATCAAAATCCATCATCACACACTGTGGCTGTTACTATGTTCAATGTTCTTCTGGTTCTGCTCACTTTACTCAGCATAAGTTTATATATTTCCAGGTTTTTCCAAAATCTGCCTATTCATCATTTTTTATAGCACAATAGTATTCCATTACATTCATATACCACAACTTGTTCAGCCATTCCCCAATTGAAGGGTATCCCCTCAATTTCCAATTCTTGGCCACCACAAAAAGAGATACTATAAATATTTTTGTACATGTGGGGTCTTTTCCCATTTTTATGATCTCTTTGAGATGCAGCCCTAGAAGTGGCTGGGTCAAAGATAGAAGACCATTATTTAAATGAACCTCAGTTTCCTGGCATAACTCCTCTTGTCCTCCCCTAATCATACATTAGCAAGGACTAATTATCAGAGTCATAGAAATAAACAGAATTTCAGAGTTGGGAGGGACCTCAGCAAAAGAATTTCATTACAACATTCCCAAAAGTGGTCAAATAGCCTCTGTCTGAAGACTCCCAATAATGGGGAAAACCAATATTTCTCATTCCACTTTTACATTCCATTTTTAGATGACTCTAATTTTTGGAAGCTTTTCCTGACATTAAAACTAAATTTAAATTGTGGCATATGATTCTGATGGAATACTACTGTGTTATAAGAAGTAATGAGTTTTATGCTCTTAGAAAAAAATATGAATAGACTTGTACAAAATAACAGAACAAAATGGGCAGAATCAAGAGAACATTGTATACAACAACAACAATATTCTTTTAAGAACAACTTTGAATGAATAAGTCATTTTCACTATTATTAATACCTAAATTAACTACAAAGGTCCTATTAGGGAAGATTCTGTCTACACAGAGAAACAACTGATAAATAGAAGTACCGTGTTTCCCTGATAATAAGACACTGTCTTATTAATTTTTTTGGACAGAAAAACACCAGAGGGCTTATTTTCAGGGGAGGGCTTATTTTAATGAACATTGACAGCAATTTTAATAAATAGGTAAATGTGAACAAAAAAATGTACCTTTATTCAATAAGCAAATCACTGGGGAAGAACAGGATGATGCGCTCACTGCTGCAGCTCTGATTGGATGCAGCTCGGAGCGCAGCGTGCGTTTCACAGTGGGGAGGCGAGGAATGGTGCATACAGAGGGTACCGTAATGTAGCGTGTAGCGCAGGGGATCACTTTCACTACAGTAGCAATCTCAATAGGGCTTATTTTCGGGGGAGGGCTTATTTTAGAGGAATCTTACACAGTAAGGGGAGGGCTTATTTTCGGGATAGGTCTTATTATCGGGGAAACACGGTATGTATGGAATGATTTTACACACACACACACACACAAACACACACACTTGTGTTTAATGGCAGCCATCTCTTGGATAGAGGGGGGAGAGAAAAAAATTGAAAAAGAAATTTACAAGATAATTTTATTACATATTTGAAAAGAATAGCATGTTGCACATAATAGATTTGCAGTTTTATGTACAATAATCTTTTTTATTATACTATGTTATGGAAATGCTTGTTTTATTCCATAAACTGAAATAAATAAAAAATTTTAAAAATACTGAATTTGCTTCTTTGTAACATCCATGTATTGCTTCTCGGATTTACTCTGTAATCAAGGAAACAAGCCCAATCCTTCTTCCACATGATATAGTCTTTCAGAGAATCAGTTCTGCTACAACATGTGTTTTGAAAATAGGAATTTGTTCAGAGTTTTATCTATTAGGGAATATTTTGAGCATAACTCGAATTTTGAGTTTGCTTCTGTAGGATTTTTCCCCAGAAAAACATTGAGAATGCAGAAAACTACCACCTCATAATAACTTGCAAGTTATAACCCTTCAGACATTCACCTTCACAAGCAAACTTTAGGTCTTTTCCAAGTTCTGTTTCCAAGGTGCCATATTTATTGTATCTCTTCTCTTATGGTAGAAACTGTGAGCAGAGAAGGGCTGGTCCATACCACCAACACCCTATCCTTATCTACCATGGACTCTTGTCTGAGGCTGAAGTTGATGCCTGCCCAACTTTCTCATACTGTGATCAGGCCAAGCAAAACTTGGAGGCCAAGGTCAGGGTCACTATTTATTTTAGTATTTATGTATTGCTTAATCATTTAATGTGCATGAAATGTACTGCTGTTTTAATTAAGTTCTTTTAAAAAATATGTCACTGATAAAATTTTGAGCATTGTATTTCAGCCCCATTTCCCTCATAAGTCCTGTTGTTTTTATTTTGTGATTTTTGCATTGTTACATTGCTTTCTGGAAAAACCTATGGCAAGTTATAGCAGAACTAACTGTACTCAAAAAAAGCTAATGTCCCTCCTGAATCTTTTTTTTCAGGCTAAAATGCTTAGTCCCTTTAAATGATCATCATCTACAGAATTAAAGCCTGTCACCATTCAAGTGCATTTCCTTATGCCTTTCAGTGAAATAGAAGACCTCATTTAGGTCTGCTATATCATACTGTTGATTCATTCATGTCAACTCTTACATCTTTTTTCAGTCAGCTTACTGTCTAACCATGTTCCCCTATGTTGTGCTTATGAAGTTAGTTTCCTGAAGCAATGCATGTCTTTACACTTATCCCTATTATGCTTTATCATATAAAATTTGACCTAATGGTATAGCCTTAAATTTTTTTTTTTGGAATCTTATTCAATCATTGAGATGCTCATTTTTGTGGATGACATTATGCTGCTTGCATTAAGCCCAAAGATAAGATAGAATCTCTTGGAAGAGAACCATAATCACTCAGAAGATTTGGGACAGGGGAGTTCTGATAAATGTTAAAAAAACAACAACAACAGTTTTCCAAAAACTCAGGACACATTTATAAGCTTAACCTGAATTTTTAACATTTTCTCCATCACATTCTTAAGTCCAGACAATCAAAAAACCAATAAATCAAATTCTGATTTGTAGCACTTGACAATTTGTGAGATATAAATGTTTACACTGAAAATTTTTACAATCATTTCGTCTCTAGCACACCTCTAGTTGGGTCTAACTGTGTGTGTGTGTGTGTGTGTGTGTGCGTGTGTGTGTGCACACACGTGCAGGTGTGCATGTGTGATGTTTCAAAAATCTTAAGCTATTAAACTTTAAACTGCATTAAGACTTTTAGGACACACTATGTCATTGGTCAAGGTCTATAGATTGTTCATTCAGATATGAGTGGAAATGTGGGCACTAGAAGAATTCTAACTAAAATAATGGGGTGATTGAGAGTGGAGCAGCCCAGTTTTCAGACAACAACTGTAAAAAAGATGAAAAAAGAGTACCAGAAATCCGAGGAAAAACTAGAATAAATACATTTTTCTAGTTCAAGTCTTCACAACAGATAGCCAGAAGCCTTTAGGCATAAAGGAAGATTTCAGTCAGAAAAGTTCAGTCACTGAACACAGCACATGGGAAGCACTCTAGCACACAGACTAGAGGTGAATAAGGGACATCTTAAGTCAGTTAGGGTTGGGATGCTGCAAAGCTCACGCTGAAAGGCAACTATCAGACAATGCCCTAAATTAAAACAAACCCTGAAATCTTATACAGCTAAGTCCTGATAAATAATGAATCACCTGAAGTGGTCTCATTTATTCAAATTTGAAGTTATAATATGTAAAATGTAGCAATTAGCTCCAGCCCAATGGGAATATGCCTGAACTACCCCTAAAATCTTTTAATTACACAGTGATGATTACATAGATGAAGTGGTACTTGAATGCAAGGTAGTAAAGAACAGAAACAAGCAAACAAAATCCTAATTCAGAAAAAAAAATCTTGTGAGAGACAAATGGAGAAAAATATAAACTCAAAACTTTAAATGTGAATGGAAGAAATAATTCATAAGAAAATAAAACCCCACAATTAGTGTCTGAGGCAGTATTTGAACTCAGATCTTTCTGATTCTAGGCCCAGCATTCTATCAACTGCCACATCTTTTCCAGATGATAATACAATAATAAAGGTATCTTATAATAATTCAATTTTAAAAACAATAGAACAAAAATATAATACAATACAATTAAAAAATAAAGAGTTCTAGGGGGCATAAACAAAAGACACAAACCCAAATGGAGACTTCACAATTAAGTCCTAAATGATGAGTGGTTCAAAGAAAAAATCATGGAAACAGTTGATAATTATATGAAAGAGAATGATAATGATGAGCATCTCAAAACTCCTGAGATACAGCTAAAGTAGCCTTCAAAGGAAAAAAAAATCCCTAGAGAAACATATTAGCAAAATAAAAAAAGAAAAGCATTTTGAATAAGCATTAGAAAAAGAATATCAACAAATAAAGAAAATCAAATAAGAGAGGGGATATTGAAAGTTAGATGGAAAGTAAACTAAAAAGATTATAAAATGATAAATTAGTATTAAAAACTTTGAAAAGGCTAACAAGGTACAAACAGGACTTCCACACAGCTCCCTCTCCTGCCTTCTCCAATTCATGTAAAAAATGACTCAAAAAAAATTTGGAGCTACAGAACCCACAAAATGACAGAGTGAAGCTAACTTCCCACTGAAGACAGTACAGCAGGACTATCTAGCTATCAGGCCAGGCTGGCAGGAAGGGGCCAGCACAGCGCTCTGGGAGCCCAGCCCAGCCCACTGTGAGCCAGAGGATTTAGCCTCAGGGGGGCCACAAACAGCCAACAGCTGGAGGGACATCAGATCACCAGCAGCTGTGGCGGTTTCCAGAATTATCAACCCACAGATGTTAAGGACAAAGTGAGAAATCAGTGCAGTGTGGACTCTGGGAACGGGGAGTTTGGGAGTGAGTTCCAGCCTTTACCCCCTGGAGGGAGAAGCTGTGAGGCATGGTGGCTGTGCAGCCCCTGCCATGTGGCTGCTTCAGAGCTCCTGGCCTACAGATTGTAGGGGGATCAAGCAACCAGTCTGAGGGGTAATCACTCTTGTTTTAACCTGCTTGGATCTGTGTTGCTGTCTAAGGTGGAGGTCCTGGGATGTGCAACCAGCTTGCCAGAGTGTGTGGAGGCTTCAGAAAGGGCACCCAACTAATACCTTTGGCAGCTGAGAAAAGCCAAGCTATTGGGACAAAGCTCCCCTGTCTGGTAGCAGAGCCCTACTGTGGCAAAAAGCCCAAAAGTCAAGTAATTGAGTGGCAACATGAGCAAGCAAAGGAAGCAAAACAAGCAGAGCAACCAAAGTTTAAACTCCTATTTTGAGGACAAAAATGATCAAAGCATGGAACAGGAGGAAGATAGTGAATTCAGAATTCCTGCAACAAAAGGTTACAGAAAAAATACAAGTTAATTACAAGCCACAGAGGAGTTCAAGAAGGATTTTGAAAATCAAATAAGAGAAGTGGAGGAAAAATAGGAAAGAGAAATGAGAACGATGCAAGAAAATTGTGAAATAAGAGTCAACAACCTGACTGAAGAAAATAACACCTTAAAAAATAGACTAGGGGGCCTTTAGGTGGCACAGTGAATAGAACTCCACCAGCCCTGGAGTCAGGAGGACCTGAGTTCAAATCCAGCCTCAGACACTTAATACAAAAACTAGCTGTGTGACCTTGGGCAAGTCACTTAACACCAATTGCCCCTCCAAAAAAAAAAAGACTAAACAAATGGCAAAAGAGGCTCAAAAACCCAATGAGGAGAAGAATGCCTTAAAGAGCCAAATTTGCCAGATGGAAAAAAGAATCTCAAAAGCTCACTGAAGAGAATCATTCCTTCAGAATTAGATTGGAGCAAATGGAAGCTAATGATTTTATGATAAATCAAGGTACTATAAAACAGATTCAAAAAAAATGAAAAAATAGAAGGCAATGTGAAATATCTCATGGGAAAAACAACTGACCGGGAAAATAGATCCAGGAGAGATAATTTAAAAATTATTGGACTACCTGAAAGCCATGATCAAAAAAAAAAAAAGAGCCTAGAAATCATACTTCAAGAAATTCTCAAGGAAAATGGCCCTGATGTTTTAGAACCAGAGGGCAAAATAGAGGTTGAAAGAATCCACCAATCACCTCCTGAAAAAGATCCCGAAAAGAAAACTCCTAGGAATCTTATAGCCAGGTTCCACAGTTCCCAGATCAAGGAGAAAATATTACAAGCAGCCAGGAAGAAACAATTTGAATATTGTGGAAACACAAACAGGATAACCCAAGATCTGGCAGCTTCTACACTGAGGTATCGAAGGGCTTGGAATATGATATTCTGGAATTCAAAGGAGCTGGGATTAAAATCAAGAATCACGTACTCAGCAAAATGGAGTATCATGTTTCAGGGGAAAATATAGTCTTTCAATGAAATAGAGAATTTTCAAACATTCTTTTTTTTTGTCAAATGCTTTATTAACTTCTAGTTTACATCACTCATTTCTGCAAGATTTTTGAGTTACAGATTTTCTCCCTATTTTTCCCTTACCGACCACCCCAAAACAGCGATCTCACTGGATATCCCCTCCCCCAATCTGCTCTCTCCCATATCTTTCCCCATCCCCCCTCCGACTTTCCAGCAGGGCATGGTGGATCTCTATGCCCCAGTGCCTGTATATCTTATTTCCCAGTTGCATTTAAAATAATATTAATAACTGTATATACATATATATTAAATATTTGATTTTAAAGCTTTGAATTCCAGATTCGTTCCCTTCCTCTCTTGTCACCCACCCTTACTGGGAAGATAAGCAATTCAATATAGGTTGTACATGTGTAGCTATGCAAAACATTTCCTTAGTGGATATATTGTAAAAGACTGATTATATTTCCCTCCCTCCTATCCCAACTCGCAAACTTGTTCTATTCTCTATTTTGGTCCTGTCCCTTTTCAAAAGTGGGTGCTTCCAACTTCCCTCCCCCCCAGCCTGCCCTCCCTTTCATCAGCTCCCCTCTCATCCCATTCTCTGCTACTCTCCTCTAGGATGACATACCTTATTTAGTGTGTATGTCTTTCCCTCCCTAAGCCAAATTCAAGGAGAGTAAGGTTGACCCATTCCCTTTTGCCTTTCTGTTCTTCCCCTCCATTGTAACCATTTTCCCTTGCCTCTTCTATATGAGATAGTTTACCCCATTCTGTCTCTCCCCATTTGCTCTCGTTATATCCCTCTCTCACCTCTTAATATTACCTTTTAAGTATCATACCTTCCTATTAAATTGGTCCTGTGCCCTCCATCTATGTATACCTGTACACATATATACACACACTGACATAAGTATTCATAAGCCCATATACACTCCTATATAGACATATGTGTGTATGTGTATACACACACACACATTTCTATTCCCTTCAACTATTCTCATACTGAGAAACGTTTCATAAGTTACAATTATCGTTTTTGTGGGTAGGGATGTAAATAGTTTAACTTTGATAAGTTCCTTATGACTTCCCCTCCTATTTATCTTCTCATGCTTCTCTTGCTTCTTGTATCTGAATGTCATATTTTCATTTCAACTCTGATTTTTTCATCAAGAATGCTTGAAAGCCCTCTATTCCATTGAATTATCATATTTTCCCCTGAAACATGATACTCCATTTTGCTGAGTACGTGATTCTTGATTTTAATCCCAGCTCCTTTGACTTCCAGAATATCATATTCCAAGCCCTTCGATACCTCAGTGTAGAAGCTGCCAGATCCTGGGTTATCCTGTTTGTGTTTCCACAATATTCAATTTTTTTCTTCCTGGCTGCTTGTAATATTTTCTCCTTGATCTAGGAACTGTGGAACCTGGCTATAAGATTCCTAGGAGTTTTCTTTTCGGGATCTTTTTCAGGAGGTGATTGGTGGATTCTTTCAACCTCTATTTTGCCCTCTGGTTCTAAAACATCAGGGCCATTTTCCTTGAGAATTTCTTGAAGGATGATTTCTAGGTTCTTTTTTTTTTGATCATGGCTTTCAGGTAGTCCAATAATTTTTAAATTATCTCTCCTGGATCTATTTTCCCGGTCAGTGGGATATTTCACATTGACTTCTATTTTTTCATTTGTTTGGATCTGTTTAATAGTAACTTGATTTCTCATAAAGTCATTAGCTTCTATTTGCTCCAATCTAATTCTGAAGGAATGATTCTCTTCAGTGAGCTTTTGAGATTCTTTTTCCATCTGGCAAATTCAGCTTCTTAAAGCATTCTTCTCCTCCTTGGGTTTTTGAGCCTCTTTTGCCATTTGAGTTAGTCTATTTTAAGATGTTATTTTCTTTTTTTTTTGGAGGGCAAGTGACTTGCTCAAGGTCACACAGATAGTTTTTGTGTTAAGTGTCTTAGGCTGGATTTGAACTCAGGTCCTCCTGACTCCAGGGCCAGTGCTCTATTCACTGTGCCACCTAGCCACAACCTAGTCCATTTTTTAAGGTGCTATTTTCTTCAGTCAGGTTGTTGACTCTTATTTCATAATTTTCATACATCATTCTCCTTTCTCTTCCCTATTTTTCCTCCACTTCTCTTATTTGGTTTTCAAAATCCTTCTTAAGATCATCTATGGCCTATAACCAGCTTGTATTTTTTTTGTAAGCTTTTAGTGTAGGAGTTCTGAATTCAGTGTCTTCCTCCTGTTCCATGCTTTGATCCTTTTTTCCCCCAAAATAGGAGTGTAAATTTGGGTTGCTCTGCTTGTTTTGCTTCCTTTGCTTGCTCATGTTGCCACTCAATTATTTGACTTTTGGGCTTTTTGCCATAGTAGGGCTCTGCTACCAGACAGGGGAACTTTGTCCCAATAGCTTGGCTTTTCTCAGCTGCCAAAGGTATTAGTTGGGTGCCCTCTCTGAAGCCTCCACTCACTCTGGCAAACTGGTCGCTCACCCCAGGACCTCCACCCTAGACTGCAATCCAGATTCAAGCAGATTAAAGCAAGATGGGTTGCTTTGTCCCCCTACTATCTGCAGGGCAAGAGCTGAAGCTGCCACGTATCAGCAGCTGCACAGCCATGGCGCCTCAGCGGCTTCTCCCTCCAGGGGATAAAGGCTGTCCACACTCCCGAGCTACTGGATTCCAAAGTCCACACTCCACTGACCTCTCACTTTGTACTTAGCATCTATGAGTTGATAATTCTGGAAATCACCACAGCTGCTGGTGATCTGAAGTTCCTCCAGCCAGCGGCTGGCTGTGGCCACCCTGAAGCTAAGACTTCTGGCTCACACAGGGCTGGTGTCAGCTCCCAGAGCACTGTACTGGCAGCTTCCTGCCAGCCTGCCAGGCTGTCCTCAGCTGGAGGTTAGCTTCTTTGTCTCATTTTGTGGGTTCTGACTTTCAAACATTCTTAATGAAAAAAAAAACCGAGTTGAATAGAAAATCTGACACTCAGATACAAGAAGCAAGAAAAGCATGAGAAGGTAAACAGGGAAAAGAAATCATAAGGAACTTATCAAAGTTGAACTATTTACATTCCTACATGGAAAAACAATAATTGTAACTTATGAAACTTGTCTCAGTATGCTAATAGTTGAAGGGAATAGAAATGTGTGTGTGTGTATATATATATATATATGTCTATGTAGGAGGATATATGGGCATATGAATACATATGTGAGTGTGTGTATATATATATGTACAGGTACACATAGTCAGAGGGCACAGGACCAATTGAAAAGGAAGGGATGATACTTAAAAGATGAAATTAAGAGGTGAGAGAGGAATATAATGAGAGGAAATGGGGAGAGACAGAATGGGGTAAATTATCTCATATAGAAGAGGCAAGGGAAAACTGTTATAATGGAGGGGAAGAACAGGAAGGCAAAAGGAATGAGTCAACCTTATTCTCAATGAGTTTGGCTTAGGGAGGGAATGACATATACACTAAATAGGATATCTCACCCTACAGGAGAGTAGGGGGGGAAGGGGATCAGATGGGGGATGATGGAAGGAGGGGCAGGCTGGGGGAAAGGAAGTTGGAAGTACCCACTTTTAAAAAGGTACAGGATCAAAGTATAGAATAGAACAAGTGGGGAGTGGGATAGGTTGGAGGGAAATATAGTCAGTCTTTCACAATATATCCACTATGGAAATGTTTTGCAAAGCTATACATGTACAACCTATATTGAATTGCTTATTTTCCCAGTAAGGGTGGGTGATGAGGGAGTCAAGGGAAAGAATCTGGAATTCAAAGTTTTAAAATCAAATGTTTAAACATATTTTTATTATTTTACATGCAACTGGGAAATAAAATATACAGGCACTGGGGCATAGAGATCCACCATGCCCCGCTGGAAAGTCGGAGGGGGGATGGGGAAAGATATGGGAGAGAGCAGATTGGGGAAGGGGATATTCAGTGGGATCACTGTTTTGGGGTGGTGGGTAGGGGGAAAATGGGGAGAAAATTTGTAACTCAAAATCTTGTGGAAATGAATGATGTAAAATTTTAAAAAGAGAGAAAAAAGAAAAGTCTAACAAAATTAATAAAATTTAATCAACTTGTTTCAGAAGAGAGGACAGAAAATCAAATCAACAAAACAGCAACTGACCAAGGTGAAATCACAACATAACCAGAACAGTTAAAAAAATTATCACGGAAAAAAAAAAAGAATTATTGGGGCGGCTAGGTGGTGCAGTGAATCAAGCACCAGACCTGGAATCAAGAGGACCTGAGTTCAAATTTGGCCTCAGACACTTGACACACTTATGAGCCATGTGACTTTAGGCAAATCACTTAATCCCAATTGCCCTCCGAAAAGCAAAAAAAAAAAAAAAAAAAAAAGAATTATCAGAATTTACAATGCATAGTTATATGCTAGCAAACCTGAGAATTCAAAAGAAAAAGAGCAACCCATTCAAAAATGTACAAAATACCAAATATAGATTTTAAATGATCCATTCTTAGAAAAGAAATAGAACTACTCACAAAGAAACTTCTAAAATCGTGAAAAAATGTCCTGTTCCTCATGTATTCACAGAATAATTCCATCAAGCTTTTAAAGAATAATGAGCACCAATACTACACAAATTATTCTAGAAAATTGAGGAATATGGCACTCTACTCCTTGTCTTAAAAAAATATATTCCTAATAGCCAAAACAGAAAATGATAAAGTAAAACAAAATATAGACCTATAACATTAATGAATATTGATTCAAAAATCCTATATAAGATCCTGTCAGAGTATTGTGATTCATCTGAGAAATCATTTATTATGACCCAGTTGAATTTATGTTGAGGATGCAAGAATGGCTGAACATTAGGAAAACAATCACAAATATGAAATAAAAACATCCATCTATCCATAATTATCTCAACAGATGCAGAAAAAGCCTTTGTCAAAGTATGATACTCACCTTTGTTAAAAAAAAAAACCCAAAGTATAAGCAGAGGAACCTTTTTTAAAAATTTTATAAAATTATATTTCTAAAACCAAAAGTATGTACTATATTCAATGAAGATTCACTATCATCTGTTCCAATAAGTATGAGAGTGAAGAAAGGATGCCCACTCTTCCTATTATTATTTAAAATAATTTTAGAGTTGATATCAATATCAGTAAGAAAAAAAGAAATTTAAAGGCATAAATATAGGTGAGGAGGAGATAAAATTATCCCTGTTTGCTATTTATACAATGATTTACTTTGAAAATCCTAGGGAAACAGGAAATATGCTAATTGAGACAATTAGTAACTTCAAGAAAGTTACAGGCTTCACAATATCCCTAAAAAATCAACAACATTTCTATATGATAATTACAAAATCCAACAGGTAATAATAAAAAGGGAAATTGCATTCAAAATAACTACTAAATGAACAAAATATTTGTAGTTTGATCAGCCCAAAATACATAAAATACTTGTATAGAATTAAATTACGAAATGTTGGTTTTTTTTTAAAGCAATTGGGGTTAAGTAACTTTCTCAAAGTTACACGGCCAGTTATTTTGTGTGGGTGCCAAGTATCCGAGGCCAGAACCAATCCTGGGTCTCCCGACACCGGGACAGGCGCTCTTACAGTGCCACCTGGCCGCCCCATACAAAGTGTTCTTTAAAGAAATAAGAACAACCTAAGTAAAGAGAGAAATATTTGATGCTCATAGCTAGGCCATGCCAATATGATAATAACAACCTTACTACCAAAGTTAACATATAGTTTTAATGCTATACCAATCAAACTAACAAAAAGACACTGAGACAAAGGGACAACCAGAAACACTGGAACATAATAACCCAGTATTCAATAAATCTGAAATAGAAATTATTTAGAAAAGAACTCACTATTTGATTTTCTTTTTTTAAAAAGCTGCTGAAAAAACTGGGAAATATAGTTGCAGAAAATAGCCTTAGACCAACATCTTATGCCATATTCTACAACAAATCCAAACTGGATATGCTACCTTATTATTGAATACCATGTCAAAAAATTAGAAGAGAAATAGATCCTATACCTTTAATAGCTAAGAATAGGAGATATATTCTTAACCACACAAGAGACAGAAATAATCACAAAATACAAAATGCAAAATCTTGACTATATGAAATTGAAAAACTTCTACAGATAGAAAATTAATGCCTGTAGGTTAAGAAGAGAAGAGGTCAAATGCAAAAAAAAAAAATTTGTTTTAAGTCTATCAGATAAGGGTTTGATATCCAAGGTATATAAAGAACTAGCACACTTGTGTATGTGTATATGTATATACATATATATATATATAACATATATAAATATGCATATATACATACATATATATATGACCAAAAGCCATTTTCCAGTAGATGTTTACTAAGAATAGTTCTCAAAAGAAGAATTGTTAACAATAAACAACCATATGAAAGAATGTTTCAAATCACTAATAATAAGACAAATCAAAATAACCCCCAAATTTCACCTTATACCCCCAAATTGGCAAAGATAACACAAATTTGGAATATTAATTTGGCATAAATTAAATTAATATTAATTAATAAAGTAATTAATAACAAAAAATTAATATTAATTAATTTGGCATTATAATGTATTGTTGGTGTAGCTATGAAACAGTACTTTGTATAGCACTTTGGAATTATGTAAAAAGAGTAAACAAAATGTTCACCTTTTTTGATTCAGGTTCCACTACCTGAAATATACCACCAACAAGATCATTGAAAAAGATAAAAGTCCCCATATACACCTAAATATTCATAGCAGCAGTTTTTGTTGTAGCAAAACCATGAAATACAGTAGATACCCATTAAATAGGGAATGATTAAACAAATTTTGGTACATAAATGTAATGCAATATTACTCTGCTATATGGAATGATCCAAATAATATATGAGTAAATAAGATCCATAGCTGGAAGCAAAATATCATCTTGGCTTAAACCAGGAAAGAGAAAAAATATTTACCCTGGAAGGTCCACCCCTAGCAGTATCTTGACCCCTGGAGACTAAGGGATTTGATGGGGCTAGTGTTCCCTATAATGTGAATTGTAATTCCCATATTTGTCCAAGGTTCTAAAGGTTCTAGTATGGCATTCAAAAGTTCACAATTCTACATGAATGTAATCTGTACTATAAGAAATGATGAAAATGATTAATACAAAGAAGCATGGCAAAACTTACATAAACTGGGGTGGCCAGGTAGCACAGCGAGTAAGAGCACTGGCTCCAGTGTTGGGATGACCTGGGGATCGAATCCAGGCTCAGAGACTTAGCACCCACCCAGAAACACCTGGCCGTGTAACCTTGAGCAAGTTACTTAACCCCAATTGCTTAGGGGTGGCCAGGTGGCTCAGCAAGTAAGAGCACTGGCTCCAGTGTTGGGATGACCTGGGGATCAAATCCAGGCTCAGATACTTAGCACCACACCCAGAAATAACTGGCCATGTAACCTTGAGCAAGTTATTTAACCCCAATTGCTTTAAAAAAAAAAACTTACATAAACTGATACAAACTGAAATAAGCAGAGCCAGGAAAACAACATACACAATGATTAAAACAATGTAAAAGGAAAGAACAGCAACTAAATAATTGAGCATGTCTCCAAAGAACACATATGAAAAGACACTCCCACTCAACTCTTTTGCAGAGGGGGAGGTCCATAGGTTTGAAACAATGCATATATTTTCAGTCTTTATGATTTCTTGATAGATTTTATTTTTTAAATTAATTAATTCATTTATTGTTGCTTTTTGGAGGGCAATTGGGATTAAGTGACTTGCCCAAAGTCACACGGCTAGTAAGTGTGTCAAGTATCTGAGGTTGGATCTGAACTCAGGTCCTCCTGACTCCAGGGCTGGTGCTTTATTCACTGTGCCAACTAGCTGCCCTAATTGATATATTTTATTGATTTTTTTTTCTCTCCTTTATGTTTCTCTTAAAAATATTTATTTACTTGGGAGTCTACCTGCCAAGACAAAACCAGGAACTATATGAATACTTTTCACACAAATAAAGTCAGATCTAAACAACTGATAAAATATCAATTGCTGGGGTTGCTAGGTGGTAAAGCGAATAGAGCACTGGCCCTGGAGTCAGGAGGACCTGAGTTCAAATCCAGCCTCAGACACTTAACACAAAAACTAGCCATGTGACCTCGGGCAAGTTACTTAACCCCAATTGCCCTCCAAAAAGCAAAAAAAAATTTTTTTAATAAAATAAAATATCAATTGCTCATGGGTAGGTATAATGGTAAGGAAATTTGAAAATCTTCTTTGCCCCTTAATGGGCCTTCCTTGCAGTCCAATAAGAAAAGTTTTTTGCTTAGGGAGGCTTGTTTTTCAGGAAGGCCCACACCTTTTGTTACTTTGTAATTAGAGAGTGGGTCATGAAGGTTGTGATGTCCTCTGACCCAGGACTCTTGAGGTGAGGTTTTGCTTTCGTGGCTACTAATAGGAAGAGTTATGTGATTTGGCCAGATGAGATTCTAGGTAGCCATTGAGCCCCTGGGTTTTGAAAATCCAGATGTTGGTGCTTCTCTCTCTATGTATGTATGTAATGTCAGACAGACAGAAGCTCTGTCTGTTAGTCTATTGCACTGTTATTTTCTCTGTATTTTTTGTCTGCTTGTAATTTCTGCTTGTATTTTCTGAAATTCAGGGTGCTGACTTTTTCCCATGAACTAAGTGAATGATATATGTGTTTGACTAAAGTAAGATTGTTAGCCCCTTTTTAGTTGTTTTCCTTCAGAAAAGCAGATCAGGGGCAGCCAGGTGGAGCAGCCAGTAAGAGCGCCAGCCCTGGAGTTGGGAGACCTGGGATTGGTTCCAGCCTCAGATACTTAGCACACACACAAAATATAACTGGCCATGTAACCTTGAGCAAGTTACTTAACCCCAATTGCTTAAAAAGAAAAAAGCAGATTAAAGAACCTGTGCTAGCAGCCATCCTGGATATGCTAGGGTGCTTGCTGTTACAGTAGGCTGAACTAATATAATAAAAATGACAATTCTGCTTAAATTAATCTATTCAGGGCATGCCATTTGAATTATCAAAACATTATTTATAAATCTAGGAAAAAAGAATAACAAAATTAATCTGGAAGAACAAAAGGTCAAGGATATCAAGGGAATCAATAGGGAAAAATAATATAAAAGAAGGTGGGCTAGCTGTACCAGATCTCAAACTGTATTAATAATGATAATGCTAATGATCAAAACAATCTGATACTGGCTAAGAAATAGAGTGGTGGATCAGTGGAATGGATTAAGTACAAATTATGTCATAGTAAATGACCATAGTAATATAGTATGTAATCATTCCAAAGATCCAAACTTTTGGAACAAAAAACTCATTATTTGACAAGAACTGCTAGGAAAACAGTGTGGCAGGACCTAGGTATAGACCAACATCTCACACTGTATACCAAGATAAAGTCAAAATTGGTACATGATATGCACATAAAGGGTGATATCATAAGCAAATTAGGAGAACATGGAATAGTTTATCTGTCAGATTTATGAATAAGGGAAGGATTTAGGACCAAACAAAGTATAGAGAGCATTACAAAATGTAAAGTAGATAATTTCGATTATATAAAATTAATGTGGTTTTTTTGCACAAACAAAACTGATGCAACCAAAATTATAAAAAAAGCTGGGGGGAATTTTTTTGCAATAAGTATCTCCTGATAAAGGCCTCATTTCTCAAATATATGGAGAACTGAGTCAAATTTATTTTTAAAAAATCATTCCCCGATTGATAAATGGTCAAAGAATATGAAAGACAGTTTTCAGACAAAGAAATCAAAGCTGTCTATAGTCATATAAAAATGCTCTAAATCACTATTGATTAGAGAAATGCAAATTAAAACAGCTCTGAGGTACTACCTTACACCTAACAGATTGGCTAATATGACAAAAAAGGAAAATGTTTAATTTTGGAGGGCATGTGGGAAAACTGGGACACTAATACACTTTTGGTGGTGTTGTGAACTGATCCAACCATTCTGGAGAGCTATTTAGAACTATGCCCAAAGGGCTATAAAACTGTGCACACCCTTTGATCCAGCAACACTGCTTCTAGGTCTATATCCCAAAGACATCTAAAAAGGGGGGAAAGGACATTATTTGTAAAAAATATTTATGGAAGTTCTTTTTGTGGCAAATAAAAATTGGAAATTGAAGGGATGCCATCTATGGGGGAATGGCTAAATAAGCTGTAGTATGTGATTGTAATGGAATAGTATTATGCCATAAGAAATGACAAAGCTAGGTGGCACAGTGAGTAGAACACTGGCCCTGGAGTCAGGAGGGCCTGAATTCAAATCCAGCCACAGACACAACACATACTAGCCATGTGACCTTGGTCAAGTCACTTAACCCCAACTGCCCTGCCCTTCATTCTCCAAAAAGCAATAAATAAATAAATAAATAAAGCACTCCTACAACCCTTCCAACATTTGTCATTTAAAAAAAAAAGAAATGACAAGCAAGATGATTTCAGAAAAACCTGGAAAGACACAAATTGATGCATATAGTGAAGTGAACAGAACCAGGAGAATGTTTTACACAGTAACAGCAATACTGTTTGATGAAGAATTGTGAATGACTTAGCCATTCTCAGCAATCTAATGATCCAAGCTAATTCCAAAGGGCTTATGATGAACTATACTATATGCCTCCAGAGGAAGAACTGACATTGTTTGAATACAGACTGAAACATGATGTTTTCACTTTCTTTCTTTCTTTTTCTTCCATTTGAGTCTTTTTATACAAAATTACTAATATGGTAATGTTTTACATAATTTACTTGTATAAAACCTATATCTGATTGCTTAATGTCTTAGGGAGGGGAGAGGGTAGGAAGGGAGGGATAGAATTTTTAACTCAAAGCTTTAAAAATGTTAAAATTGTTTTAACATATAATTGGGAGAAAATAAAAATATGTAAAAAGAAAAATATTATTTGTTTAATATTGGGATATAGTAGGGGAAGGAATGCTGGGATAAATTTTGGTAATACAAAAACAAAAAAAAATCAATAAAAATTTATTTTAAAAAATAAAGATCCTAATGGGACCAAACAAGATTCCCCGCCCCCCCTTCATAAACATCCTAGTCCTGACCAAAATCTCAATTCAGGATAAAGTAGATAAACAGAAGATACTAACAATAAAGTAATATTTTGATAACTCAAAAGAACAAAGTATATCTACAACATCTACAAGCAAAATTTTAAACAAGCAAAGTTTGACCACAAGGTCTACTAGAATTCCTTAATGAAGTGAAGCAGGATCTTAAAAATAAGTAATGCATGAGGGTAAATAGCATAGAACAGAAGGCATAAAACTTTATCCAAGTAACAGATTACCTGAAAATTAGAATGAACCATACAGACATGTATTTGCCATACAGACATATATATGCCATGGGACAATCAAAAGATCAGAAAAATAGAAGAAAAACAACTGACCTAAAAAAAAAAAAAACAGATCAAGGAGAGATAACCTAAGAATTCAGGGGGGAAAAACAACTTCACATTTTGAAAAATCATGAAAACTTCCTATAGCTATTGTAAGCAGAAGGACTAAAATGAGGAGAGAGTTGTGGCAGTCAGACCTGCCACCAAGCTATTGCAATAGTCCAGGTGTGAGAAAATGAGGGCTTGTACCAGGGTTGTATGAGTGTCAGAGGGGAGTTGGAAGAGTATTCAGGAGATGTTGCAAAGGTGAAATCAACAGGTCTTGACAACAATTTGGATACTGGGGGTGGGTAAGAGATAATGAGAAGTCAAGGATGATCCCTAGCTAGCAAGCTTGGGAACTGGGAAGTTAATGATGTCCTTTATAGTAATCGGAAAGTTTGGCAGTGGACAGGCTTTTGGGGAAAATAATGTATTCAGTTTCAAATATGTTGAGTTTAAGATGTCTACAGGACATCCAGTTTGAGGTGGCTAATAAGCAGTTGGAAATGGAAGAAAGGAAGTCAGCAGAGAGGTTAGGGCTGGATAAGTAGATTTAAGAATCATCATCAAAGAGACAATAACTGAATCAACAGGAGCTGAAGAAATCACCACATGAAAGTGTAGAAACAAACAAAAAAGAAAGACTAGGACAGAGGCCTATGGGATACCTACAGTTAGTGAGCATGAACTGTTGGACCAGCAAAGGAGATAGAAGAGTAATGACAGCCAGGAGGAGAACAAAGTGAAAGTGGTGTCCCAAAAACCTAGAGAGAAGAGAGTATCAAGGAGAAGAGGGTGAGAGTGTCAAAGACTGCAGAGAGCACAGGGAGAGAGAGAGAGAGAGAGAGAGAGAGAGAGAGAGAGAGAGAGA